>NC_090934.1:560019016-560328063 GCF_040938575.1 Ambystoma mexicanum | reverse complement strand
CTCTGGTGTATTGACTCGATTATTGAGAATACAAGTCTGTAGCTAATGATTCATGACAACCTGTTTCTTGATTATTTTCTAAGCAAGAGATTATCTGCTGAGAAAATAGCCAACTAAACCAAAGTAACCAACTTAACTCCTTGTCCTATAACCGACAGCAGCTGTTACAATTGATTACCAGCTTTTTTTTTGTTTTGTTTTTTTTTTGTTTTTTTTTTTAGGGACAGTTGCCAGAGTGTTTGAATACGTTGAAGTAGCACGCACACAGACAATGCCATCATTTCTGGTATGATGCAGTTAATAAATGTGTATAAATGGGTATACCCAAGTCTCAAGGGGAGAGCAGTATTGAAGACCAGGACTGCGTCTCGCCCTGCTTCATACATGCCTCATTCGGGAGATACCTATTAAGTCCTGTTTTTTTCTGTACATTCCGGAACAGGTGGGTGTGCATTTCCTATTACAAATCCAAGACTCCAGAACCCTAATGAAAAGGCAAAAATAGGTTTGGCAGGCTTACTCCCAAACGACATTACGCATTTTGGCATACATGCGGCTTCTGGCTTCGATGGATGACCAATGCTTGGTAAATGCAATGCTCTGTCACTTTGGAGTCTCTACAGGGGGTTCTAGGGCTGATGAAGCCTCTGGTTGGGAATGCTGCTAATTTCACTGCCGCTGCCCTGCTCAGTCTTTGTCTTTCTGCTCCAAAGAAGAGAACACTGGCATTTCAGTAGTTTCAGATTGCAGCCTAGCAAAGTTCATGACAGCAGTAGAACAGATGGCAGTGCTGTATTAATGTTTTTTAAATCTTTATTTCCATTTATTGTTCATAGTTATTAAACAAGTCAAACAAAAAAAGATAACATCAAAATAGAGAATCAAACAAAGGTTGGGGTAAACCTAGGCATACATATATATTTTCAACGCCGCCAGTTTATCAGGCTTAGATTTTATGAGAAACCCTTGCATCTAGTGGAATTAGGAGCTTGTATGTGCGTACTGTGGCAAACCAGAGGAAGGACCCGGACTAAGATGTGTCATATTATAGCCGTTTTATTTAAATAAGGAGAAAACGCCCATCTAATCCTACTTGATATGATAGAAATTCACTAACTAAAAAGTAAGGGTGCTTGTCAAAGTCCAAAAGAAATAGTCCTTAGTCGAAATCATATTACCTAACTAGTGTAACGAATCGGCAGGTTTTGTCACATCTCCCCGGTGGGGAGCCCCTTCCTATGAGGCTAGGGAGGTGAGGCCTCTACCAATAGTCACCCTACGGGTGGCAATATGTGGGAGGACCTCACAGGGAGGGACTTCCCTCATGGGATAAGGACGTCCACCTGGGGAAAAGCCTCCCTACAACATGGTCACAGAACCCCCTACCCGCATGGTCACCCTTTTTCCCCACCATTGAGAGTGGAACCATGTGTTATTGTAAAGCCATGACTGTGACAAACTTAGAACATACTGGGACGAAGAAGAACCTGAGAAGCCATATTTAAAACCAGCCAAGTACTGCAACGAGGTGGCTCACTGGAGGCATGAAGAGTGCCAAAGAGACTTTATAAGATGGTGTTGACGTTACACGTGGGTGGAGTAAACAATATAAAGTAGAAAGCAAGAACGAACTAGAGAGCTCTCATTGCAGAAGCCAGCAGCACACAAAGCCTGCACAGGAGATTCAAACCAGAAGGACTAGAGATGCAGAGAAGAGGTTCCTCCAGGCAAAGGCTGCAAAGAACAGGACGCTGCTACAACAGGCTGGGAGCCGATTGACCAGAAGGAAGAAGCAATGGAGGTGATGGCGCGACCGCCGAAAAGGTGGAATGTGAGGTCTGGAAACAGTGGAGAGACCACCAGCTGGAGCCTCCTGAGGAGCCGTGCACGTGTCAGTAATGGCAGAGGAAGTAAACTGCGACCCATGGAAGAACCCGAGCCGTGTCCAAACAGAGAACAAGGTAACAGGAAGATCAGGAGTTATCCTTTTTGTCACAGTGGTCAGCCAAATACCACTGCTCAAGCAGAGTATCAGGAGTCATCTCCCTCATCACAGTGGTCAACCCAATACTTCTGCCCAAATAGATTGGAACGGGAGCCATCGCCCTCATCCGAGTGGTAAATGGAAGGCAAAAAAGGCTATGAGTTTTTCTACTTACTGGAAGGAGTTAAAAGAAACGAATACAAGTTTCCTGCAGGAGTGCTTAAAGGCCACTGTGTAGAAGGACCAGGAGAAGGAAGTTATTCCCCTTGTCCTTTGTGATGGAACATTGAAGGAGTTATTTCTACTATAAGACGGAAGCAAGAAACCAGGAGTAGGGAGTCATTCTCCTGGCGAAGGAAACACAAACTGCACTTTAGTTTAAGACATGTTTATAGTGTAAGGGTAATATTAGTTGGTTTCTGATGGAGGATGGAGAACATTTAATTTTGACAGACATTCTGACAACTCACAAATGTTTTCCTAGGTTGCAGCAGGGCAAGCCCATTAGACGTAGGGAGAGATCGGTATCTTTATTGATTTAATAAAAGTTTGTAGTCCACAAGATGACCCCTCCTCATCAGTCTCCTTCTTCAACACCCTCACACTAGTCCCTCCCACTTAGGAAAAAATATAACAAAACAAAAAAAAGAGGCCGGAGCAATAACCACTGTCTTTGGGTTCTGCCTCGCCCAATCACTTGAAACTCTTTCAATAGGTTTTTTTTAAAAAACTTTATTAATTGTGGTACACGTCACTGCAACAACACATCATTATATAAATTATCATGTCTGAGATGAGTTATTCAACTTTATAACACAGCAAACTATTTACAGAGCTAGTGCACCTCCGGGCCTTGTCGGGCTGTTCCCGGGTGATCCCAACTCACACAGATATACCCCGATGTCCTTGGGTCTGCTTGCTCTCAGGAGTGTCATTACATATTGTTCCTCACACTCATTGACATATGTCAGTTCTTTAAGGAAATGGTTCATGCATGGCGCGTGTGTGCTTTTCCAGTTCTGAAGTATACACTTCTTGGCCACTGCACATGCAACATTAAAGAGTCTTCTTGTCACTTCTGCCATCTTTCCTATATCCCCGAACAGGTATTTCTGATTGGAACCTGTGTGATTTCTAGCAGAATTCTTGCCACCTCCCCCCAGAACCCATAAATGAGTGGGCACTTCCAGTACATTTGTAATGAGTCGGCGTGATCACTCCCGCATTTCTTCCAACCGCTGGGGCGGCCTTGTGCAAATTTAGCAACTTTTGCTGGTGTATAGTGGAGTTTGTTCAACACTTTGAATTGAATCGCCGGAGGCCTGCATTGATGGATACCTTCTTGGTCAGTTCACAGTATCTCGCCCAGGTCTTATCCTCTATGGTTTTTCCCAGGTCGATCTCCCAGGAAACTTTCATCGTGTTTAGTGTCGGTGTGTGTGCCTGTGTTGTCGTATAGAGTCTGCAAACACTAGTGCCTGATCGAGTGGACAAAGACACGAGGCCTGCATGCAGTGGGGGCTCATCAGGAAACAATGGCCATCTAGCCTTAAAGGCCAGTCGCATCCGATGATACTGTAGTATCTTCAGCTGGACCCTCCCCATTCCAGTCTTAAAATCTTCCAGGGTAATACATTTCCCGTTGGGGAATATGTCCCTCATTTTGAATTCCCCATCCGGGTCCCATATCTTCTGCACATCAGTATCGAATGAGGGTGCAATGCAGGGAAAGTTCCAAAGGGGGCTTCTGAGAAGTATGGTGTCTCTAATTGAAGCCTATGGTAGATCATGGACCAAGCATGCACCGTTGTACTCACTGGGTCAAACGAACATTCGTCTTTATGTTTTGTTTTGAATTTGATGGACCGTAAATCAGTTGAACGTGCAGCATGTTTCTCTATACAGATATGTGGTGCAGTGTCTAAGGGGTCGTACCAGTATCTGGCAAACTGACCCTGTGCCACCAGAATATATAGTTCGAAGTCTGGTGCTGCTATGCCCCCTTTGTCATTGGGCTCCACCATTCTTTCCCATTTCCTTGTGGCGGCCACCCCCGCACCAGACAAACTCTGCGGCTATGGATCTCACGGTGTCTGAGAACTGCCGGACTGGCCATATCGGTATGTTAGTGAATACATATAGTAGCTTTGGCAGGATCACCATTTTCAGTATTGCAACCCGGCCTATCAGTGAGATTGGGAGTTTAACCCATAAGTGGAGTTTGGTCGGGATTGTATTTAACAGTAGTTCGGGGTTGTCCGAGTATAGGGAGGTCCTGTCCCTCGACACGACAATCCCCAGGTATCTTATTTTTGTGGGTGACCACTGCAGGCCACATGTGTTGTTCGGGTATCTAGTGGCGGGGGTTAGGGAAAAGACCTCGGATTTAGAGCAGTTGGTTTTATAGCCTGAGTACTCTGCAAATTCATGTATGGTTTCCATTGCTGGCCCCAGGTGCGAGTCGGGTTCTCGGATGTATAGCAGTATGTCGCCTGCGTATAATGATATTGGCTGGGTCAAGCCGGCCATTCTAATACCTCTCTGCCCCTGGTGTTCCCTTATGGCTGCTGCGACTGGTTCTATCGTGAGAGCAAACAGTATGGGGGAGAACGGGCATCCCTGTCTAGTGCCCCTACCCAACCCAAACCATTTGGACATGGCGCAGTTGGTTAGTACCCTGGCTCCTGGGTTAGAGTATAGTAGCCTAACACATTTTAGAAAGTATGGGCCTATTCCAAACTTCTCGAGTACGGTAAACAGGTACACCCATGACACTGAATCAAAAGCCTTTTCAGCATCTAGGGATACGACCACTGCTTGGGCTTCTGGTTTTATCTGGGCCACGACTCCAAATAGTCTTTGAAGATTTAGTGCCGTCGTCCTGGTTGGAATAAAGCCACATTGGTCCCGGTGAACCAGCATGGGCATGTTGGATAAGAGTCTCGTGGCTAAGATTTTGGCGAATATTTTCGCATCACAGTTTATTAAAGAAAGGGCCGGTTTGAGGACATCTCATGGGATGGTCATCTGGGCTTCAGAACCACTGTTCTTATGGCTTCTCTCATAGATATTGGTAGGGTTCCCAGTTCTATTGCTTCCTCCCACACCAACAACAATACTGGGGCCAGTTCAGCGTTGAGCTCCTTGTACAGCTCTGCTCCCAGTCCATCTGACACAGGTGCCTTTCCATTAGCCAATGACTTAATTGCTTCAGTAATCTCTTCTAATGTCAGGGGCTGGTCGAGCGCTAGTTTATTCTCTACTGACAACTTAGGGAGTGTTATATTGTTCAGATATTCACGTATTTCGGTGGCCGATTTCAAATCATGGTTAGAGTATAATTCCGAATAAAAATGAGCAAACTCTGTTAATACCCTCCTCACTGGTGGTCACAGTGCCATCTCCCGCCACTATGCTGGAGATTGGCATATGTTGTCTTTCGGCCTTTAACAGGTTTGCCAGGGAGCGGCCTGCTCTGTTCCCTTCGCCATAACGGCGTGCTCTGAGGGGGGTTGCCATATACAGTAGTTCCCTGGTTGCTAGTTTATTGAACTCTTGTAGATTACTGTTAATGTCCGCTAGCGTCTTTTTCTCGTGCGTGGCTGTGTAAAGTGATTCTAGTTCCTTCAGGCGTTTCTCCACCTTCGCCAGTTCTGTCCTGACCGACTTCAATAGTCCCGTGGACTTAGAAATTAGGATCCCCCTTACCCAGACCTTAAAGTTTTCCCATAGGGTTGAGTTCTTGTCAACAGACCCCCTATTAGTTTCAAGGAAGTGCTCCACCTCTATATGTAAAGCGTCTGCAACTGCTGGGTCTTTAAGGATCTCAGGTGGCATCCTCCATCTCTCTAGTCGGGGGCTTTACATCTTCTAGAGTTATGTCTAGAGTGATCTGGAAGGGTACGGGAGAGTATCTCACAATTATTAGTCTGGTTCATAAGGGAAGCAGTTATCAGCCAGTAATCTATACGGGACTCGGTGTCATGTGCTGAGGAGTAAAATGAGTATTGCCTTTTTTGTGGCTGCATTGTTCTCCAGGCGTACACCATAGTCATTTGCAATAGAATTTGCAGTATCGTGGCAGATGCCTTAGTAGGAGTTTGATGTTTGGCGGTGGATCGGTCCAGGGCGATATCCAAAAAGGTTTTAAAATCACCCCCCACACTATCTGTTCGCTCTACAGTGGGGCCTATTTTGTGTGCCACATGCATATAGAAATCAGGAACGTCAATATTTGGTCCATATGCGTTTACAAGCACGACCTCCTTTCCGGCAATACTACCCCACACTATGACATACCGACCCTGGGGGTCTATTTGGTTTTTTGCAAATCGAAAACCAATGGAGGGTTGAATCAAAGTGAGGACTCCTCTTGCCTGTGACGAGTACTCTGTATAGTATCTTTGTTGCCCCCAGCGCAGCAAGAACTCTGTTCACCTTCCGGAGTGCATGTGTTTCTTGTAACAACACCTGGGGTTGGTGTCTGGTAACATAGGCCCCCACCTTATTCGACTTAGTTTGATTGTTGAGGCCTCGGACATTCCATGTAAGGAGTTTTAACCTCTGCCACCTAGCCATGGCCCTGGCGTGTGCCATATCTGCGTTGCATTACTGTCTTTCATCTCCATGGTCCTTAAGAATGTGTCATGTGTAGTAGCGCGACCACAGGTTTTAACCTGTAGGACCTTTCCAACTGGATCCCAAAGCCCCAACTTCCCCCCACCCTCTCCATGTAGCTCAACATAGCTAATCAGTCTTTGGTGCAACAACCCCCACCCCGCATCATCTCCCCCCAACTTGACGATGCTGCCCTGTAACTCTCGAAATCTTCCCCTTGGGCATCACCTTAAACTAGTGGAATTTTTCCTGAGGGTCGACCATTGTAGCCACCTGGCTGCCCTCACCAGAGGCTCACGGCCCGATTACCAATGATCTTTTTTCCGGGCCATCTTTTCTAGCATGTCTCCACCGGTGTTTTGGAGGACACACAGCATGTCTCTGTCAATTTGCAGAGCCTCGTCTTTCCTCTCCTGGTCTAGCGTTTTTTGATCAATTGCTCTGTCTCTGGGGGGTAGTGGGATGGAGGCTTCCACATATGCCATGACCTCCGCAGGATTCTCGAAGAAATGGGCTCTACTCCCATGCTGGATTCTCATTTTAGCCGGTAAGATAAGGGCGTAAGGTACATAGCGCATCCAAAGATGTTTGACCAATTCATAGGACCTTCTCTGTGCTTGGATATTAGCTGAAAAGTCTGGATATATGTGTGTTCTATTTTCCTCGTAGTGTAGAGTTCCTTTTTCTCTCGATAATCAGAGTATTGTATCTCTGTCCCTATCGTTAAGGAGACAGGCTGTTATAGTGCGGGGTGGCGCGCCTGGCCTCGGTGGTGGTGCAAGGGTGCGGTGGGCCCTCTAGACGAAATGGTCTGAGAAGGATTCCGCTCCCAGGAGAGTTTTCAGAAAGTTTTCCACGTGCCTCTCCATCGGGCCCTTGCAGAAAGTTTCCGAGATCCCGACAATCCGGATATTATTCCTCTGCTCTCGATTCGAGATCCTCGCACTTGTTCTGGGTTTTATGAAGTTCTGTTTTCAGTTGGGCTATGTCGTGGCCATGTTGAGAAATCGTATCTTCGTTCGTACTTATCCTGTTTTCTGTCTCTGTGATGCACGTGCTCTCCTTCTCCCCCCTTGCCTTGAGAGACCAGATTGTTGCAACTATGTCATCCAACTTGACATCAACAGCCAAGAATCCATTCTGCACCAGCGTCGCCAGGCGGTCTTCCCCGGGGTCTACAGGAACCTCCACCTGGCTGTCTGCTGTATGTGGCATCACTCCAGCAGATCCATGCGGCTGGGAGCTGGCAAAGGAGTCCATTGGGCAGGTTTTTTTCCCTCCTGTACCCTTCTTGTTACGGCCCATGTGTCGCAACTATCCACTTGAGAGTGGACTGTGTTCTCCCACGTGTTTGTGTCAAGACTGAATGTTGCCCAGAGCGGGGCCGTTCTTCTCTGTATTCCCACCCGGTTCAGAGTGTGTACTTCCCGCCTATTTAGGGATGGCCTCACTCCTTTTGGCACTTAGACTTCCTCCGCCGCACCTCCAAATCAGCATGGGTTGTTGCCTTATTGAAGATGTGATAAAGCACACCTCTGCGCGTTTCTTTGTTGCGTGATTGGACCCACAGGAGTACAGGTGGAAATATCGCCTGCGGGGCAGCAGTGTCCCAGTTGGGGAGTGTCTGATAATATTTTCTGTATGCTTGGATAGAATGCAGTTATAGCCTGCTGCCCCACATGTTGCAGTTTATGATGGGGCTATCCCACAGTTTCTGCTTGTTTATACCACCAGCAGTACCTATGTGGGCTATGGCTGTAGGCTGCAGTGGGCTATGACTGTAGCACCACTATGTGCTCTAGTCCTTGTTTATGGCCTCCACTATGTAGTACTCCCAAACTTCTCCCTTTAAGGATCGTATATATTGTAGCTATTTTCCAGGCATGTGTTCGCTGGCAGGAGACCCCATCGCGTTTCACTTACTTGGCGGGGGGATGTCTGCTCCTCCTGCATGCCTCCGTCACGGTTCTTCTTTTGTGGTGTGGCCGCTGTGCTGTGATCCGGCTCCCTGCAGTGCACTGGGCCTCACGGATCATATTTCCGCTCGCGTTACAAGCCACTGTGGAGATATGGCAGGCGCGGGGAGACCAGGTTTGCTGCCCTCCAACTGCACGCACGTCCTGTAGTAGTGCGCAGTCGTCTGTCCCTCGGTCAGCGCCTCGGGACTCCCCCACCCCCTCACACACCGGGTCCACTAGGATGCTGCGCGGCTGCTTTTTGTAGCAGCGGCTCCAGTTTTATATGTCTTCCGTTCCGCAGTGGAGTCGCTGGCCGCGGGTGTACCGCACGTGGGGGGGGGGGGTCGAGGAGGGGTGGCCACTCGTCTTTCCCACCGTCCTGCAGTACCTCAGTGCTTCACTGTGGCTATGACGCCCTTCCCCCAACGTGGCCTTCTTCTGGTCTCCGCCCCCAGCTCCCTGCAGATGCCTCATGGAACTGCTAGGTGGCAGCGCTCCAGCCTCTGGGTCGCTTCAAGTTTCGGGCCGGATTTCTCTGCAGCCTTTCAATGTGTGTGTCCAGTTTTTTGAGGCCATGCTCTTCAAGTCATCCTCTTACAGATTTCTGGCATATAACGTGTCCGGATCAGCCCTGGAAGGATCAATTTAAGTCAGGATTTTTCTCGGCCCGGATCTTTCCCTTCAGGCAGCCATTCGTGATGTGCGCAACAGCACCCCAATTTCAATAGGTTTTAAAAGTTCATCAGTGTCTTGACAAGTTCACAACCTCTCTGAAGGTTTTGTATGCCAAACCTTACTTCCATGTGGTTCCCTCTTTCCAGGAAGAAAGAAGTATAGGTTTTTTTTAATACATTTCTGACTTGGTACATGTCAATGTTCTTGTTTTGTACTTAAGGATTGGAACCCTCCGGGATCTCCCTCTCTCCAGTTCGGCTTATTATATTTCATGGTTCTTAGGCTTCCCAAAGCGTTCTGGCCCTCTAACAGGCTTACTTTATCTCGGTGGGGCGTCTACCAGTTTCTTCCTGTGGTCAATTTGGACATTTGGCCCAACATTGCCAATCTAAGAAAAAAGAGGAACCAATGGAAATTGGTTATATGATGGGACAGGATTGGGAGGAGGAAGATTCAGTTGAAGAAAAAGGGGAGGGGGTTAGTAATCTGTTCTTGGATAGAATATCTTTTAAAACTTATGATTCAGCAATAGCCAATGGGGTTCTAGTCAAAGCCTTGATTGATTCTGGAAGTAAACAAACGGCTATTAGGTCCACTTTGATATCCCCTAGGGACCAGAGGAAGGGCAACCTGTTTAAAGTTACATGTGTGCATGGAGATGAAGAGATCATAGAACTCCAGTCACTATCGGGATTCAAGGTGTGGCTACAGAAATAAAAGTGGCTATAATTCCAGGACTTCCTGAAGAAACTATTATTGGCACCTATTCCCTAACTGTGAAAAATTGCAAAGAAATGCTAATAAAACATATTTTGTCTTACTCCCCATTTGAATCATGGGAGAAAGAAAGACTTGCCTCAATAGACCCTGTGTGGAATTGGGAAACCCAGAAACCTTATATGGGGGAGGATATTTGTTCTGACCAAACCAATGACCCTGGAGCGGGAGGCCGGATCTTTAGGGTAAGGGTATGTGATGACTCCTGCAGAGTCATCACTGCTCCCCAGCCTAAAGTCTCCTCATGTGGCCAGGGGAGGGCAGCCACTTCTCTTTAGGAGGATGAAGATACTATAATTAAAGGAATAGTGCACTCAAAAATATTAATTGTCCCGAGGGTTCGGGCATGTATTTTTTTAAGCATACATTGATCGATCGTACAAACATTTCCTATGCACCTTACCGTAGTTTTCCTCTTTTTTACGAAAGCGAAATCAGGCAGCAGGGCGTGGGCATCTTGTGATAATCTTATCCGTTGCTGCATCGCCCAAGGTGGACTGCCCTGGCGGCACTAAATCACATCCTCCGCCCCTGAAGCTGAGATCACTAGACGCGTACCGCCCATTTCACAACGCCAATGCACGTCTCGTGTCAACATTCTCTGCTCTCCAGCTAATGACGTGTCTCCATGGAAATGGCACGACTCCTCTTTCCTCAATAAGTATAAACAGACCGCTTCTCATCAGACAACATCAGATTTGCTTTGCCAATCGTTTCACTGTCTTTTTTTTTAGTAGTATTCTGTGCCTCGTTTCTGTGCTCTGGTCAGCTACATCCGTTGCTCGTAGCCCGTGCAAACAGATACTAGTACCATTACTATCCATTTTTATTTTGCCCCATAATGGCAACAATACAGCCCTACCAGTACAAGCCAGAGTATTCAAAGGCGGAATTACTAGAAAGAGAAAGATGCGCAAACGATGGGGCTTCGGACGACAGTTGGGAGGACGGTTCATCAGATCAAGAGCCTGAGCTTAGTCGCATGGACGACATTTCCACATGTTGTACCTGCAATCGGTGCGCAGTAATGCCAACCGAGGAGGAGAGCTGCTGCTGCCGAGAAAACTCTGGATGCTTGTCCTACATTTCGGAAGGCGAGACAAGGCCGCAATGCTTTACCAAGCTGCCAGACTTCAGGGCAGCCTGCCTCACAAGGTCCGTGTTGAGGATTATGATGGTGCTTATGCATGAACTTCGAACAACAGTTCGCCCTCACAATCCAAGTAATAAGTAAGTGTACTCTAGTTGTGATGTCACTTAGGCCGCTACCATTTCATGGTTGTCTCCTATATTGTTGTAACTTTGATCTATCAATGCCAAACAAATGTAGTCTTGCAATTCTATACATCACTCGCAATTTGGGGAAATCATAGAGGTCGCCTTATGTTTATTTCATGTACAACCATGAAGCAATATTTCTTTGTGTCCCAAATTTAATGGAATGCATAGTCGTTCAATATTGTACAGTGTCTAAACATTTGTACTGGCAACAATGCCACTGGATACAAGATTGCATTTTCAACTAAGGTTTACTACACTTATCTTGTTCATTTAAAAACAGTTTGTATCTTTCTCTTTCACAGGTGGTGCAGGCTGGTGGCCTATCGTTCTTTTACATGGTGGCTTCATGGGAGGCTTGGACACCGCGTTCGACGAGTAATACCCGCCTGTGTCGTTGGTGCCATTAGAGAAACTTTCCCCAGTGACAGCGGTCAGTACAGGGGATTTTCCCACACTGTGCTGCAACCCGAAGTTTTTAATGTGTAGTACATTTGTGCCATCAAAATCCACAACAAAATAAAACACAAGAAAACTTTTATCAATGGTTGTTTCAATTTTTCAGCGAATCAAGTGTCTCCATTCAGCAGTGTTCCGTCCCTTTCCTGCACACTTCATGCCCCACCATCCACCCCTCCAGACTCAATGACTGTTAGGCACCTGTGGGCGTGCCCTCCCAATGGAGGCTGGCAGGGGTGGGAACAGCCAAGGTGCCAAACACCATGTACACTTCAAAAGGTATCTTACGTGCAGTGGTCATTGTTCACATGCCCACCTCAGACCCTTGTCTCCAGGCAGGCACCCCTTGAAGCAGAACGCGCCCCTGCAATGCACATAAGAGCACGTCATTCATTCACATACACACCCATGCTGAGCCACGGACCACACCAGGTAAGTTATATGAAAGATTTATTGAGTAACCTGTCAAGGATAAGGTACATAGGAAAAGAACCCCAACACATCCAACAACCAAGGCTTAACTGACAAAGCTTAAGCATCAACAAGATAAGGAAATCCACATTCCAGAATGGGTTTACCTCACACGGCTCATTCTAGAATGAGCCTATCAAACCCAGCTTAGTCTTTTCCTCTTGTAAAACACACTGAATACTTGTCATTTATACAACACACCCCCCTCCCTTATGAAAAAAAAAATGGTTTCTTTAATTGCAAAAATAAAACAAAAAAAAAACACATATGGAGATATAACTATTAACAAAGGTATAATGTAGATTTATCTCTTTATCTTCGCAACTCTAGACATATTCCAAATTTGACCACTTTCCAACCCCACAGCATTTCTGAAAACTCGCACAACCCCAACAGGATCAGTATAAAGAGGCTCTCCTTTCTTTGAGACCACAGCTCTTCTTATCCGAACCCAATCTCCAACTTCAACCACGTTTCTTTTTCTTGGATGCTTTTCATTGGGTTTTTTTTCACCCATTTGTCCTTGCGATCATCCATCCTTCTTCTCACAGCATCCACCACCACATCCGTCTCTTGCTCTGCCCAGCCAGGCTGGCGACACCAAAGTGTTCGCCCTTCGGCCTCTCATAAGTTCAAAAGGGCTTACACCTGTTTCAAGACCTTGAGCCATCCGCAATGCGTATAACCTTTCTCTCACAGCCACTCTCCTGTCTAGACCACATGCGTTCGCTCCTCGGATAGCTTCCATGATACATCGGTTAACCCTTCCGACCATACCATTTCCTTGGGGATAATATAAAGGAGTCCTTTTGTGCCCAATCCCACACTGATCAAGATATTCTAGGAGCAACTTCCCCATAAACTGCGGACCATTATTCTTGAGAATACTCCTGGGTAGGCCTTCCCTCTCAAACACACATTCCAAAAATTATATAATACGCTGACATGTCACTTCTCTCATGATCTTGAACTCAGCCCACCTCGAGAAAGTGTCAACAAGGACAAGGATAAACCTACCTCGACCCGCTCCCATGTGAACCGGCCCTAAAACATCCATCGCTAAGTCCTGCCACACTCCCACATGTGTATTTGACCTACCCATCGGCTGGGACACCGCCAATAAATTCTTTCCCGATTTAACACAATCAGTACATGCACCAACTACTCTTTCAATTTCACAGTCAATCCCTGGCCACCAGTAATCTGCCTTTATCACTTCTTTGGTCTTACACACACCTATATGTCCTTGATGAGTAGATCTCATCAACCTTTCCCTCAGACATCCGGGAACAACCAATTTGTCCCACCGATACAATAATCCCTCCTTCACTGACAGTTCGATCCTCACTTCCCATAGTGACCTTTCCTCACCACACAGTAATCTTTTCTCAGGCCATTCCTCTTTTACAAATTTTATGATGCGTTTCCACATTTCATCAGATTCCAATACTCAAATCCATTCTTGCTTTTGTATAATGCCTTCCACTGTAGCAAAAACCATATCACTCTCACCACACATTTTGCTACCTCCCTCCCTTTCGCAGTTTTCCAATTTTACCCTAGAAGCAGGATCTGCTTGCACATTCTCCTTACCCGCCACCACCTCTATAGTGAATTTGTGGCACTGTAATCTTGTCACCCAACAAGCAACTCTCCTTGAGACTTTGTCAAGGCCTTTACTCTCAAATATCGATTTAAGTGGTTTATGATCAGTTCTGAACGTAAAATCCTGACCCCACACAAAATGTTTTACTCTATGCCCATATGGCACGCCAAGGCTTCTTTTTCCAGAACGGAATAATTAAGCTCCGCACCTTTCAACATGTGAGGCGCGTGCATCACGACCAGCTCTGTGCCATCAACATCAGGCTGTAACATCACAACTCCTATGCCTGTGTCGCTGGCGTCAACAGAAAGAATAGTCCTCTTCCTTGTGTCAAACATCGCCAAAGGTTTCACCATATCAATCTTCCTTTTAATTTCTTCGAATTCTCTCTCACACTCCCTGTTCCAGTCAAAATCAACACCCTTTCTTAACAACGCCCTTAAATTGGCTACACAGTCAGCATAGTTCTCAACAAATCGATGGTAAAATTCAATGGTACCCAGGAATTACCTTAATTCTGCTTTATTCTTTGGTGGTTGGGTTTTCATAATGGAATTTACCAAATCTCTTTTTGGTTTGAGACCCTGCTCTGATATCTCATGACCCAGATATTCAACAGCCGGAGTCATAAAAACGCACTTGTCTCCCCGCAACGTTATACCTCTTGCCTTAAAAATTCCCAGGACCACATCAAGTTCTTTCAACTCTTCCTCATCCTTTCCACATATAAGGTCATCATCTTGGAAACACCATACCCCACTGACATCCTTTAACAACTTGTCCATAACCTTATGAAACACAGAGGATGCTGATATTAATCCAAAAGGCATGCGCCAAAATTGATATATCCCCTGATATGTAATAAATGCAGTTAGTTTGCTAGATTCAACATCCAAACTGATCTGATGATAGGCGCTTGCCACATCTAGTTTCGCAAAGAATTTTGCATGTCCAATTCTACTCAACAGTTCTCCCATGTTAGGAAGTGGGTGGCAATCAGCCACAACACACAGATTGAGTTCCCTTATGTCAATACAAACTCTCAAATCCCCATTACCTTTCTTCACCACCACCACCACTGGAGAAATCCATTCCACTGCCTTTGCAGACCCAATGATGCCTTCTTTTTCTAGCTTCACTAGCTCCTCACGTACAGCCCTCCGCATTGATAACGTTAATGGTCTGAGTTTAGCTGCAACTGGTCTACTTCCCTCTTTTACAACAATTGTATGCACCATCCCTTTAAGACATCACACACTCTTGCTAAAAAACCCCTGGGTATTTCACGATCATCTAATGACCTTTAGAAATGTTTCTATTTGACCCCAGTACATT
This sequence comes from Ambystoma mexicanum, assembly GCF_040938575.1. Taxonomy (NCBI): domain Eukaryota; kingdom Metazoa; phylum Chordata; class Amphibia; order Caudata; family Ambystomatidae; genus Ambystoma; species Ambystoma mexicanum. The sequence goes on along the minus strand of NC_090934.1, from coordinate 560,312,903 downwards.
AGCCACATTGAATACCTGTTCCTCACTATTGGGATCCAAATTAATGCATAACCCCCTCTGCTCCCTCCATCCAAGCAAAGTTTCCCCCTTTTTTTGTTGTAACATACATTTTTCCATATGTTATTCTACCTTTAAACTTGAACTCAGCATTACAACATCCCAAAATATCTATTTTGTCTCCATTATACCCACCAGGGATCTTGTCAGAGGGAAACAAATGTTTCATAGAACCACCTATCACATTCTCAAATACCACTCTGGACATCAACGTGATTTTTGAGCATGAATCTGCTAGCATTTTAACTTGATGTCCATTCACTTCTATCCAGGCAGAGGGGTGTTCGCATTCATCAGACCCAGTGCACCGTACCATATTGTTGTTATGTTATGTTATTGGGATTTATAAGGCGCCAAAGCCTGCAGGCATCCAGGCGCCGAAAGACAGGAGAAGGTGCAGATACTCGGACAGTCCTAGCTAAACAGTATGGTCTTTAACTGTTTACGAAAAAGAAGATGATAATCAATTTTGCGTAATCTGGTTGGCAGGGTATTCCAGGCCTGGTCGCCCTGAACATAAAACGCCTGCCCCAGTCCGCTGGCCCTTTGGGTACATGGTGTTACTAACAGAGAGCCATCCATTGATCTTAAGGATCTATTTGGTTGGTAGATATTAATCCTCTCCTTCAAATATCCAGGGGCATTGCCAAAGGTACATTTGTGGCATATAGTAAGCAATTTGAATTGAATACGGGCAGCCACCGGGAGCCAATGGAGTCTCCTTCTGGCAGTGCTGGTAGGTTCAGAATTTTTCATCTGAAAGATGATTCTTAACGCTGCATTTTCTGCAACTGCTGAACATTTGCCTTACTGGCTCCTCCTAGTAGGGTGTTACAGTAATCAATACGTGGCAGAATCACTGCTCTTACTAGTTTTATGCGGTTTTCCACCGATATTAATGGAGCTACTTGTCCCAATACCTTGAGATGGTAGTTAGTATTGGTGGAGACAGCGGTGACATGTGCCACACTGTCAAGACTTTCCTCCATGTAGGTGCCCAAGGTCTTAACTTTCTGTACAATCTTAATTTGATTGCCTTCGATAGAAACACAATTACATTTTTGGTTAAATTTTGATTGAGCATGTTGAGAACCAAAGAGCATCAACTCTGCTTTTGCGGCATTTAGACAAAGCCAATTCGTTAACATCCTTGTTTGATAACAAGGTAAGCTGCAGTCAATGTTTGTTGATCTACTTCATAATCCCCCGTTATATTTAATACCAATTGGAAGTCATCTGCATAATTGCAGAAAAAGATCCCCATGTGCACAGTAACAATTTAATTCTCTGACATATCACCTTCCTCAGACGACACACCATCATACTCTTCAATTAGAAGGGTCCCTTTTCCACCATCAATCCGATAATTCTTACAACAATTTTCGAAATGGCCCCATTTCTTACAAATACTACAATTCACACGCCTTCCGGGACATATGGGAGATGTGGACAAGTGACGGGCACTACCACATCGAAAGCACAACCTATCGTCTCTTTTCACATTAACTTGTGTGCTATCCTTCTGGATACGTCTATTTCCTTACTCACTACCCCCACCTTTGCTTTGAATACTCTCATGGCGTTTACTAAGTCTGACTTTCTGTTTCTTTTTCTCTTTTGGAATAACACCTCTCTTATCACCCACCTTTAAGACCTCAGCAATTTGAGATGGCCTACTCTCTTTAACTGACAGTTTGGCTACACACTGTAACGTATGCTCAATCCTTTTTGCAATACTTATAACCTCCTCTAAATTGGGATCATCTTTCAACCAAATCTCTTCACGAATTTTATCATTAGAACAGTGGAGCATAAACTGATCCCTTATGTGTTCATCTAGTCCACCACCAAATTTACAATGCAGGGACAATGCCTTAGAGCTGTAATGTAATCTTCAACAGATTCTCCTTCGTGTTGTAACCTCATGCCAAAATGGTACCGTTCCAGCACTGCACTCGATTTGGATTCAAAATGTTTGTCTAATTTAGCCAAGGCTTCATCAAAATCATTAGATCCCCCTTCCAAGTAGAGTTCAGGAATGTCTGGGAGAGTGTCATATATACTCTGACCCTCATAACCAAGAAAATGCCTCAACATTGCCACTTTATGTTCTACTGACATCCCATTCCCACAGATAGCCTTGATATCGTGTAGGAAACCCTTTTTCCAGGGAGCCCACTTGATTCTGGGTGGACCCGGGGTGGGCATAAATACGTGTGGACCAGGAACTCCGGAAAGTGCCATAACTAAAACTTCACTCCAGAAAGTAGATACAGTACGTTGATTGAAGTCAATGAATTGCTGCTTTCCACTCAATCCACACAGTGCAGTTTAACTAGTAGAAGCGTCACAGCTGATAGATGCACTAGCTGACGTGCATACAGTATCAAACACACTCCTCTAATGTACTCTGCAATGTCTCTTCAGCAATCTCTTCAACAAGCACCCTTACCTGTGCTCAGGCATATGCTCCAAGTGCAGCGTCACTCTCAGGAATATGCTCCCCAAAGTGCCCACGCTCCGCGCCGACACCGCCTTCCCAATCGGGCCCTGGGCGGGTGAGCGAAAGCAGCAGATCCTTCTCCTCTGATCCAGGAGCACTTCCTGGTTGCTGCTCTCGGCTGCAAACACGTGATCGGGATGCGCGTGTGAAGGCAGAGTTTCTCTCGTCCGCACCGGTGGAAGCTCCACTGCAAGCGGCGGCCCCCGCAAGCAGGTCTGGCCAAGCTCACCTTATGTTGTGAAGGGGTTTTCCACAGCGAACACCCTTTTCTTCCAATGGGGTGGAGAAAACGATCCCCTCCGGAGAGCCGCCCTTCACAACGGCGAACAGGTGCTCCACCACGGCGAACTCCCCTTTCTTCCGAGGGGGCAGAGAAAGCGATCTCCTCCAGAGAGCCGCCCTTCACAACGGCGAACAGCCGCTCCACCGAGCGCCGTACAAAGGTAGCTCCTCAAAGACTGGCGCGGCTCCAGCCACTTTGCACGCCTCCAACGGCTACCTCCAGTCATCTCCCCGATCCGGCTGGCAACAGACCTAAGTGGGGAGAACAAAGTGGCAGTCTCCTCCTGAACACAGTGTTGGGAGTCTTTAGATCGCGGTCAGGTTGCCAATCCTGCTTCTGCATCCCATCCTCGTCGCCACTGTTGAGCCACGGACCACACCAGGCAAGTTATATGAAAGGTTTATTGAGTAACCTGTCAAGGATAAGGTACATAGGAAAAGACCCCCAACACATCCAACAACCAAGGCTTAACTGACAAAGCTTAAGCATCAACAAGATAAGGAAATCCACATTCCAGAATGGGTTTACCTCACAGGGCTCATTCTAGAATGAGCCTATCTAACCCAGCTTAGTCTTTTCCTCTTGTAAAACACACTGAATACTTGTAATTTATACAACAACCCACTTTTCTAATTCTTTATAAACCACTTGATATTTATCATGAGAACATCTTTGAGCGCTGCAAGTCAACTCGTGAACTTGCTACCTGAAAACTTCTGTGACCACTGCGAGTCAGCTCGTCATCATGCTACCAGTGAACATCTCCCTGTTCTCCTGCTACTAACTACCCTGCTTGCTGAATCTAACTGTTTGTTGGTCAAGCTAAGGGAAGGTCACCTAATCATATCTCCTTGATCTTTACATTTCTATTTCGAACAAACGTACCGAGTAGTGGTATGTTCATTCATCTCATTGCCATTGACTTGAGTTTAATTTGTTATGTTATCGATATATAGCAATTGTCATCAGTGTCAATTGGGATCAAATTGCATCCTTCGCGGGACGTGTCTATAAGCATGTTTCCTTTTGATGCACAACAGTACATTCAAAGGACGAGTAACATGTTACGATTTGCATCACATCAATGAATTGTGTATGAAAGTTATCCTATAATACAGCCGGCTACGCTACACAGGTTTTGCTTTGGTGACCAAATCACAGATTGCATAGAAAAATGTATGATATCATTCCATCTTTCTCACGCTTTTATGCCAAGTAATTTTCTAATAATGTTGACTTTATTATTTTTTTACAGAATTTCCAACAATGCCTGCATGTACAGTTGCCGCTCTAAGACCCATAACAAACCTAAAAGGCACTACAATGCATGTATTCGCGAGGAATATAGATCTAATAAGAAAATGGGTCAGTTATTGCGGATTTGCGCCAGTAGAGCCCATGAAGTCTTGGGGGACTCGAGGGGTGATCGATTCTGCATCTGCAGCCTTCACTTTGCCACGAATATGTACAACCAATCGCAGTACACAAACAAGCATCGACTCAGAATGTCTTGTAAATTTCTTCCAAAGGCGATTCCGACTCTATTCATGCACACGCTGCCTCAGGTGAATTACGGTTCCTGACTTAGCTGTAGGCCTTGGGGTACTGAACAGGTAACTGTGTTTTAGGTGTAAATATCCCTTATAATACTTCTCATATTTACAAGATTGTATTGCTTTATAACTAAACCCCATTTTGCTAAACATCTGTCCTTGGTTTTAGGAGCATCATAGAACAATTTTTGGGCACAGATAACTATATAGTGCCTGTGGAAATGAGCATAATCTTTTCTTAATCGGTTGCTTTGCATGTCAATTTTTTAGGTTAGCATTTCTAAATCAAATCTAATTTTCCCTTTACAACTCCATGACAATGCACTGAATATGAAGGAGCAAGATTCTGCATCCATGTCTTTCCTGGAGTCAACAACAACTTCGAGCGCGCATCCGGTAGTATTATTTAGCTATTCAGTTACAGAAATGTTTTATGCATGGAATTTAAGGTAATATGATCAAATTTACATATCCTGTCGTTTGTTTACATAAGGTTTCATTTATGGGTTTTTATTGATGTGAAAACACAAATTTGGCAATCTAAACAGGACTTTGTTCTTTGGGCGAATTCTGATTTTTTGGCTTATTATTCTAAAGGGTTGGTTGTCAGCTGTGGTATTGTATCTTTATCTTGATTGCCAAAGATAGAATTTAAAGTATTTTAGAGTAATTATACATATCCACTTGCGACAGCCCAAAGCGATCTTCAATATACAGTTGTGAGCGCCAAATTAATGCTTTCCACACTTTAACACTTGATTAAATTTGTTTTTTTATTTTAAATTTTTCACAGGGTATGTAACCCCTCAAATATATGTTAAATGTTAAAGGTATTTGTACCGCGCACCGTCACCAACGGAGTTGGTCCCCAGGCGCTCTGGCGGATCTGCAAATGAAAAAGGTGGGATGGGTTAGTAGGTGATGCAGGAGTAGGATAGTGAGAGGAGTGGTGTTCTGTTGGCAGCTTCAACTCAGTATACACCGGGTGCTGAGCTTCGGTGCGAGTATTGGATCGATATCAGTCCTCGTGTGCTGTTGCTTATGTGTTGTGAAGTGCGTGCGGGTTGTGTGAGATTTTGAGTGAGATAAGTCTGCGGAAATGCTGAGTTTTTGTTAGTCGATTGTATGAAGGTTAACAGAAGTTCAGAAATCTGTCCGAGTGTGGCACTCGCCCATCCTCATCGGGGTGGGCAAAAGGCTACGCCTGGCAGGGTTTTGGTTTGTGTGGGGCGCTCCCTGTGCTGTTCTAAACGCGCTTTGTAAGTGTTACGATTGCTCCTTGCCGTTCTACTCTAGCCGGCTCTGTAGGTGTTCTAATGCCGACGGATTGATTAATATGGATTCAGTGTCTATTCTCCTCCTTGGGTGCTGGGCTGGTGTGGCGGACTCTTCTCAAACTTTCTATCTAAATGCGTCTGCCGGTTTGGATAAGGTACGTCCGGGCCAAGTGAGTGAGTCATTTAGGGCTTACGTCTGGGTCCGAGTATGTGATCAGTCTCTATAATATATATATATAAATAATACATATAATACATATATAGTCTCTCTACACGTGTTTCACCCTTTTTATACCATCAAAAAAGAACATCAGGAGAGTTTTTCAATAGTGTTTTTCTCAATGTTTCATGCTTTGTTAATTATAGTTTTTCTTATTAGTATGAGGTTTCAAAAAGGATTCAGGTTCCAATATGTTTCTTTGACCTTACCTCTTTTCTATTGATTGAAAGCACCAGTGGAGGGACAAACGCATCCCTTCTATCCTACTGCTACTCTGAGAAATACAAAAGTTGTTCACGGTCCGCTCAACCGATGCTGGGGAAACTGCCAGCTGGAAATCTACTGTGTGCAGCTGCTTTACTTTTCAGTGGCTCTAGTTTCAGTAACTTTGTGGGACTCCAGTTCCTTTCTAAAACGCAGTACTACAAATATCAACGTCAATATCTATTCCCAGCTATTAGTAAAGCTTGAAAAATTGAACAAATGTCTATTCAAAGTACATTCTCCGAAAAACGGTTCAGGCTAGCTGGCGATGGACAGTGTGACAGCCCCGGATTTTCAGCGAAGTACTGCACATATCACTTTCAGGACATGGAAACTAAATAAATTGTGAGTTTGGTGGTCATGCAGGTGTCCGAATGTAAATCCTCAGTGGCCATGGAGAAACTTGAATCCCTGGAAGATCTCCAATTGAGGGGAATGCAAATCAACCTCATATCCACGGACAGACACGTTTCAATAGCCAGGACAATGAGAGAGCAGTTTCCAAATATTCGCCATCAATTTGATGTATGGCATGTTGCCAAATCAATAAAAAATCTCAGCTGCAGGAAAAAAAAAAAAGGTTCTGAAAATATTTTACAGTGGTCCCAGTCTTTCAGCAACCATCTTTGGTGGTGCTCCAAAACTTGTGATGGGTCTGTGGTAATTCTACTAGAAAAATGGTGGTCACTAATGCACCACTGTTCCAATGTTCACTCTTGGACAGAAAACCAACATTTCCACCAATGTGGATATGGCCCTTTGTCGCCAGAGCAGGAACGGAAGAAGAAGTAGTTGATTCCATCTTCACCTCCACACAAAGCTCTTGAGACGATCGTGTTTGATAAAACTCTATCAAGAGATCTGAAGGGACTCACCGAATTCTGTCACACGGGAGATTTGGAGGTGTTCTACAATATTTGCCTAAAGCACAGGCCCAAGAGATTGCATTTCGGCATAGACGGGATGCAATATAAGACATTACTAGCGGTATTAGCGCAAAACGAGAATGTACAATCGAGGACTGTGGGAAACTTTGGGATGCTTCGCTACACAATGGCCTTTACGAAAAGGAGAAAAAATGGGTGGTCAAGCCAATATACGAGGAAATGGAATTCGATTTTGTGAATGATCTTATTATGACTGTCTTGGACATACATACTCACGGAATCGCACACGATTTTGTTCCGGGGACACATACATTGCCACAAAACATTGCAAATGCGCCCTGTCCACCTAAAGCAGAGCTTGTGGAACAGTTCACTTCCAGGTACAAATGATTACCACCTGTTTTTTTGATCAACAATGTTTATATAAAGTGTCCAAATAAAGCATCCAATTTGTCTTTTGAAATCTATCCTCTTTGTCAAACTATTTTTTCAACAAGTACCATTTTCGCAAATGCCATACAATGGGACGCTGTGCTTACACACTTCCCAGTTTCGTGAAGCTACTGTGGGACCTTCACTGATCGTGGGAGGGCCAGATGGATAACAGCATGAAAGCAACTTTGGGTTTCTGCAGTTGCCTTACCAAACCGTTGCCCAAATATCTGAATAACTACTCGTCCCACAAAAGGTATGAGACCTAGGCTAGATAAGACACTCGGCACGCAAGAACTACTGACTGTGAGCAAAACAGCGCATCAAAGTGGGTTGTTGGTGAGAAATCGCTGCACTCTGACCAATATATGCGTTGGGGCATGTGTTGGGGCTTGTTGGTAATGTAAGGAAGAAGTGGGTCGGTTGAGCACCCAGCCCCCATACATTATACGCAAAAGTGACACCCTGCTCTTCAACTCGTGGGAGACGCCTCCTTTGCACTTCTGCAGCCATGAGGAAGAAGGCCCTGACATAAGCAGATGTGGGGCTATTGCTAGACACACTTGGACTCCATTTTGTGTACTCTCGACTCCAACTTTGGACTAGGCTGCATTCTGGCATTGTGAAGTTCCCCCTCCCCCTCAGCCGCGCCGCAAAAAGGCGAGCTCTGGCAGCCCCCACCTTTTTCCTCCTGCGCCTGTGCCTCCGAAGTCCCTTTCTCATGGATGCGCTGAGACAAGATGTTGCGAACAAATAATGTATTAATTTAATTCTTCCTCTGAGATCACTGTCCTGTGTGTGTTAGTGCCAAAACATGACTTGTAGTTGTTTATCCATCTCAACAAATGTTCTCCTTTACCTCTCACCCCCGCTGCTGGAAAATTACTGCTTGTTCAACCTTGTGCCCCTCCAGAGCTATTCTTTTCATGTACCTGAAGTGTGACCCTTCCTTGCTGACCACCCCAGAGTGCCTCCCAATAAAACAAGACCCCAGTCACATTATATTCTGTCCTAAACTAACATGTGTCACTCCATCCCCTTTGTAGCTCTGATGTGCCAGACCTGTCAACTATCAATGCCGACCCCCGCTGGTTGCCTCAGGGGCAAGACCCCCACACCCTTCACACGGCCTGACAGGAGGGGGCTGCATCAGGGCTTGCTCGGACATTCTCGTACGAGCACATTTTGTCAGGGCTCAAGACTTGTTCCTTGCGAAAAAATGTTTACATGATTTGCTGTGTGAACAGGAGATGATCTGAGCTGACAGGTGGTGTGGGCTAGCTGTGGGAGTCGCTGGGAGAGTGAAATTCTCCAGAGGAACAAAGTAAATCACTTGAAATTTTGCACGCCATTGGTGGATGGCAGCAAACAATTCATACGTTTTTCAAAAATATTTCTAATGCCACTATGGTCTGAAGGGCTATTGGCTCCCATTCTGAGTGAAGGTCAGTGGCTTTGAATTTTTGCTTGTGAGCTGAGCAAACCCACACATCGTACACAGTATAAGGTTCAATTGTTTTTCGACCTTGAACAAAAGGGAGGATTCCAAAAGGAATGAATGAAGGGAGGGGTGTAATACTGTCAAATATGATAAGGGTCACCATTCCAAAAACTGGACAAAGGAACATGTAAATTCCTTTTATGAAAATTCGTTGATCTGAACAGAGTCTCTGCATTATGCCGAGAGAATGGAAATGCCGAATATTATGTAAGTTGTACTTTCGAAGATTTTATAGACCAACGAGTCAACGTATCATTAGCCAACCGTTATTGCTGGCTTACATTGTACTGGGTTGTTCTTTGTGGCATATTGCAACGACACATAAATACAACCTGTGTGTGTACTTGTCTTTGTCCCGGGCACATGGGCAGTCCAGCATCGAGATGCATGTAGTCCACCACTGGGTTTCCCCAGGTTCCACAAAAGCCAAATTCCACGCTAATATTTAGTTAAAATGCCGTCTATGCGTTCTTCGAATTGTAGCGTCAATTTCTGCATCCCATTTCGAGCTGAACATACTCCATAGCACTAACCTCTGAAGCGAATTGTAGACTACTTTCCATGTTTTTTTCTTTGTGTTCCCATTGTTTCACGTCTGTGTTCATCATTAGTTTTAACACAGGGCCGAATTAATGGGCAAAATGATAAATTATAATAGAGATCGGCTAGTGAGACACATTTCTGTTATGTTTTTAAAACAGCTACATCCTGCCTTTCTGCGATTGTCATCGATTCCATATACCAACTGACGGCGGCAGCTGCAGATACACTTCAATGGCTGGATCACAATGATGCTTTTTTGGGACGATTTCCACGGGCCGATATGCCCTTACATGGTACCAGCGATAAGGAGCAACCTGACATCTTTTACGGTGGCCTAGCGCCAAGCTGATGCCCAAGCCTTGCGATTCACGGTGCGTCCAATGTGCTTCTTATACCCAAAAGGAACACCGCGTGACTCACGATAAACATTTGTGGATCGAGAACAAAGAAAAAACGTACCCATTTGCTTGAATAGGGCAATCGCCGGATGTTCTCGGCGCGTTTATGAAATAAAAGTACTTTACAAATTGTACAGTTTTGCTATTTCCTTTAAAAGTATAGTTTATATTCAAAATTGGGACGCGCTGTGTTGTGAGATGATGTGTGTTGATATTCCGGGTTCTGCGTCAACTAACGTTAACACGTAGGTGATGACTGGGCGCGTTTGGCTACGCTGCCCAGTAACGTCATGGAGATAGGCAGAGATTATCACTAGGTTTGGTGAGGTCAGCCTCAAGGGCGGGGGATGTGATTTAGTGCCACCAGGGCAGTCCACCTTGGGCGATGCAGCAACGGATAAGATTATCACAAGATGGCCGCGCCCTGCTGCCTGATTTTGCATGTGTAAAAAAGAGGAAAACTGCCGTAAGGTGCATAGGAAATGTTTGTACGATTGATCAACGTATGCTTAAAAACACATGCCCGAACCCTCGGGACAATAATATTTGTGACTGCACTATTCCTTCAATACATACTTAATTGCATGCTGTCATTGCACAAGCTCCTCCCATGGTAAAATCCAAAGAGAAGGAAGTGTGGGTTATTCAGGTGAGGTAAGAGGGGGCTGAAGACCAAGAGACCAGCAGAAGGGAGGAAGGAGCGGCGAATCGTGGATGCAAATTTTGGAGAAGGTGTGGTATTAGCTAGTGAGCGAAAGTGGTTTTGAAGGGAGAACGTGCATATTAGTGTGGCAAGCGTAGTTAGTTTAGTAGAGTTAGCATAAGGAGTGACTGTAAAGTATATGATACAGAATGGAAGGAGGATGTTTGAGTAGTTGTAGTGAGGAGTATTAGTCAAAGTAGTAGTAGTAACTGGACTGAGGCATAGAAAGGAGACGTGGTAGCAGAAGGGATGACTATTATAAATAGGGAGGACTAGTAGTTGGTTGAGGGAGTAGTAGTAGTTGTGAAGGAGGAGAGGTGAGAGACAACAGAGTAGGTAGTGACATCACAGAGTTGAGGCAAGATCCAGGAGGGACAGAGGTCAGAGGAACAGGAAGTGGAGGGATGAGTGAGGAGAGAAGAAGGAGACAAAAGAGGTAGAGAGTGAGCGTGAAAGAACTACAGGGAACAAATCCCATAGACTACTAAACACTGGTTCGAGCAGGGAAGGTTCGGAAGTCCCTGAGGGAGTTTAGAGAGATAAGACCAAGGGCATGAAGGTCAACTTCTCATTCCATCTATAACTCATCATAAAGCAGGAGAAACAATCACTATACACTATACACTAACTGGGGTTCAAGGACCTTTATCTAAGGAGGGGTTGCTTGCATGCGAGATGGAGAGGGACAGTCATGGGGCCCTTGAAAATATAAATAAAAACCCTTGAACAACCCCTGATTTGGAGGGATTTTTGTGCCATCTGTGCCAATCGATAGATCCTTTCTCTTGCAACCAGTTGTAAACATTTAGCTTGTGAACCATGATGTGCTCTGTTGCTCAGAACTTTTACTCAAGGAGCATTGTTGCCTCTGTGCAGATATCTATGTTGGCACGCTCGCCTTGTAGAACAAAGTCTGGTAGGCTTTCAAAGACACTGGTCTTCCACTCCCAAATGCACCCATGTCTCAGTTGCGGCAAACCTTGCACCAGCCATGGCCTCCAGGGACATAGTGAAAATATTCAGCCGTTGTATAATGCTATGGAAGGCTTCCCCAGATGTGGATGGAATGGTGATGGTAGATACGCACCTTGCATTTAGGTGGTGAAGCACTTGCCGGAGAATAATTTTTCTTGTAATCCTGCATTTAGCTGCACTCTCTCGAGCTTGAAGTTGTTCTGCGCATTTTTGTGCTTTTCATCCATTTGGATCAGGTATCTCAGAACTCATAGCCACTGTAACAAGTTGAGATAAAGCTGTACAGGACACAAAGGAATTAGGATTTTTTCTAGTTCCTCAGTTGAAAGTGAACGGTGCAGAGCATAAAGGGGGTGAAAAACATCAAAGCAAGGACCTCACCCACAAATAGCCCCTCGTCCCAACTCTGTGCTCTAACAGTGGTGGATAACATGCAGTGCCCCATATGATACAAGCTCTGAAGCCATGCCTCAACATTGTGGTATGAAAGGAGCGGGCGTCAGGAGCTGAAAAACTCTCTGAAAAGGGGAAAGACACTGCCCCCTGTGGCCACGGTCAGACAGCAGGCAAGTATGTAGACAAGGTAGTCCCCCCCCCTCCAACCCCCAGTTCCATACAGTTCTCACGAAGGGCAGACAGGGTAGGCCAACCCGTGAACGCCGAAACAGTGCAATATGAGGGGGAAAGAAATACAGGAAGTGAGCAACGTTGTGCTGAGGATCTGTCGGACACGGCCGGTAGGGTCGACTGCGACGCAGCTGTGAGAAATGGGGGAGCTGCGCTTTCGTCCGCTCCCACTGGGAGTCCGTGTGAGAGCTCCAGTGTGCTGCTGTCCATTGTGCTGGTGCCAGCAGTGGCCCTCCTGGGGTCACCAGAAAACATATGAGGGATTGGAGTGGCGTTCCGTCAGAGAGTTATCACATCTAAACCCCTTGTGTTGAAGTTGGCCACTCCCGCTACAGTCATTTTTGAAAGCAGTGGGGCCCCAAAGCCACTGCGAGGAGTACAAGAGGGTCACGAAAGCTACAGCAGTGTTGCCATAGCGAGCCACGAATTCCAAATGGTGAAGATTAGCAGAGGCCAAAGAACCACAAATGTTAAACAAGCCAGAGAGCCCAAGAAAATTAGGTGACATTTTTCAACCTGTGAGAACGGAACCTGCAGGGTTAAATCAGTCTGTCCAAGACATAAAACTAGTGTAAAGGAAACAACCAAGTTGGTGAAGGACAAAGAGAATCGCCCCTCCACCCAAATAACTCGAGACATTTAATTTGTATAAAGATTTACAACTTTTCTTGAGGAGCCTAAAGAGCGATAACAACTTTGTTTGTTGAATTGTGGAGAACATTGTTTTGACCTGTGACCAATACCCTGAGAGAGATCCAAGTAACATTGGCTGGACAAAGCCTGAACTAAGAGGCTATTGTTCTGGCTTACATTTATGGTTTTATTTGGGGTCGCTAGCTGGGTTCACAGGAAAGAGATTGTGTGCAGCTGTGAGGAGAACCCCAACAGAGTCCCCATTTAATTGTTTGTCCTTAAATATTAGGGGGCTAAACTCCTCCTATAAGAGGGCTTGGCTATTCAACACTAATGAAGAGAACATTGACATAGCGTTTATACAAGAGACCCACCTACAGAGGATAGACCAGTAGAGTGGAAAACAAGGAGTTTGCACAGATCTATCAGGCGTCCCAGGTAGAGAAAAAGCAGATGCAGCCATCACACTCCGAAGAAGAGTCAGCTTCCGGGTGGAGGAGAGTTTTGTGGAGAGAAAATATATTTTTATTAAGGGGCGCTTGTTGGAAAGAAGCCTGGTTTGAATATATGCCCCGAACACCGGGCAGGGGAAATTCCTCTCCGAGCTCTTGGAATGGACAAACTATGAAGTAATTATAGGAGGAGACTTCAACATATTAATGTCTGGAGAGAGAGAGAGAGAGAGGCCACTCAAGAGGGGAAGCCTCCAGAGACAGCATTGCCCCCACTCCAGTCTTGGATAAGCTCTACATTGGGTTTGAGGGACCAGTGGAGATCACACTTCCCAGACTTTAGGGAATACACCTTTTTCTCCCGCACTCACAGGACCTTCACGAGAATAGATACTTTTTGTTTCACTCTTCACTGATTTCCCCCCCCCCCCCATCCCCATACCTTCAAGGTGTGCATGTTCCCCAGGGCAATGTCTGACCACAGCTCCATTTATTTTACACTTAAAATAGGCCAGGGAGCCTCCTAACATATGCTGTGGACACTACCACAACACGTGCTAAAGGATAAAGGTGTTCTCAAGACATGAAATAATTAATTCAGGATTTATTATTTCAACAAATCTGCCCTGCCATACGTCCCATAGGCCTGGCAGAATCATGCGAACTCGCAAAGGTAAACAAGCTTCTGAATCCCTACAAGCTTAACTTCGCAATCTAGGCAGCAGGAAAAGAGATGAAGCCTTAAACAGAGAGCCTTCAGGCTGTTCTACCAAGACGTCTATACCCTGGACAACACAGAAGAAACAATAAGAAAGACTAGTTAGCAGAGGCTGATCTGCCGTTGATTTCCCCTGAACAGAGAGCAAGCTTAGACTCTTGTATTATCAAAGGGGAAGTGTAGAAGGCTATTTGTTCCCTAAAACCAAATAAGGCCCTGGGCCAGACGTCTTAAAGGCCTATGCAAAAAAACATTTCAGTAGGAGGTTGTGCCTTCCTTAGTAGACCTCTGTAACTCGTTTCTTGGTTCGGGATCAGTCAAAGGCTTAATGTCAGAGGCAGTAATAAACGTAATACTGCCTCTGCAACTCATCCAGACCGATCACACTGTTGAACATGGATGTAAAAGTGTACACCAAAATACTGGCTGCCAGACTCCAGGAGTCCCTCCCTCAGAAAATCCATGAGGACCAATCAGGGTTGGTTAGGCGTCACCAAACATTTGATAACATACATAAGGTTATGCACCTAGTTGACAAGGTCACTTACTTCTCGATAGGCCCACCTGCCCTGTTGGCCTTAGATGCCAAATACACTTTTGACAGGGTGGGCTGAGTCTTTATTAGGGAAACCTTTGTGAAGTTTGGTTTTGGGGACCATATTCTCTTGATTTTGCGAATTAGGACTACCCGACACCCAGAATCAGACTAAATGGTAAGCTCTCACAACCCTTCAACATAGGAAGGAGCCGTCAGGGGTGCCCCTTCTCGCCCCTACTGTTTATCCTAATCTTGGAATTATTTGCCAGAAAAATTAGAGCAAACCCAAATATAAAGGGAGATCAAATTTGTGGGGAAGGAATACAAAACATCTTTTCGCTGATGACGTGCTTCTGTAACTGTCCCAACTAAGCGAAAGGCTGGAAGAAGTACATCTTGAATGAATCACCTTTTCTAGAGCATCAGGCTTTAAGATGGAATCTAAGTCAGAGAGTTGCTATGTCTGGATACCCGTGATGTCTTTAAACCCCCCCCAACCTCCCCGCTGAAAATACAGGATTTAAATAGATTGAGGATTCCGTAAACTACCCGGGTGTCAATATTACCTCTAATTTGAAGGAGTTATACAAGAACAATTAAACCATAACATGTGAAGGGTTTGAAACTGAGGGGAGCTGGTAGCTATTCAGCTCATGCTTGTAGCCTAGAAGAGCCTGGTTAGCTTGATACCAACAGCTACCAGGAGCTACATTTGGCTCCTCATGCCAACTGATACTGGACAAACCCACCTATGTGAAATTAACTCTGTGGATTTGGGACCATCTATAAATATATGCTAGGCACATCAATATGAAATTTAAAGCATAAGGGGTATCAAATAATGGACAAAAGGATATGTTTGCATTTTGTATGGATGTTAAGAGTTGCGTAATGCTATTTACTAGCTCCTCGTACCCCAGTGGTAGCTCCCGGTCACTCATTAATGCTGCTTTTAGCTCTTGCTTTTCCAATCTTAACTTCCGTCCCTGTATGTGACAAGAACAGAAGAGACCTCAATAGATGGAAACATTTAGCAATCCCATGGTTCGGCAGGATCAACATAGTGAAAATGAACATTTACCATGCCACCTATATGTGTGTGAGGAGAGGGTGGGGGGGGTTGGGGTGCCCCGTTTTGCTCAGTTATTATGAAGCTTTCCAACTGAAGATTTTGGGGGGATGGGCATAAGATGCATCTGCAAAGCCTTGTTTGGAAATGGAAGAAGAAATAGCTGGGATGGCGCTAAGGAAGCTCCTTTGGCATTCAAAATAAAATAGACATGTTTCTGTGTACATCAGCACTACCACCAAATTGGTCCTCTATGTGTGGGATTGTAGACTGGCAATGGAAGGACACTGACACTTTGCTATCCTCTCACTCCCTTCTTCGATAACCCCAACGTCTACTCGGGTATGCTAGTAGAAGAGTCAGAGAATGGAAAAGGGAGCTGCCTGTGCCATAGGAATCTGTTCACAAATAGCAACATTAAACCATTTCTCAAATGTAAACAGGAATTCGAGCTACAAGAGCACAAAATAATGAAGTATTTCAAATTGAGGCAATGGGCATTACAAGCCAATAACGGAAGGGGCTAGGGGGGCGCTCCAGAGCGTTATCTAAACTGGGGATATGTCTTAGAAGGTCAGAGGGTACGAAGGGCCCAATATCCAATCTAACCAAACTCCTGGGTAGTGACAAATCGAGCAATGTTCTGAGATACAGGGCACAATGGGAGAGGGATCTAGGTACCCCCTTATCCAGAAAAATGCGGGAAGTCATTTGGACCACAGCCTCACATTCCTTAATATGTGTCTGACATAAGGAAGCAGCCTTTATGATATTCCACAGATGGTACTCAGTCCCAACTAGACTCCACAAGGTCAATAAAATGTAGCTCTCAGGGTTACTGGAGGGAGCATTCGCTGGAGCCGCCTCAGAAGAGAAGGTTGTTGCTTCATGCAAAAAGCAGAGCTGGCCGTCCACACAACCCAGCCCTTCCCCAAACCCAGATAACATCGGTTTACCGGAGACCTATGGCTTCACACCACTTTCGCCATGATCGAGTGAGGTCTTTTGTAAGCGGTTGACGTTGACTCCATGTGAAGGGCTCAATGAGAAGTGCGGCTTGACAGTCAGAGATGGTGCGCGTTGTGTGCTAGATGCTTCAGACATGTGGTCCTTTCTTTGGGATGCTACAGCAGTGTGGAGAGTTGTGCTGGTGTCACCGCGGAGGAGCTGCCGGTGGCGTGTTTACACGTGGCAGCGTTTCCATCTAACCTGCCCACGGGTTGTCCTTGCCTATCTGCGCCCCCTGCTCCCTGTAGTGCGAGTCACAGGCTGGCTGCCACTCAGATGCTAAGTGGAGCGAACCAAGTAACGTGGATAAGGTTTCTGGGCTTCCTGGCGACATAAGGAATATTGAGCGTTGCACTCACTGCACTACATATTTTGGAATAGTTATCTTGCAACTGGCCAGGCAGACAAACAGGGAAGGTGCGAGGAGTGTTATGGAGTTTTGGCCACCCTCCTGTTTTGCCGCAGTGCCCTTCAGACATAAGTGTTTGGGCGTTTACTGAGCAGGGCTCCCCTCACCCTTATAACCTGCCGAGTTTGCTTTTGAGGAGAGCTTTGTTCGTTTAGGGGTCTGCCCTGCGTCTGACCGCTCTGTTATCATCTACCCGTTACGAGGAAGGGTAAGCACCTTCTGCTGCAATTACATTTGCCAGTAATATTTCCTGCCTACATAAAGTCCATCAAAAGATATGGTCTCCGCAGTGCGACGGAGTCCTACTAAATGCATTAGTGGGCCAAACGATGCGCCCTGCTCAAAACGAGACAATAAAAGACAAACTCAACACAATGCCTGCTCTCCAATTGAAAATTACAGGCTTTGAGACAGCTTCTCTGGCGCCAGTGACAGCAATGGTTTCTTGTCTGGCTACAGAAACTGTCCGTGCAACTTCATCTGGCCGAACAATCTAGACTCCACAAGGTCAACAAAATGTAGCTGTAAGGGTTACTGGAGGGAGCATTTGGTGGAGCCGCTTCCGAAGGGCAACAGCACTTCCCACTGTTGACCTTCCATAGACAATAATGGTTCTCTTCTTAACCTCTGTTTAAATTTAAAAGGAGAAATTCTGTGGGGCCTACCTCGGCAAGCTTTAATAACATTATCGGTTCAAACAGGTCTGCTAGTCCAAACCTTGAAGCCTTTTTTTTTTCTTTTTTTATTGTTGCGCGTTTAGCTTACAAAAAACCTTACACAACGTGCAGAAAAAACATATAAAGTTCATAATCCTTCAAAATCCATAATACATAATACATCACATTGGCCTGTCCATTAAATTCATCACAGAATATAACGATATAAATTGAATCAAAATTTACAGAGTTCATTAAGAGAAACAGAAACTCCCACAAATCTGAGATTTAGCATTAAGAGACCAAATTCATTTTTTTCCAAATCTTTAGTTATACCTTGCAGGAGCGCATTGAAAGCCACGATTAGGGATATAATTAGCCCCCACATGCATCTACTCCAGAAAAGATTCACTGACAGCTCTGAGTCTTTCACAAACCTATCTTTGAAGGTCAAAAAACACATATAGACTCAAAATATGAGCAACTACGCACTAAGTGCTTAAGTGTGTCTTCGTGTTGGTATCTCCACAAAAGCGACACCGAAGGTCAAGGGAATCAGGTCATGCTGCATCATTATTACCCCAGTGCCTTGTCCTCTCGAGAGTCAGTAACTGGTTCAGCCTAAAGCGCATACAACTGGTTCTTCCCCTCTGACACGGGAACCTCTGCAGGTAAAGGGGCAAACATTTCCTAGCATGGCCAAAATTGGAATATTCTTCATAAGTAGAATAAGAATTGACAGAGTCGACCGTTTCCACCCAGTCTGCCCGGAAGAGGAACCTCTTCACCAGTCCTAAGCACTGCACAAGATCTTCTACAGTCAAGCCAAGGGAAAGTAGTATTAAGTTCATTCTAGCACAAAACTTTGCCACGGATAAAACTGATTCTGATCTAGCAACCTGTCTTAAAGTTTCGTATAGAGTATTTATCGGAGGGTCGCTTATTTTTCTATACAGGGAAAGTTATTTCCAAAGGTAGCTAGCTTTAAGAGCTATAAGGCAGAGCTCATGGCGGATAACTGCATTGGGCACTGCCATAGATAAGCCCAGTAGCTCTTTCCACAACTTTCCCTGAATGCTATTAAGAATCAGACTCATATCGTGGGTACAGATATCAAGGCCATAGAGTAGAATGGACTCACATTTGGCAAGATAGTATCGCCTATCGGTATCAGAGAAAATCTGCAAACCTTCACTCTCAAAAATTTAATTTGGGATTTAAGTTTACAGGCCTTCTCGTCAAGGCTCGGTTTCCACAGTTTGGTACTAACCCTATTTGTAAGATTGTACCCCAAATATGTGATGGCCTGGACCTGGTACACTGATTTGTCACCCATGATCCACTTATCTGTCTGAATCTTTCTTCTTTTAGAAAAGACCAAAATCCGAGATTTGGATGCGTTGGGCAAAAGATTGTTAGCAACTGCGTAGATATAAAAAAGATACATTTTTCTCCTAAGACCACAAGGGGTACGGTCCAAAGGAATAAAGTCGCCTGCAAAAGCCATCCACTCGATCGCCATCCTCCCCAACCTGGCCGGTGCGATTGAAGGTCCCTGCCACACTCCCTCCACATCGCACACATACAGGTTAAAGAGAATAGGTGCCAGTGAACAGCCCTGCTTGACCCCCACATGTGTAGCCATTTCCCTGGACAAAGCACCCTCCTTAGTCAAACGAACCCTGATGGATGCAGTTGTGTGAAGTAATGCAAGGAGCTGAATAATCTTACGCGGGATCTTCATAGATAGAATCTTGGACCACAATATTGATCTTATTACTCCATCAAATGCGTTTGAGAGGTCCAATGATATTATAAACGCATCTCCTGTATTAGCCTAATGTACCAAATCTCTTCAGTGTGCCAAAACTGTTGCGTTTAGGTTGGTTCCCAGCTCTTTCCTGAAACAGACTTGAAATTTGCTGAGATGCAAATTATGCCTGACCACTTTATTAAGGTCTCTTAAGAGCAGGATGGCAAAGACCTTACTAGCCGCATCAATGAGTGCTATGGGTCTATAATTACTCAGGTTTAAGACATCGCCCTTTTTATATATGGGCACGATGATGGATTGAACCCAAGATTCTGGGACAGTGTGGGTCTCAAAGATGTAGTCAAATACTGGTTTCAAAAGATTGGCCCACAACTCAGCGGCAGCCTTGATAACAAAAGGCAGAATACCGTCTGGGTCAGGGGCTCTGGACGGCTTACGTTTGTGTATAGCCCATATAATATCCTCGTGGTCCCATGTAAAGCCTCCAATGACAGGAGATCCCAAATTCATGCCTGGCCCTATAACAAATTTCGAGGGCAGGGCAAATTTGTTGGTGTAATAAGTGATCCAAGCCGAGGCTTGGATTGGACAGTCTAAACTGCCTTTAGAGGGGACTAGAGTCCTATTAACAGTGGCTCAGAATTTGCCATCCATGCCCTTGCAGAGACTTTCCATCATAGACTGGTGGGAATTCAGATAATGATTCATCCTAAGTGATTTAACAAAGTTTTTATGTCTTAGAATTATCTTTTTCTTTAGAACCAAAAACTCCCTTAATAATAAGGACTGTGTTTTTAAGAGCCACCAGATCCCTTCCTTTTAGAGTTATAAATTCTAGAGTCCCATCTAAAGCTCTCAGATTTATTGCTGATATTGCTTCCCACTTTATTTATTTTATAGGCACAAGTCAGCATAATGTTATATAAATTACCCATCCGTAAGTGGGAGCTCTCCCCCGAATCAGGTTGAGCAGCTTTTATTAAGTGTTCTGCGAGGAGGGTACTGAATCTCCTAATGGTGTGAGTATTCCAATGAACCGATTTCCCTTGTTTTACAACTGAAAGGTCCATATATTGAGGTCTTACTTGGATTCCCGGAAGGGCCAAAGTCAGAGTGAAGGCTAAAGGGGTATGATCCCCCAAGTCAGTGTCTATGTGAGCCAGGTTCCCACAGGCTTGTTTCCATCCCTTAGCCATGTAGAAGAAATCAATCCTCCAGCTGTAAGAGCCCCTCCTCCACGTATGCTTGGGTATTTCCGAGAGGTATGGGTGGTCCAACATCCCCAAATCCGAACCCTCAAAAAAAAGTGTCCCACTGCATCCCCCTGCTAAGATTGGGGTAGAGATTCTTTGGGATAGCCCCCCTATCATTCCACTCAGTACATTCAGCACATAGCGAATTAAAACCACCTCCCATCACAATGCGGTTCTTAGGACCCTTCTCACACCATTCCCCTAGAATCTCACTGAGGGTCTCCTCCACTTTCTCAAATGGCACTTTCAAAGGGATTCCAATAAAGATTCAGTAACAATATAGGCTCTAGCACTTTCTCTATATCCAATGCAATACCCAAGAGCCAGTCCCTACTACGGACCACTCTACAATTGAGCCCCAAATTACAATCCATGGCTATAGTCAAGCCCCCACTAGGATGTCCCGCCATACCCTTAGATGAAGGGATGGAAAAATGTATGAAAGCCCTCTATGCTCAGATGGTCTACCATCATGGTTTCTTGGAATAGGTAAATGCGTGGAAGGGTATTGGTCGAGTACATACGCAAAAGGTTGCTCAAATTTATACTCCAACATGTGTTCCATGAAATAACTTCTATGTTAGTCATGTCATGTACGTCCTGAACTCTGTCTCAGAGTCCCTAGTGTTTTGAGGGCTGGATGTAGCCAGGACCAGTCCTGTCCATTGTTCAAGAGACTAGAAATCAATGACAGAACCGGTACAGAATCTATAGAAGGATTAGAGCCAAAATGAACCATTTGCCCCACTGAAATAGTCGCGGGTTCCTTGTATGCAAGGAAGATGTCAGCCTCCTTGGCACTAGAGAGTGTCAGCAGGCTAAATCCCAATGACTCAAGGATTTTTTCTTGTGCTCTAACCATATCGGCCACCATCTGCGAATGGAAATTACATACCATTCAGAGGTTGTTGTGGGCTGGCAGGGAAATGGCATCTATATCATCAGTGGTTATGGAACGAAGTAGGGGGATTTTCTTAAAGATGTTTAACAAATTAGTTCTGTTTAGATTGGCCACTTGGTCTGCCTTCTTGTTTATCCAACCAATGATTTTACTTGTGTTAGTCGCAGCGATCAGCTGTTCAGAAACTAACATCCCCTTATTCCTGTTAAGAACTAGTTCCTCTTGCTTGGCTGTAGGTACTCCTAGAATATTATCACCCAATGTAATCGTTGAGCCTGTGGGCTCTACACCTTTAGTTATGTTATTAGAGACTGGCACCCTATCTTTGTTAACTGTGGACTGTGCCCCAATTATCTGTAGGCCTGTCAGGGATATTTCGCTCACTGCAGGAACTAAAGACTGTAGGCCGAGCGAGGGGAAAACCCCCCCCAATTGCTGTGGGCCAGTAGAAATTCTGGCATGCTTTGTGCTAACTATTTTTCCAAAGGCCGTCATCTTGGTTTGTTTGGTCTGTGGGCGATCTTCCACTGCCCTAAATTGGTTTTCATCCGTATCATCTAAAGTTTGTATCTCTATATCATTGACTAGTTCCCTCCCCACTAGAAGCCCCCCTTTTGACCCTTCCTCGGAATGGGCCATATCACCACTCGAAGGGTTATTACCAGTACAAGGCAATTTAAATTGATCTTCTTGAACTGATATATTTCTAATTGCTCGAAGATTGGAATTCCTCCACTTAATTTTGGTATCTGGCATATTTTTAGTTTTCTTAGGCATCCTCCCCCTTCCCTTTTTTCCTCCTGCGAACAGGTGACTGAGGAACTTCATTAATGTCGTAATGAGATACATTAAGAGACGCCTCCCCCTGGTTTTGCAAATTTGGTGAATCGGAAATTTCCTCGTGTGGTGGTTCTGCAGTTTTCTAATGTGTTTGGATTTTTCTTTACAGTTAGTTCCTTTTGTCTGCAGAGTCTGGTGAACTGCACCCGATTCTTCACTACTAATACTCGTAATCACCCCTCTCTTAAGTGGTTCTGGGGCTTGTTTGTGATTAGCCTTCTCCTCCATTTGTACCATCACGTCCTACGGGAGAATGGACTGTCTAGAGCGTTAGACCTCCCACCTTCCTAGAAGTTCTCTGTAATATTATGACATGGGCATAGAGTTTTTTCAACTTTTTTCCCCCCTGTAGGAGGGAGATGGTCGTTGCCCTGAAATCATAAATTCTAACAATGTAGTGAGTTTTGCATCCATCGTGGCCAGCCTAATGTTTTTTTCGACCCTCAATCTATCAGCCTCTTTCACATTGAGATCGTTCTTTGTTTTACCCTCTACAAGCCCCTCCAAGAAGGCCAATCGTACAGATAATTTGTTAAAGGCCGATTGTTGTCCAGCCAAGACGCCTCCCAAGGTTTCCTGTGTCTCACCCAGGGTTTTAAGTGCCAAATTCAAACTAATATGTAGGTTAGAAAGCAGGGGAAAAGTAAAAATCGCCACTTCCCCGATTAGCTGTAGGTTGTTGCTCTGTTCTGCCCTGGATAGGGGATAGGCTTTCGTGTGCATCGGGCTCGTTATCTGGGGCCCTAACGACAATCTCAGTCCGATCCTCTGGTCCCTCCCATGACTGTTTGTATACCACCCTCTTTAACCTCAATGGGCAACGAAACATTCTCTTGGTCAAAGTTTTTCTCTGTATAAGGAGATCCTATAGCTTCCTTAGCCCATTCCCCTGTAAGGTCTGTAACAGTTTTATTTTTTATAATTTTGTGGAATTCTAAAGAAGCAGCCCCCTCCGAAAGACTACTTAGACCCTTCCGATTGGATTCTGGAAATCTTATTGGCATTTCTAAGCCAGTAATTTCTTTTAGTAGATCCCCAATTGCATCAGCCATTTGCAAAAAGGAGTCATCCATATCCTCCCCACACCCTCTAGACTTGGGTCTTTGCTGACCCGTGGTGGAGGCATCTTTCAACTGGCTCTCCGAACCCCCATCGTTAGGTAAATCTTGCCTCTTGGAAATCGGCCCTATATTATTTTTGGTAGTTCCGAACACAAACACTGAAGTGGAATGCTGGGCAGTTAGGGTCTTGCCAGCAGTGTGCTGCCCAGTGATGCCTTCAGCCTACCCACCACTAAAGGAGTCAAAGAATGTGAGGGATTTTCCCTTCATTTTTCCCCTTAAATTTGTCTCCTGTAGTGGTGTGGATGCATGAAAACGTACCACCCTTTTATTACCAGGTACACATTCCTGTAGACACTCTGCATCGGTTAGCTCATACCTTCTAGTATATAGGCCCGTATTTCCTAGTGAGGCCTCTTTAGACAAAGAACACAATTTCTCCAGGTGATTAAGGCCATCATTCAAATCTGGTATGGTTGTCACAATTGGGTTAGGGAGCAAATGCTCAGCCTCCATCTTCTTAGAAGGCTCCTTTGGTAACACGCTCTCACACCCTGCCAAATTTCTGACCTTAGGTGGAAGAGAGCATTGCTCCCCTTCTATGAGAATCTCCTCCCCTCCCACAACCTTAGATGATGTAACCTGCTGCATCTCCAGCCCCTTTATTACATGTTCATCAGTGGAGCCAAAGCTGCTTCTTAGAGCTGGCATATTTCAGAAATGGAGGCCCCCAAGATACAGACATTTTTTAAGGGAAAGTGGTGTAAAGAGATACTACCCAAAGAGGTAACTCCAGTCAAGGTACCAAGTGATACTGCGAGACAAGGTCATGCGGCAGGGAAAAAAATACGGTCACCTTTCTTGTTTATATAAATATATCATAAGGTATAAAACTCTTTAAAGCTCTGCAAAATATATCAAGATTATTAGTGAAATAAAAATACCCTAAGATTGCATATAAAAGACAGGCAAAATGTAAATTTAAAAAATATGAATAAACATACAGAATACAAGATACAAGATCATCTGTTCCATATACCGCCGCTATGAATCACGGCACAATAAGTAGTGTAATGTCTAATCGGGGAGAGGAAATCCTCGCAACCCCCTTTATAGGAATATTTCCCTGTTTGATAAGGTTAATTATCTTCTTTTCATAGCGCTAGAGCATTGAATCTTGTACTTCACTGTATGTATCCTTACATCGGCTTTTTATTGTGAGTACTAGATGAACATGGCTCTCTTTTTGTGTTTTATGCTTTTTCTCTTCCTCTGAACTTTTCATGTTATCTGTCGTCTGTCTTTTCTCCTCCTGTGTGCGCCCTGAGGCCTTTGGGCTAGTGGCACAATACAAGAATCTAGATAGATTTCGAGTATTAATACAGTGCAGAAGGTGTTTTAGGACCCAGAACAGAATACGCAACACAGCATAAATACCTTGCCGTCCTAGGAATGCCTGATGGCTTGGGGAGCTGCCTTAGTCCGTCTCTCCCCTCCCCCACGGCACTGGCAAGTGACTTGGATCGTCTTACAGTAGATCTATCCAGTCCGGGCGTAAGAGGTACCTGTACGTCGCAACAACCTCACAGTACAATAGCACCCTTTACCCTGGGCGGGTACAACAGCACAAGAGTGTGGGTAGACACTTATTAATAAGCTCACATCCGGGGTAGATAAGACCTCCTGATCAATGGAGCAGACCTCCAGCAGTCTCCTGCAATACCCCCAATCCATATTGTACAAATGTCAGTATGGGTATTCACCTTACCACTTACTCTTGAATCCTCACTGGCATTGGGATTACTCGTTACGGTGCAGAGGGTTATCAGGCGGTGACCATTCGGGGGTGTGCTCTGTCCTTGCACCCCAGCAAAAACAGTAATTTAGGTACACCGCCCTTTTCTCCGCTGTCGGGTTTCTTACCACAAGGGTAGCGGGCCCGATATTTGTCTGCTACTTCCTGGGGCTTCCTACTGCTTTAGTACAAGTTCACCTGTAGCGATGAACCGTTCAGGATCTTGGTGTTGTGGATGAACTCTGTATGGCAGAGATCAACAGCAGTTTGTGGACGTGTTTCTCAGGGGTAAAGTTCCAGCCGTCTCACGTCCGAGTTCCAGCCAAACAGCCCATACAGAAATGCAGTGCCTTTTCACTGCAGAGGGCTTATCGCCGCAAGGGCGACGTGTCTCTGCTTAAATAGCACTTTCCTGTTCTCGTATCCTCGGTCCATGTGAGGTAGAGAAGGTGATGCCAAACACCTTAAAGCAACAGGGCTGTTCAGCACAGCAAAAGAACGTAGCGCACAATAAACACGGCAATTGTGAAATTACAGCTTCCAGCACAAAGCTTCAGAGCGGAGAATGGAGCAGCAAGCCAGCAGACAGCCCAAACAGAAATGCAGTGCCCTTTTCACTGCAGAGGGCTAAACCTTGAAGCCTTCATATCCTCCTCAGAGTATTCATGTGGTGAAAGTAATAGTGATGAAGTAGCATTGATTTCATCCCTGAACATTGCATTTGCAGGTGGTGTGAATTCCCTATCCTCAATTAACACCATTCGATGCATTATTCACACACTGCTCTAGTAAGGCTGCAGAGCAGCATGAACTAAAATCTATTATAGACAAAGTTGTAGATGTTATTCTTGATTGCAATCAGGGTCCTCATATGCAGCAGTTTGCTGACACTGAAGAGATAAAAGGCGCCTTTTCTAAAAAAAAAAAAAAAACAGATGTTCAAAGGGAAACTCTGGGAAATAAGGGCTGAGTGCATATTGTCGATCAAACAGGACTTACATCTGTGTTGGCATATTTGCCGACACAGAAGAAGATGCCATTGATGCTCTATATAATGAGCTCTCTATGATTAACAGTCCTCCCCAAGTATGTGATAAAAAGGCCCGGCAAACACAAATTGGCCTGTAAACCAAACCAGTATGTAAGCAAAGGATTGAGCTTCGAATGAGTGTCTTGCGCTCAAGGTCAGTTCTTTCAATACGAAGAATATTTCCAACCAACGTTGCATATGTCAATGTCAGTCCTTTCAAATGCGAAGAATATTTCAAACAAACATGACATGACATTCTCTCAGAGAATTACAACCATTAGCCGTTAATGACATTAGATCTAACTTTAGGCCTTGACAACAACCAGGGGTCGAAACACGTGTCGGATGTTGTTCTTTTGGAAAATAAAGAACATTCATATCTCATATGAATTGGACATATGTCATGTTTGTTTGAAATATTCTTTGCATTTGAAAGGACTGACCTTGACATATGCGACGTTGGTTGGAAATATTCTTCATATTGAAAGAACTGACCTTGAGCGCAAGACACTCCCCTGAAGCTCAATCCTTAACTTATGTTACACACAAACTTTGTGGGAAGTTTGAGGGAGTAGTATTTGTTTTGCTGCCAGGATATCAGAACTAATTCTATAGGCTGGTTTTGGAATCAATCGAGAGTGGTCACGACCGCACCAACAGGGACTGATCCCACATTTACAATTACTTTTCAGTATGTAAAGCAAGTAGCATTTTCCAAGTCGGTAACTATTCCGCCAATCTTAAGATGTGCGGTGTGCAAAGCCTCATCACCCACTCCTCGACAAACCATAATTATTAAGGATCAGGGTGATGGCACAACCAGACAAGTCCTGCTGTAGGGGGGCTTTGGATAAATGGATACGCCCCAGCAGAACAATTCCTATACAGGTGGTAGCTCATCTGATCGCCTCAGATTTTAATTACAAGACCGTTGAAGCATTACCATCTTCTCATGTCGTGCCGATCTCTCAACCAATTAATACAGTGCCATGTGGTGTGTCATATGGAGTGGCTGACTCTCCAGTTTCGTCTTCTATTGCACATACGGAGCAACCACAGAGAACTTGCAATTGCTATCGAGAGGCTAATAACAATTAATCATTGGGAAAAGTGGTGAAGTTAGAAGAACTCCAGCCAAAAGCTGAAAGTCCATTTCTCAATCGCACATACCTCAGCCTTGTAGAAAAGCATTCCATGGCTCTGTTCAATCAGTATGATACATGATATGGCATTTATAAAACGTGCCTATACACAAGTGTTTCAAGGCGCAACGAGGCAAAGGAGGGGGTACAGAGGGAGGACAAAAAAGCAGGGAGGGGAGAAGTGCCGGGGGTGGGGTGGGATGGGCAAGGGCAGGTCATGGAATCAATACGACAAGTAGTGCAGACAACAGGTGCCAATAAGTGCAGGAAGGGGACTGTAGGGTTACAGATAGAGACCACAGCGTGGGGGATGCCAGGAGGCAGTGCAGGTGTGCAACTGGACAGGCAGGGACCTGGGCCCAAGTTCAGAGGGTAGCCAGGTGACCAGTGCAGTATCAGACAGGAGATCAGCAGGGGAGAGGAAGAGAGAAGACGGAAGCAAAGAGGAAGGTCTTGAGATGCTTCTGGAACCGGAGATGGTTCTGCTCAAGTTTCAGAGAGGCAGGGAGGCTGTTCCACAGGGAGGCGCCAGCTGAAGAAAGAGATCTGCCCCCAACTGGTTGCTTGGAGAAGCGACTGACCCTCAACGAGTTGGAGGAGCGAAGAGCTCAAGTAGGAAGATATTTCTTTGAACAAATAGTTGGAGGTATTGCGGTCCCGGGCCCCAGAAGACCTTGTGGAAAATGCAGTGTCTTGAACTTGATCCTTGTGCCACTGGGAGCCAGTGGAGTGATTTCAGGGCTGGAGAGATACCAACCCTGGGCTTGAGGCCAAGGACAAGTCTTGCAGTCCTGTTCTGGATGAGTTCTGGAGGACAGAGTAGTGACGATTTATTGCATATTGACCTGCCCAAGTGGGATAGTGTTTCTAATTGGGTCTTAATTGAATTGGTTTCCCCGGCAGTGGCGTCTTTGCTATGCAAATGTGCTGGAACCCTGCTAAAACTAGGGTATAAGTTTATGGTTTGCTACAAGCAAACTGCCAGGGTATCTGCAAGTTCGGCTTTCCACCCTTACACTCGGGAAAATAAGGATTTAAATCCCACTGGGCAGCAAATTTGTTGGGAGGCGAGCGTTACGGCCAACACCCATGACAGCACCATGGGCAGTGTAGATAGTAATTGCTGGGCTTTGGACCCTGAGGAATTGGAAAATAATTGACAGCACGGCATCTTTGATACTATCAAGTGGGTCCGCTGGAACACTTGCAGTTTCCGCTCTTTCCCGGTACAACCACAGGGCATGCACTTCTCAAATCTAGCAAAGCATTTATTTTGCAAGTAACATGGGCTACTGAAGTTTTCAACATTGATAGATTTAATATCCTTCACTGCCCTGCCACCCGTGGAAGCAGGGACCGCCCGATGGGTGGTCCTGCGATAGCCCAGTCTAAACTTAGTTTATAACCTTTTTGTGTGGATATTGTTACTCCTTTTGTTAGGACGGCAATCCTTAGTGATCCTTTGATTACATCTATTAAGATTTTGATTATTAACATCTACAGTCCCCCATGGGGGGCTGCTGTTTTTGGCATGGTCCACACAATAGAAAGGATCATTTCTAAATGGTATGCTATCCGGACGGTAATCTTGTAATTGCCGGTCATCGAAATGCCTCACAATTGCTGTCAGATATTAATTTGTCTCCAGATGATTTTAGTGATGACATATGGTGGGATAATACACTTTCGTTGTCTATGGGAGATTCAGTTTGGGCCAAATGTGTGAATATTTATGTTCTGCTATGCCTTTACAATAAACGCAGTAATAGAGAACCCCCACTCCATATTTGTACTAATGGGAACAGCTTTGTTATAGAGAAGAATTTTTGGGAACAATGTGGTATATTATCTGTCGCGTTTACTACGCCCAGCGACCATATACTTGTCGAACATGCTTCAAACCCCATGATATGTAAATTAAATCAACTATCACGTTACTTCAAGTGTTCAGGGGAATCTCATTGTATGGAGTGGGAAGAATGTCTCAAAATATTTGCAGTTTTGTTAGCTCTAATGAAGTTGCCATTTTGGGGTTGCTTGAGAGGAATTATTGGGATCTCTCGATTGATGAGATTTTTGAGAAAGCTGCTACATTTGGATCATGGGGACCTTGTGGATTCAACCAAACACGCTAGCATTTTTGATATTGCCATACATCATGCTAAGAAATCTTATCGCAAGAAATGCACTACTATCAGGAATGGTCCTTAGTACGTGTGGGTGTGAGAAAAAGAAATTGATTTCACAGGCATCCACCCATTGTAAGGACTGGCTTAGAAACCATACATTTTCTTCTATTAATGGAGTTTGGAAATTCCTTTTTGGTCTCTTGAAAAGCCATGATGAAAAGAAGTTTGGGGCAATGGCCAGAAATGTAGTTAATGGTCAGACTAAGCTGGAATTAAATCCAATTAGTGAATCTGAATGGTCCAACGCTATTAGGGACCTTTATACAATTCTGCTTTTTCGTACATCAAGGACCATTTTTACTCAGCACGGGTGCATTTCTCAGCTGGCTTTGGGAGGGACAATATAATTCTGATTATTAAATCTTTAAAAATAGCTCCCGTGCCCCAGGCCCCGATTTATTGGCCAATGTTTTACTTAGGGAAAATCCCCCCTTTTTGGGCTTTTGGTCTTGAGCAATTATATTTAATAAAATAGTATTATCTGGCTCAATCCCTGTGAGTTGGCACAAGTTAATATTGATACCAGTCTTCAAAAAGGGTTGCCGTGTGAATCCACAAGACTATAGACTTCCTGCAATGCAAGACATCAGTCAAAAGATATTTTGTAATAAATTGTTAAAAAAACTCACTAAGGGCTATGACCAAAGGATTATTTATCCCCCTTCCAAACAGTTTTTTGTAAAGGCCATAACACCTTACACAACATCAGTGCCTTACATTTTATTTTTTCCGCCCGCAGTGGCAAAGCGAGTGGTAAACTCTACTTATGTTTTGTGGATTTTACCAAGGCATTCGAGAAAGTCTCTCTCATCCGTTGCTCTGGGCCAATCTGATAAATTGGGTGATTGGTCTGTCCTTATTTCATTTTCTTGTTGGATTATATTCCGATACTACTGTGGTTGTTCGCAATCAGGCAGAAGAGATTATGCGCGAAATACCCACAAATCATGGCTCGAAACAAGGCTGTATCTTAGCTCTGCTGATTTCCAATGTATATGTTACATACATGGGCCCTGCTATTGAGTCATCTCGCATCACAACTATTCTGGTGCCTTGAATTGGGTATGTGGATGACACCATTTTATTAGACCAAACGCTTATTGGTCTGCAACACTCGCTTGATGCTTGTGCCTCTTATGCAGACAAACATTTCCTTAAGTTCAATACTCAAAAAACACAAATGTTGATCGGCTGTAAATCTAAGAAACCTTGGATTCAACGGCTTCTTAAGGGGTCCCCATCAGAAATGATGGATCGATATATCTATTTGGCCCATCTGCTATTCTCCTTCACAAGACTTTTGCAGTGATTTTATTAGAACTAAAGTATTTAAAAAATGGTTGCTGCTTAAGCGATTCATCTGAAAAAAAAAAAGGCAGTTATAACATTGAGGGCTTTGGTTCGACCTACCGTAAAAGTATACTACCCGGGATCTTTTATGGTCTTGCTGTTTTACCAGAACACATGATGACCTGGGTGGAAAAATGTGAGGGAAAGCTGCTGCATTCGATCTTGGGCATCCCTGGTTGTGTACCAGTCGAGGCACTCTTGTTGAGTTCCATCAATCGTTCTCTTTGGCTTACCCAGCATGTCAACCTCTTTATTACTATTTACACATATTCCCTCTCTTCCAATACATTAAATCAGTTATCTGGCCCATCAGGAATGCATACATTTTTTAAATGCAGCTGCGCTTCACTGCATTGGAGCATTTAGCTCACGTTGATATTGCTCTTGATGATTTGGTGCAGGCACCTAATGTGCTAGTCATACTAAAAAATTAAACCAGCACTCGTGACATTATCTCCAATATTGATCTTTTAAAAATAAATTATACACAGTATATTGTGCCCAGGCTTTTCGGCGTAATCTTCTTTGCCCCTTCCCAACTAAATTATGCTCTCTAAGAATATGTAGATTCATTGTTTACTTTCGATTCTTACCTATGCGCGAGCATACTGCTCGTTTGATTAACCTAGCCCGTAAAGAGAGGACTTGTCGATTCGGACCATAGAAACAGCCCGACAACTTCTGACTCAGTGCCCTAATTTGAAGCTTAGTTATCTAAAGAGTTACTCTCACCAATGCTGGTTTCATTGAGACTGGCCAGTTCTGGAGTTCAATTTATGGGGCTGAATCTATTGTTATTACAGTGGCTGCATACCATGTGTGGAAGGAAGCCCTTCATTAAATAGCACTATTTTAGGATATGTGTGAGTGGTGATGATTATATGAAATGTATACGATATAAACACTGAATAGTATCCATATTCATCTTTGGAATTATTTTATCTAGTATTTTGTTTATGTTATATTGATATTTAATTGTAATGTATTTTAATTGTGTACATTATAACTTTGATCTGATTTTTGTTTAAGTATTTTACAACAATTACCTATATGATCATATTATAATCAATAACTCATATCGATAATTCATTTGAAATTGGGATTGTACGAAAGTGCATGGTCTATCAACTGTGCAAAAGGTTTGCTGTTTATAACCAAAAGCACAATAATAAAAACAATTTAAAAAGGTACTGGAGGGAATGAGGCGATATGGCTCATTCCAAAACATATGGTGGTCTTGCCCATCAATTCAGTGGTTCTGGAAGGGGGTTATACCAGGCAATGCGGGAGTGATCAGACAATCCTTCCCGTGGGATTCAGGGGTGAATTTGTTGGGGGAATCACTGTGGATAAGATCTATGCTTCAAAATCTCTAGCTGAGAGACTAATCACAGCCATGCTTCTGGCCACTAAATGATCCATCATGGGGTCCTGAAGAAAGAGGGAGCCCCCATCGTTAAACCAATGGTAGAACTGGATTTAGCACATGATGGCGATAGAGAACTACACGATAAACATAACTGTTTCTTTAAAATCTGTCATTCCCTGATCTACTTACTATCTTTCCAAAGACAATAGAAACCCAACATGTCCAGAAAGGCTAAGAGCCTTGCAACTGTTTGGATTTAAACACATGGTCTATTTACGTGACAGAGGGGTGGTATTGCCCCCCTGACCGCCACAAAGACAATTGGAATTAGATTACCAGATTTACTCACTGCAACATGTTCACTAAAGCTGTTTCAGTAGAAATGGGGGAATTTAGGTGGAGATTTTTTCTTTCTTTTTGCAGCTGTTTTATGTAAACTGTACCAATTGCCTGTATATTGAAGAGAGTTTATGTTTTTTTTCTTCTAAGGTAAACCAATATAAATGTGTTTAAAAAATGCCTCCAAACTCTGGGGCCTCCGGCGCATGCATGTGCTGGACAAGGTTCTATGTGATTTAATTCCCATAAAATACAAACTGGTATGTATTTTGAGGTAGACTGCATCATGGGATTCTTTCCTTTCTTTTAATGAAGGGGTATCCCCATACCTCTACCTCCTCCTGCACACTTATCTACAATACATATACAACAAAAGGGTCAGGTTCCGGACCCCATCAAGAGGGGATGGAGACCCTTCTCATCTTAAGGCAGAAGGCCTATCACAGAGTTTACTAGAGCCTGTCCTGCCCCAGATGTGGGTTGTGGGAGTCAGGAGAGCCCCAGTCTCTGTCCCTTCTACACGTTACTTATCCATACCTATTGCGCACAATGCTCGCCAGCCTGCTCTATCTTTTTTTATAGGGCCACGCTTACCAGGATTCCAAGCAGTGGCACCAAGAGTCAGCAGCTCAACGGAGAGAAAGAAAGGAGGCAGCAAACAGAGTATATGAAAAACGCTGCAAGCATCACACCAGCAATACAGATGCGCAAATTAAACATGACACAAACTCCAAAAATGACTGTTTTCAGTGAGCCCCCATTTCCACACGCTGGTGGACCTGCGAATGAATAGGGGATAGGGCTTAAGGACCGTTGTGTGCTTTTATGACTGTAAACTGGTCCCTGAGGGAAAAGAAGACAGCGGTTGGGCTGGGGGAACCAGATGGGGAAGCCAATGAAAGGGACAGGGGGAGGATAAAAAAGGGGCTGTGTGACCAGCGTTGTTTACAGGAGATCAAGGGAGGAGAAGGAGGACCAAAAGACCAGGCTGGCATACGATGGTGCAGCAGAGTGTGGAGGAGAATGGTTGCTGAGAGAAAGTGGTACTTGTGTGTGAAACTGCGTGCAAGGTGAGGTGAGGGAGTGAGATTAAGAGAGTGTAGAGTGTGATTGAGAGGGACTGAAAAGGGTGACAGAGTGAAAGGAAGGGGACTATTGGAGAAGGTGTGGGTGTAGCGTAGTAGGAGGACAGCGTAGTGGAGGGTAGTAGTAGTAGAGTGGGAGGAGTTTAGTTTATTTATTTGTAAAGCGCGGCCGAACCCTCGGGTAGCTGGGCGCATTATGCTTGAGCAAGACATAGGTTACATAGAGGTTGCACATACAAGATACATAAAAGTGCAGTATAATAGGTAGCATAAGGACCGGGTTAAGGTATGGTCCATGTCAGGTACAGGTGATAGGTTTCAATCAATGTTTCAGTATAGAATAGCATGCAGGTATCTTATTTTAATGCGCAGAGAGCCAAGATTTCACCATGGCTCTGAATGACCAAAATGGTTCCTCGGATCTGATTGTTATAGAGAGTGAATTCCAGCACTTCGCTGTTAGCACTGGGAAGCTGGAACCCCCCGCTGTAGTCAGATTGAATTTAGGAATGTTCAGTAGGTGCATGTGAGGGGTTCTGGTAGGTCTAGAGGTGCAGTGTCTCTATAGAATGTGTCTGATAGGTATTTGGGAGGAGTCAGTGAAAGGCATTTGTGTGTGATGACAAGCGATCTGAGTTTAATTCTGTCTCGGATGGGGGGGCCAGTGAATTCCTTGCTGATGGTGAAGATGTGGGCCTTACGAGGGAGATTAAGGGCACATCGAAGTGCATTGTTTTGTAAGACCTGGAGTTTATTCAGGTTGAAGTTGGTAGAGCCTAGGAAGAGAGTATTGCAGTAATCTAGTCTCAATAATATCAGAGCTCTAGACAATGTGAGGCAACGAGTGGTGGATAGAAATGATCTACAGGCATTAATGAGCTTCTTCGTATAAGCTGTAGATGAGATAGTTGCATTTATTTGTTTTGAGTGAAAGTGGAGAGTCGAGATACACGCCCAGTGTTTTAACTTCTTTTGAGACTTTTATATTGTTACCGTCAATCGTAAAGGATTCATACCTAGTGTCCAATATGTTGAGGCGGGCTTGCAAACCTACGTTGAGTAGAGAGTAGAGGGAGATGTGAAGAGTAGAGGGAGAAGGGGAGGGTAGAAAGAATAAAATCTGAGGGGGAGGGGGGGTAAATTTAGAGTGAGAGTGAGATAGTGGGAGGAATAGCAAGGAGAAAGTAAGAGGAAGGGGAAAAGGACCGAGAGAAGGTCAGAAAGAGGTGTGCAAAGGCATGGGAGAAAGGGGCAAGTGGAGGCAATGTAATTGGAAAGCCTTTAACCCAGTTGAAAAGATCATTGTGATTTTTGTGGAACCCCTGAATACAAATCACCTAGCAATTCCCAGAAGGAGAAAGATAAGGGGTTTGCCGTTAGGCCATCACAACCAGCCAGTCAGATTTTAGGGAGTAGGGGTTACCGATCTTTAGTGACAACCTTAGGGTTTATTTATTGTGACATAGCTTTATCCAGTAAAGCTTTACACATCCATCAATACAAACAGATTGTTTATTGCTTGTAATCGTTTAAAAAAAAAAATAAACGCTTAAAATATAATTACAGAAAGGGTTTATGGACACCTGGGCTAGGAAGGGTAAAGTTCATTGGAGACAATGAAGAGAGAGGGATAGCCCTTAGTGAGCCCTTTGCTCTAAGGGCCACTGAGATCTTAATGAAAACCCTTGAACCATTTACTGAGTTGGTGTGTTCTTGAGCCCATCTGTGACAATACATCTACATATTTCTGTTTTCCCCTACAATGAAGTCTATCACAATGTAGTGTAGTTCTCTGTAACTCATAGCACACGGCTAGACACTTAGTGTGAGCGGGGGGTGGAGGGCAAGGAAAGACTGACAACAGGATTCTGTCTGTTCCACTAGCTATCAACTCTTTATTTGCAGATGGGGAGCAGGTGCAAGTTCATCTTGGTCACCTGGCCTAAGCACCACCCACCTTCTTATCCCTGCCTCTTCCTTCCTGCACTTAACTCTTAGATCAAGGGCGTCTCTCACCCGGGCGTCCGAAGCAAAGGGCAGACAAAGAAAAGGGCAATTCCTGTTTGGACCTGTTCGGACCAGGAGGACCCAGGGCCCGACCCCCTGCTCAGACAGCAGGTAAGCATGCACCAACATGCGTTTACTCCCTCTGTCTCCACAGGCCATCCCCACCCCCTCTGATCCCCCTGCGATGTTCTGTGTGCCCCCCTCCCTTCTTGCACACCGGTGTTGCCCGTTTTGCTGGATTCTTCTACCCTGCTTCCCCGCCCCCCCTCCAGCCTACTTCTGCGGGAGTCTGTCCTGATACATTCTGGTTTCACCATCACCGTCTTGTGGCCAATGCTGGATTTGACTTCATGGACTTCATTGATTCACGGTGCGTCACCCTTTCTCATGGTGGTCCAGAATCATGCTGTACCCATCTTCATCTTGTATCCAGGCTTGCAACATTATGTGTTACTACATACTTCTGCAATTGTTTTTGCTCTCCACTCTTGCTTCTCCACTATTTTTGACTGCTTACTCTCTGTTCTCTCCTCTCCCTTGCTCCCTTTTCCTATCTCCTCCCCTCCTACCCTTACTTTCTTCTATACACTTTATCAGAATTGTCCCTGGACCTAGTATGATAGCAACCTCGTCTGTCTGCCACCTCCCCCTCCAGCACTATCTGAAATGTCCTCAGGCCTAGTAGGATAGTTGCTTGTTTTGTTCCTCCCCTCCCTTTCTGTACCCCTCTCCCTCACCTTTTGTTTTCTCCAGCTCTACCAGAAATGTTGTCAGGCCTAGTACAGTAGTCGCCAGTCTGTTTCCATTTCCTTCCCACTCTCCCCCTCCCTTCCTTATCTATGTTTTAGCTCTTGCACTATCTGAAATGCCGTCAGGCCGAGTACGATAGTTAATTTCACATCCTTACTGTTCATGGCCTGTAAGAATGTCATTGTATTTTCCCTTGTTCCCTCCCTTGCCTGGAAGCGCTTTGAAACACATTGTGTATAGGCGCTATATAAATAAAATATCCATTTTGGAAGGCCAGTAACATCCATCTCTTCCGGTCTAACATTTGTATACCCTTTTGTATTACCTTGCCAGCACCAACGGGCTCTTGAATGGGTGTGCTCTTTGTAAACATGCAATATCCAATCGGTGCTGGTTTAGCAGTAAACCTGTCACCCTGGCATACTGGAAGAGGAAGACATGCTAATGACTATGAACTGTCCCCTAAAAGAATAGCACTGTTACTAATTAACTCTGATAAACATAATGTATAATATAAAGAAAGGGTGGCACATCACCATAAGAACTCGAATGGAAACAGTCACCCACCCTGAAAGGCAGGGAGGATGAAAAGCCATAATTTTAAATTTCTCGTTTCCAATTTTAAAAAAGCAAAACCACCTATACTTCAAAACAAAGTATTATGAAACTACAATTTGCAACGGTAGTCAGTCTGCAAGATTTCAACAATTTGCGAGTTGAATTCCAAAACGTACATCTAAAAATAAAATAAAAAAAAATATTTAAATATGTAAAAGCTAATTTCTAGAAACGCTAAAAAAAATGTGCATCTGCTGTGAGATCTTTTTGTTGTTGCTGTGATATTGGTGTATGTGAGACTTAAACTTATCATTTCTGGTGTTTCTTTATTGAATTATTTGCTATTTGCATGTAGCATTGTGTGTCAAACGGAAGTACTGCAGCTATCTACCAACCATCCTGCACTTCAATTCCCGAACAATCCCCAGACCACCGGTAAGAGTCTGCCTGCGTTTTTGTTCGCTCATGCTGTCAGCGCCCATACCCGGTCCCTGAGACATTGAGCACCACGTTGTATGTACACTAACTGCTAACTGCGTCATTATGTGTGCCTGCAAGCATGATTCCTGATTACTTTCCGCAATTCAAATATGCTATGAAGTAGCATTCTCGAACCTACCCATTCCAAGGGGAGGACGCTCGACTGGTTTGCTGACTTAAATTGCAACACGCATATTGGCTCCAACGACCTTTGTGCTTGGTCAGACCACCACATCATTATCTTTAACATACCCGCCAATGATCCACGCACCAAACCTAATATTGCACCTTCCATCCCTACACGAAATAAAAAGGACATTACTGAGGACAAACTACGCCATCTCATCCTGCCAATACTCAATAAGCGTGCCTTCGCACATGATGACCCAACGGTCTTGGCGGACATCTTCAACCAAACTCTGCTTACAGCTATTAACACTATAGCACCTCTCAAATCTAGGAAACTTAAACAGCACGCCCATCTGAATTCTTGGTTCACTCCACATCTCAGAACACTACGTAAAGAAAAACGGAACGCTGAAGCACTCTGGAAAAGTCATCCTTGCGAGGCTAATAAAGACAACCTCATTATAGTGTCACTTAA
Source organism: Ambystoma mexicanum (assembly GCF_040938575.1). NCBI lineage: Eukaryota > Metazoa > Chordata > Amphibia > Caudata > Ambystomatidae > Ambystoma > Ambystoma mexicanum. Next base: position 560,274,670 of record NC_090934.1, on the reverse strand, counting down.
CTACAAGGAAGCAATTGTACAAGCTAAAAAAGAGACATACAACCAACGTATCTCACAAGCAGAATCTAATACGAAGGAGCCATTTAAAATTCTTAAAGAATTAGAATCCCCCTCCTCCATCCCGGGTACATGTAATAAGGACAGTACATGGTGTGACATTCAAAAAGCCCTCCTTACTAAAATATACACCTTACAGTCTAAAATCAATGCTAAGCAAAATTGCCTACAAACCATCTCCCAAACTAAATTCTCGACTAATAAACCCAAAACCCCCATATTCACACAAACACCATTTAGCTATGCTCCTCTTACCATCCCCGAGGTAGAAAGCATCATTAGTAAACTGAAACCGTCCAATTGTCAGGGTGACTCCTGTCCAGCCCCTATCATTAAAGAATCTGCGCATGAACTTGCCCCTTGCATCACCGCCTTTATCAATTCCTCATTTCACTCGGGCATTGTCCCTGATAACCTCAAGGATGCATGGGTCATCCCATTGCTAAAAAAAAAAAAAACATACCTTGGACCCCAGTATTCCCACCAATTACAGGCCTATCCCCACAGTCCCATTATTATTGAAATCTTGGACAGGGCAGCGTATATACTTGAATTTGTGTCTAGAAACCAACAATCTTCTTGGCACAAGACAATCTGGTTTCCAACCTAAGCACAGGACGGAAACAGCCCCATTAGATCTTAAAACTCAAATTGAGGACCTAAAAGACAATGGGAAAGGCCTCATTATTACTCCTCGATTTATCGGCAGCATTCGATTTGGTCAACCATCAAATCCTCCGTCACTTGAAATCAGCGACCCACTTCTCTGAAAAAGCCACCAAATCGACCAGTTCCTTCTTGGACAACAGACAGATGAGGGTATTCTCGCCTACTGCCTCGGCAGAGCCTACACCGTTGCCTTGCGGGGTGCCTCAAGGCTCATGCGTCTCACCAACGCTCTATAACGTTTTCACTAGTTCGATGTACTTGATTATCTGGTTGTCACCTATACGAACTACGCTGACGACACCCATTCCCATCACAGGTGACTACATAGTGGACTCAAAAGCCCTGAATGATATATATCAAGTCATCCAAGCCTGGATGGCCCAGCATGAGCTCTTTCTCAATGATGAAAAGACATAGCTCCTCATCCTGCACTCCCAACACCGACTGAACAGACTTGACCCCTCTTTCAAAACCTTCAACACTGACGGCAACTCCAGTAAAGTCTCCACTGACACCAAAACATTAGTAATCTACCTTGACTCCAACCTTATCACTTAACAGACAAACTAATGCCATTGTCTCTGCATCCGCTTACACATGTAAGCTTATTACAGCATGCCACCCCTTCCTAACCACACAGAACTGCATTATTCTGGCCAGGACATTGGTTATGTCCAAACTTGACTACTGTAATGCCTTATATCTAGGGACCAACCAACGTAACCTTAATAAACTCCAGGTTACTCAAAATAATGCCATTAGAGCTGCCCTCAACATCGCCAGATCCTCACACATCTCCGAAACAAGAAGTCTACACTGGCTCTCAGTAACACAAAAGTTTTTCTGAAATCTCTTACCCTCACACACAAATGTCTTAACAATCAGGCCCCCCATCTATCTAGCCTCCCGCTTCACTCATTACTCGCCTACTCGGATCTGCACAAGCACACTGCCTGACCATCCCTAGATACAAACTGCAGAAAGCAGGGGGTGCAAGCTTCCCAGTCCTTGCCTACAAATCATGGCACTCAATTCCATTAACCATCAGATCCGAACAATCTCCGTCCCTATTCAAACAAAAAAAACAAACTTTGGTTATCTACTACACAAGTCTAAACTCCTTTCACCACCTCCACCTCAGGACCTTTCAGCCCGCTACCTGCTTAGTGTTTGTATTAAAGTCTATATGCTAACTGTAGATATTGCTGCATATTATAATTGTATATTGTGTATAATGCTACTGTATATATAGTGCTCACCTTACATTATTAATTTTTTTATACTGTATATCCTGTACACTGTGTTTTGTTTACATATTACCTCTCCTTGCTTTCACACTTTCTAACTGTAACTATTACTGTGCTGTACCTATATTGTGCCAAGATATGCGCCCCAGATGCCCTTGGGCCTGGTGCGCTATACAAATAAATAAAATACAAAATACAGGGTTAGACTACGACTATCGGTGTGAAACAGATTTCTCTTGGCACAAATGATATGCCAAGGCATCCTGCTATACAACGAATTTCAAACACTACGGGTTCAGGCAAGTCTCACATACCTTACCTTCCAAGCAAACCGGTGTGTCAGGGATATGCAATTCCTTCCTGCTCGTTAACAAGTAACACTTCTTTCCAGATTTTCAAGACACCATATTCATTTTTAAGGGTGTAGATGATCAATGGATTAGTCCTGTCCTGCTCTACTTAACAGCGGATAATACAGTTTGGGGAAATCAGATAATTGGGTAGAGCTGGTCCAGAGACAAGTCAGTGTTTCTGCTTTAGCCCTAACAGCCAAACATGAGCTGGGCCAGCAAAAGACTCCTGCCTGGCGTACTGCCCCACCCCAAAATCACAAGACTCATATTTAGCGTTCCAATTACCCGACAACACAAAACACATGCCTAAACACACACAACCTATTTCTTGTGGCCTGCCTCTTCACCCTCTACCCTCAACCCAACAAGACCTATTTCAGGCTTCCCCAACAAGACCCATACCTGCTGTGTGTGCATACACACATACATGCACACGTTTACCTGGCCTCCTGAAAGATCTCCAGGGTTTTGCAACTGCGCTTTCTAGACAATGAACAATATAACTATGTGATAAGGTGATCTGCCTATAGGTAACATGCTGCATAAAGGGGGGGGGGGGACATTTTTTGTGCGTGCCAAACCAGTACACCTCATGTAAAGAAGTCAAAAAGTTGAGACACGAGGCGAAGAGCGCCGTGAAAACTGCAAGTCCCAGAGAACTGAACCTCAGGTCTGGAGGGAACACAGGAAGTTAGGCAAAGGGTGCCTGTTACCAGCCAAACTGGATTTTTAAAAACGTTATTTCAGGTGAAGTTCTGTTCACATTTCGGGTAGCCTGTGGCTTAAAACGCAAGTAGAGCTTGAGAAAGTACAAACCCTACCTGGATCGCCTACTCTTGCTTTACTCATTACATCATTGAGGTTGAATGGCATTTGCCACCCTTTAGTTTCATTACTCTCAAAGCAAGCCAACTACATGACCACCCTAGCGAGTACTAATGAGGGAAAATGCCTGTGAACACTGAAGAAAGGCCAATATTTTGCATATTAAAAGTGGCACAATCTTAAACTATTCCATCAGTATGTGTTTTAGGTTGGAATCACTGAAGGTAACAAACGGTAATTGTAAATCTGCATTCAAATCGGTATACCCACAATTCAAATCGATATACCCACAACTAGTGCTTGTGAAGCGACGTTCATTCTGCAGTGACACCTCAAATAGTGGCTTGGGAAGAGGTTAGAGATGGTAGAGTGTGGGCTGCTTTTTACAGTGGAGAGATGTGTTCCTCGTAGTCTAGCCGCTTTATAGAGAAGGTCGGTGTACTTTTTTTCTCTTTTTGAGCATTACAAAGTTCACATTCAAGAGAGGGGTATTTCTGAAAATCTAAAACCTCCCATTACAGAACTAGGACCAATAATTACCAAAACTATATATGAGCCAATAAATAAATAAATACATTAAACAAAGTTTACAAATGGGGAAGCAGCAGTGCGACTATTTCAGAGTTCCCCCATGACAAGTATTTGCATGTAAAGGCCAATGTTGAACTAACAGAATGCAACATAACAGATCGCAAACATTTACATTATTTAAATGTCTGAAAATCTCAGTGCCATTTAAAAACAGTGCTTATTCCCAAACGTGCTAATCTGCTACAAATATGTTGCACCACATTCATGTCCACCACCGTAGTTTACCATGAGAACTCGACCTTCATGAAAAAATATTATACACTTGGCTGGATTATTGCCACACACGTGCTCCGTGCTGGTTGGCACATTTATAGCAGGAGCATCCTGCTTGACATCCTAGATAAAGCACACGTTTTGAAAGTATGAATAAACATGGCAAACATGTATTTAAATCAGTTGTGTGGATTCCATGCGAGCCTTTGCACCTGGCTTGGTATTTTTGTTATTAGCATCCACCAAATGAGTCAGTGTGAATACTTCTGTTATTCAGAGCATCATTTGTTTATTAAACAATTCTAAAAAAAGTGGTCATATAGGCATTTCAGTAGCTATACGTTTGCACCGTAGTGCATACGTTTTACCCTTACTCAGGCTTTTTCAAGGCACAATTCATACAGTTCATTAAACAATAAGTATATTTTCTAAAGTCGCCCCTCTGGTCTATGCAGCATTTATTTTAAATATACATGCTTTTCATGTTGTTATAGTCTAGGATGCCGAGTGGACGGGTTTGTTGTGGTTCTTTGATGCGCAAAGGCATGCATAGAATCCACACAACTGATTTACGCTCTGTCCGACTGGTTGGGGGATACCAGTCTCTATGAAGCCATGCAGCCAAGGCTTCCCTTTAGTTGACCAAAAAAATAGCACCATCATTTTTTCTTAAATCTCTAACTGAATAGATATGGGTATAGTGCACCGACTAAAACATTCACCACCTCTGAATAACCCAAACATTTATTTAACCAGCCTGTGCTGTCTTTGAAAACAAAATAAGTTTGTCTATCCTAGATCTAAACATAACAAATAAATAGAACTGGAACAATCTCAGCCGTGCAATCTTTGCAGCATGAAAGGTGAAAGATGCCGTCTGTGGATCGATCCATAGCTTGCCTTTATTTATTTGAAACATGTATAAAGCTCAACTACGACCCGCAGGCGTCTCGGCGCTAGGAACAGAAAGGAGAAGGCAGAAAGGCCCCTGCAATATCACAGCAACCCCTAGTTTAAAAAGGTCGGTTTTAAGCGCCCTTCGAAAAAATAGATGTTCCTTAGTCATTCTCAGCGATAGCGGAAGCCCATTCCATAAAGTTGGGGCAAGCTCTAAGAAAGAGCACCCTCCCCCCAGAGTGGGCACGCTGGTACCCAAGTACTTTAAGGAGCGCCTGTGAAGAGGAGAGATCTGTAGTAGGGCAGTACCGTTTTAAGGTAGCTGGCATCCTCCATATAAAGGGTACCATTTAGTTGGGTAATAGTACCTACACGCAGGTTCTACATAACAGCAAGGACCTGGCAGTGAGCATTATATATAAAACAACAACTGGAACAATCCAGAGGGTTTAGCTCAGGGAGAGAGGAAATAATACCTTTATGCAAATATCGAATTCCAGACAGAATGGTATGAATAAAAGTCACCAGGAAAAGACCCTCCAATTAATGTTCACTCACACATTTGGAAGGAATAAAAGTATTTGCTTAAAAAGAGGAAATGTCCTGCTTCTCCTAGCCCAGATACTAAGTCTGAGAATGATATGCACAAAAGATATAGGCAGAGTGGAGTTTCAGGACAAAAGAGATTTGAAATTGTTCGGTGGTGCACTTTAACTCAAACTTGGTAACGGAACTAGTGATCGCTTAAAGGAGTAGTGCGTACAAAAATATTATTGTCCCAAGCGTTCGGGCATGTGTTTTTAAGCATACGTTGATCAATCGTAAAAACATTTCCTATGCACTTTACCATGGTTTTCCTCACTTTTACACGTGCAAAATCTGGCAGCAGGGCGCAGCCATTTTGTGCTAATCTTATCCGTTGCTGCATCGCCCTAAGCTCAAGTGCCCTATCGGCACTAACTCATAGTACCCGCCCCTGAAGCGGACATCACCATTCCTAGTGATATTCTCTGCGACGCTACTGTGCAGCGTAGCCAAACGCTCCCAATCATCACCTACGTCCCAACGTCACTTGACGCAGAACCCAGAATATCAACACACATTCTCTCACAGCACTGCATGTCCCAATTCTGAATACAAAACACCATCTTTAAAGGAAACCGCAATACTCTGCAATTTATGTGCTTTTATTTCACAATAAACGCTCTGAGAACATCCTCTGATTTCCATATTCAACCACATTTTTTGTTTCTTTCTTTGTTCTCAATACACAAATGTTTATCGTGAGTGACACAGTGTTCCTTTGGGTATAAGCGCATTGGATGGAGGCACCGTGATTCGCAAGGTTTTGGCATCAGCTTGTTGCTACACCACAGTAAAAATGTCAAGGTACTCCTTATTGCTGGTACTGCGAAAGGGCATATGGGCCCGGGGCGATCGTCCCAAAACAGCATCATGGTCATCCGACCATTGAGGTACATCATCAACTGCTGGCTGAAGAAGCCATCAATTGGTATCTGGAAACTATGACATTCACAGAAAACACAGCGTCTCAGGAGCCGTTCTTTATTCTATTCTAATAGATCCATTACTTATGCACCGTGTGAAAACGAATGATGAACACAAACAAGAAAAAATGCAAACACAGAAAACAATGTGCAATGTTGGAGGCTACGATGTGATTGAGAGGTTAATGCTATGCAGTGGGTTTAGCTCGCAGTGGGAGGCCAATGCGGAAGTATTCGAATAACGCAGACGGCATTTTAACGTAACATTAGCCTAGAATTGGGCTTTGGTGGAACCTGTGCGAACACAGACGTGGACTCCATGCATTTCAGTGCTGGACTGCCCACGTGCCTGGGAAAAATACAAGTACACACCGGTTGTTTCTCACAGCGGCCTCACAAATTGCCAAAAACAACAACCCATTGCAATGTTTGCCAGCCAGCCATACCGGTCATAAAATGAAACCTCGACTCCTTTGTCTACAAATTAGTCTACTGTAAAATGTACATAATTGTCATTTCCATTCTTTCGGCGTAACGCAGAGTGTCTGTTCACATCAATGAATTTTCATAAAATGAAATTAACTGTTCCCTTGTCCAGTTTAGGAATGCTGAAACTTATCATATTTGACGGTTTTACATTCCTCCCCCAATTCCTTTCCTTTCCTTACGAATCCTCCCTTTATTTCCAAGGTCGAAAAACAATACGGCTTATGCCTAGCTTGGCAGGACGCAAGGGAGTAGACAGCTCAAGGCATTGACCTTGAAGCCCATGGCATCGATTCCCACGTGCACCAATGTAGTATTAGAAAGATTTACGAAAAATGAAATAATTGTTTGCTGGCATACACCAATGCCGCGGGAAATTTCCAGAGATGTACTCATTTTATGAAAACACTCAGAATTCATAATCCACCCGTCAGCTCAGCACGTCTCCCGTTTTCAGCTAGCGAGCGCCACGCAGAGGGAGCACCAACAGCCCCCACCTTTGCAAATGCTGCGCACAGCGAACAGTGACTACCCCCCACCTTTTTTCCTCCGACGCCTGTGTCAGACTAGCCTATTTGTCATGGCTGGTCCACCGCAAAGTGTTATAATTCAAACAGTGTATTGGCTTTGCTTCCTTCCTCTGCTCTGAGGAATATGACCGTTCATTGCTGACCACCCTAGAGTCCCCCAATATAACTGCCTTTATGCCCTCATCCAACCTCAAAGTTAGGGGTACATCTTGCCCACACAAAGTCTTGAAAGAGCATCATTTGGAAATGGAATGCGTTTGATATAATGTTTCACAGGGCAGCAGAGTTATCAGTATGCTGAATCTCTATAAAGACTTTATTCTTCTCAATGCCACTCTCCTGGTCTCACTCCCTTATGGATGCATACAATTATAATAATAATAATAATATTCTGTATTTTGGTGAGACTGCGCCTTCAGACCCTACCCCTGCACCACCTCAAATTCACCTCCCATATACCTAATATGGAGTTCTCAAACAGGCACTTCTTGCAAAACAAATTGACAAACAGGGTACATCTGGAAAGACATTTTTTGTACGCTTTAGACAACTTATACTTTTGATAGCTTTGAAATTCAAGTTACTTATGTTTTCCATTGGTCTTGTACAATGTATCAAAATTGTTGAACATATAAATAGCTGCTAATCATTTGTATCGGGAAGCGAACTGTTCCACGAGTTCTGCTTTCGGTGGACAGGGCATGTTTGCAATGTTCTGTGGCAATGTATGTGTCTTAGGAACCAAACCACGAACAATTCCATTAGTATACATGTCCAACACGGTCAAAGTCAGATCTTTCACGAAATTGAATACCATTTCCTGGTACATTGGATTGACCACCCACTTTTTGCCTCTTTTTCCAAAGGCCATTTCGTAATGAAGCATCCCACATTTTCCAGCAGTTCTAGATTGTTGCCTGCCTATGTTCTCGTTAAGCGCTAACAACGCAAGTAGTGTGCGAGATTCCATCCCCTGTATACCGAAATGCAATCTCTTGGGCCGGTACTTTATTCACATATTGTGCAACACCTCCAAATCTCATGTGTGACAGAATTCTGCGAGTCCCTTCAAATCTCTGGATAGAGGTTTAACAAACACAATCTTCTCAAGAGCTTTGTGTGCAGGTGAAGATGGAGCCAACCACTTCTTGTGTTCCTGCTCGTCCAATAAAGGCCCATGTTCACATTTGTGAGAAATGTTGGTTTGCTGTCCGTGAGTGAACATTGGAGCAGTGGTGCATCAATGAGCCCCATTTTGCAATTAGAATTTCCACAGACCCATCACAAGTTTTGGAGCTCCACCAAAGATGGTTGCTGAAAGACTGGGACCACTGAAAAATATTATCAGAACCCTTTTTTTTTTACCAGCAGCTGTGATTCTTTTATTGATTGATTTAGCTATGTGCCAGACATCAAATTGATGGGGAATGTTTGGAAATTGCTTGTGCATGACTTTGGCAATTGAAACATGTCTGTCAGTGGCTATGAGGTCTATTTGCATTCCCCTCGATTGGAGATCTTACAGAGATCTTGCAGGGATTTTATAAAACAATGTTTCTCCATGGCCCCTGAGGATTTACATTCGGACACCTGCACGACCACAGAACTCACTCTTTTTTTAGTGTCCATGTCCTGAAAGTGATATGTGCAGTACTTACAGAAAAATTGGGGCTGTCACACTGTCCATCACCAGCTAGCCTGAACCGTTTGCCAGAGAATGTTCGTTCAATTGACATTTGTTCACATTTCCAGGCTTCACTGATAGCAGGGCATAACAATTCACGTTGATATTTAAAATACTGCGTTGTAGCAAGGAACTGAAGTCCCACAAATGTATAGAAACTGGACAACTTACTAAAGCTTGAACCACTGAAAAGCAAAGCTGCTGCACACAGTAGATTTCCAGCTGGCACTTTGCCCAGCATCGGTTGTGCAGACCATGAAAATGATGCATGGAGCAGGGCACAGATGGCTTTGATTTTCAGGTTTGTGCCTTGTGATACACAAGTAACATTCACCAATGGTTTCCCGCATTCGACCCACCCCTCACTGGATGGACATATTTCAGCATCAGTATAATCTGTACTAGGCAGCTGCCAAATACAATGTATTTGTGCTCCTTTATTAGACTATCGTCCTGCATGAATGTGGTTTCTGACTCAACTGTGGTGGACATATCCGGCAAACTGCCCACACTGAAGTTGAGATCTTTGGCAAGTTCCTCGGTCAATTCCGTTGAGGCTTCAGTCTCTGTCATTTCATCTTGTGTTAATTGCTTACGAATTGGAGATACCACCAATGTCGATGGTTTATTGGGTGGCCCTTTTTTGCGGGTGTAGATTATCTGATGGGGTCAGTGAGGAATTCAAAAGCATCTTCCTTATATTCAGTTTCATCTTCATCTTCATCTTGTCCAGTTCTCGCAATGTAGCAATGGTCCAACAATACTTTGCTTGCTTCAGCGGTCACAATCCATTCATTTTCTGGCCATTGGGTATAAGCATCTCTAGTCTGCTTATTGACAGGAACAGTTGCTCCATGGTGAGATCTGTTTGGCAAGCAGAATCCTGTGCTCATAGTTCTTATGCTTCTGGGCCTCTAGGAGATGGGTTGTAAAAATATGTTCAATGTAAATCTAACATGAACTATATAGCACTTTAGATAAATAAAATACATGTTATGAGGACTACACCAGCACAAAACACTTTTCACAAACGAATTTGTGTGTAACGTACCCTTGTTTTCTTGTATTTCTGTGCAATCATCTTCTTCGTCTGTGCAAGCGTCTTATTCAGTGCGACGACTGCACCAGTAAGCTGGTCGACCACCTCTGATCCATGTGCCTCGTCTTCTAATTCCCCTCCTTGTATACATCCCTTCAATCGACTATGCATTTAAAAAAAAAAAAGAAAAAAAACGTATTTGGAATCAAAATTCTTTCAACGCAAAAGTTTCTTACATACATACCGTGGTAAACAGAGTAATTTAGTCAAAATAGACATTTTGAATTTCACCTGATTGATGGCAAGTGCACTTGATCAGAGATCACCATGCAAAACTAACTTATCCTAATGTTGCACTGAAGCATTTGGCATTTCACTCTGCATACCTCAAACTCGGGAACAGCGCCAAAGGATGATGTAACTGTAGTCGAGGTACCATCATCACCCTGTAACACAGTACTTGTTTTAGAATGGATGAAAACAGCAAAATTGAACAAAGACTGCAGATATTTGGTGCATATATATGAAAACGCAAAAATCATAACTCTATGTAAACAAAAGGCCGGACACAAACTATTTCATATTATTTAGAATGCCATGTATAATACATTCGTGTAATCATAAAACTACCCGATAGGCGCTCAAAGTGGTTGTGGACTCTGGGAAAGAAAAGGATGCAGAATCTAGCTCCTTCATTTTCAGTGAATTGCCACGAAGTGATAAAGAATTAGAATTGCATTAGATATGTGGGAAGATCGAACTGTCAATAATATGAACTTCTGCAAGTCTGCATGGCTCACCATTGGTATACTGGAATTTTCGGTGTTGTCGCCAGTATCGAGGGTCTGTGCTTCAGTCAATATGCTCGCCTAAAAGAATTGAAATGTGAAGCAACCGATTATGATAAGATTATGCTTATTTCGAAGTGCACTATTGCATAGTCATCTCTGATGCTCATAAAACCAGGGACAGATGTCTAGCAAAATGTGGTATAGTTCTAAAGTAATACAATACGGTAAATAAGCAAAGTTTAGTAACAAACAATTACACCGAAAGCACCAATCCGTTCATGTAGTTATCTGTTCGGTACCCCAAGGCCTACAGCTAATTCATCATTGTTAACTCACCTGGTGCCGCGTGTACACTTATAGTGTTGGAATTGCGTTCGGAAGCCATTTACGAGCGGTTCTGAGTTGACGGTTTTTTGTGTACTGCGATGGGTTGTACATATCCAGGGCAAAGTGCAGGCTGCATATGCAGTATTATCGCTCCTTCAAGTCCCTCAAGACTTCCAGGGTTCTACTTTCAAGCTCGTCTGGCGCAAATTCACAATATCTGACCCATTCTCTTATTCGATCTATATTCCTCAGGAATGTATGCATTATTGTGCCCTCAGGTTTGGAATGGGTCTTAGAACGGCAACTGGCAACCATACACGCAGGCATTCTTGAAAAATCTGTTTTAAAAAAAAGGGCATATGGTTACTATAATGTTTTACACAAATGTGTGATAGGGATGGATTTATATCATAATGTTTCTATTCAATGTTTGTTTTGGTCACAGAAGCAAAACCTGTGTAGCGTAGTCAACTATACAACAGGGTAACTTTCATACAGAATTGATTGAGGTGACGCAAATCGGAACGTGTTAGTCGTCCATTGAATGTACTTTCTTGCATCAAAAGGAAATATGCTTATAGACATGGTCCACGAAGGATGCAATTCTATCTCAATTGACACTGTTGACATTTGATATATAACGAGAACAGAACCAGTCAAATACACGACAATGGAAAAGGCAATGAGATGAATGAACATTACACTACTGGGTACATTCGTTCAAAATAGATAGAATTTTACAGAGATCAAAAAGAGACTATCAGGTGACCTGCACTTACCTTGACTAACAATCAATGAGATTGAGCAAGCCGGTAGTTAGTAGCAGGAGAAAAGGTAGCGCGATCCGGAGTGGACTTCCAGTGCTCACAGATGTTGTCAGGATAAACATCAAGGGGTTTATAAAGAATTAGAAAAGTGGGTGTGTATGAATGAGTGACATCCTGCCAGCACCCTCGGGAGGGCAGGGCCACAGGTGTGAACTGCCATTGATACTGGAGTGAGGATGGATGCCCAAGAGGCATGGAGAAAGGGGCCAAAACACTGATGAATGGAGACGACACACTTATGTGGATTGAAGGGGTGCGGTCTGCATCAAGGCAACAGGCCTGCAGACACTAGGTCTGGAGATGCCCCGAGTACAATGGCTGCTTTGCGGGAGATAACTGAAGTGTGGAAGCTGTAGCGCACCTCGGACGTTCCCATCCTGCAGCACCCTCGGGAGGGCAGGGCCACAGGTGCGAACTGCCATTGATACTGGAGGGGGGATGGATGCCCAAGAGGCATAGAGAAAGGGGCCGGAATACTGATGAATGGAGACGACACACTTATGAGCAGGGGTGTTGCTAGGTCTGGAAAAGACCCGTGGCTATGCTGATGTCGGAACTGTCAGGACTGGGGGCTAGCCAGCCTTTTGGTTGTTGCTCCTGATATTCCATCTCGGGCTACAACCAAAAGACCAGGGGCTATAGCCCCCTTAGCCACCCCCTAGCAATGCCTCTGCTTATGAGGACATCCTGCCAGTGTAATGAAGGAGGGGTTGTTTTGCCTCATCACTGGTGTCAGAAGAGAAATCCTGGCAATAATAGAAGAGGGCCTACTGCAGGACTCTGTCCGAATCCATTTTGTATAAACCTCCGACTCCATTTTGGAGTAGGCCGCTTTCAGATTAATGTGAAGCCTCCTCTCCCCTTTTGCAGCACCGCGAACAGTGAACACAGCCAGCCTCCACCTTTTGCTCCCCCTGAGCCTGTGCCAGACAAACTCATTTCACATGGATGTACTGGCTTGAATTGTTGCTAGCAAACAATGTCTTTTTTTATCCTTCCACTGAGCTTATCTGCCTTGTGTGTGACCGGCCAAATGCTGCCTTGCAACCCATCCATCTCCACAAAACTGCTCGAGCATTTCACCCCGTCCTGTGGACGTTATCGCATGGTTGCCCAATGTGCCCATACATTCTCACTTTGATGTAGCAGAAGCGCAAGCCTTATACACTGACCGTCCTAGAGTGCCCCCAATATAACCTATCCACAAGTACTCATATATTTTGCTAAAACCAACACGTGTCACTTCACTCATTCTTGCCTGATATCACCAGGACAAATAAATCTCAAATGTAATCCTCTAATCATGCTCCTGGAGAGTAAGACCATTGCACCCCTTACTCCCACAAAGGCCTTGAAATGAAACGTGTTTATATGTAGTTACAATTTATAGGTATCCCCACATTTTAGGGGTTGTACACGATTTGCATTATTCATAGTGTGTCAGAAAATGTTATGTAGTTTGGAAAGTCAGGAGTGACCAACACCAGCAGAATTGACCTGACCTTCCCATTGTCTAGATGATCGCGGCCGACCTACGTGCCGCAGAGTTCTCTGTGTGCTGACTTTACATAAAGCCTTTATACTTCTCTCAACCACTCTCCCGGTCTCATTCCCTTCTGGATGTGTCCATTTACTAAATCTTAGATTTGTATTTTGGGGACTCTGCACACTCACCAGCCCTGCCAAGACAACTTAGCGTGTCCTTGATTCACTGAAAAATTGAAACAACTATTCATAAAAGTTCAATTGTATTTTATTCGGTTGCTGATTTTGAAGTCACACATGTACTAAACATTATACACTTTCGGGTTGCTGTACACTTCGGGTTGCTGCACAGTGTGGGAAAATCCCCTGTACTTTCCGCTGTCGCTGGGGAAATTGGCGCGAATGGCTCAAACGACACAGGCCGGTATTACTTGCCAAACGTGGTGTCCAAGCCTCCCATAAAGCCTCCATGAAAACAAACGATAGGCCACCAGCCTGTACCACCTGTGAAAGAGAAACATACAAGCTGTAACTTTAAATGAACATGATAAGTGTACAAACCTTTGTATTCTACAGTATAGTTGCCAGTACAAATGTTACTTCATGGATCAATGAACTTGGGCTTTAAAGTGTAGACACATCACATAAGTGAACACCCATGCAATCCATAACGTTTGGGGGAAATATAAATATTGTTTCTTGGTTCTACATGAAAGACACATAAAATGACCACTATGATTTGAACAGAGCGCGAGAGAACTTTTGAATTGCCAGACTACATTCATTTGGCAGTGATGGATCAAAGTTACGACAATATAGGAGACATCCATGTCCTAAGTTAAATCACTTCTAGAGCACACTTACTCGTTACTTGGATTGCGAGGACGAACTATTGCTTGAAGTTCGTGCATAAGCACCATCATAATCCTCAACACGGACCTTGTGAGGCAGGATGCCCTGAAGTCATGCAGCTCGGTAACACATAGCGGTGGTGTGTCTTCTTCCGATATGTAGGCCAAGCATCCAGAGTTTTCTTGGCAGCAGCAGTTCTCCACCTCGGTCGGCATGTCCTTGCACCGATTGCAGGTACACCAGGTGGAGACGCCGTCCATGCGACTAGGCTCAGGCTCTTGATCAGATGATTCGTCTTCCCAACTGTCGTCCAAAGCCCCATTGTTTCCGCATCCTTCTCTTTCCCCTAATTCCGCCTCGGAATACTCCAGCTCGTACTGGTAGGGCATTATTGATGCCATGATACGACAAAATTAAAATCAATAGTAATGCTGGCACTAGTATCTGTTTGCATGGCTACGAGCAAGGAGGATGGCTGGACAGAGCAGAAACGAGTCACAGTTTATTAAAAAAAAGACCATGAAACGACTGAAAAAGCAACTCTGATGTGGTCGGATGTGAAGCAGTCTGTGTATACTTCTTGAGGAAAGAGGCGTCTGCCTTTTGCATGGAGACACGCCATTAGCAGAGAACGTTGACACGAGATGTGCATTCGCGTTGTGAAATTGGCCGTACGCGTCGAGTGATGTCAGCTTCAGGGGCGGGGACTATGACTTAGTGCCGATAGGGCACTTGAGCTTAGGGCGATGCAGTAACGGATAAGATTAGCACAAAATGGCCACGCTCTGCTGCCTGATTTCGCATAAGTAAAAGTGAGGAAAACCACGGTGAGGTGCATAGGAAATGTTTTTATGATCGATCAACTTATGCTTAAAAACACATGACCGAACGCTTGGGACAATAATATTTTTTGAGCGCACTACTCTGAGAAAGGCTGCAGAAGCAAGGGTTTGTAGTATCCCAAATGGATACTGAAAAGATGCAAACATTTGAAACACTGGATGGAGTAGCAAAAGGGAAACAAGGCACGTTAGAAGGAAGAGACATAATGAAGGAACCTGGAGAAATCGACTGGGTAAGGGTAATTGATGCACTTGGACAGGGAACCAGATGGGAAAATGAATCACGGTAGCCCAGTAGTATCAGAAAAGCATCAGTTGACCCTTTCACTTGTCTTATGGAATATTAGGGGCTTTGTTAAACTGACCATTAATACACAGATAACACATCAGCAAAAAAAAATCTCCATAGTGTGCCTCCAAGAAACCTGTGCAAAGGAAGATCTACTACACATGCTTTCAACAAACAGCAGAAAGATTCTCTGCGGGCCGTCCATAGGCAGGCTTATGTGTACTCATCAAACAGGGAATGGGCATTGCTGGAACTAGGATCTTTAATGACCAGAAAGGCATACTAGCAATTTAGGTTAACCTATACCAAAAGCAGATTTGTAACCAATTCCTACTAATAAATATCTACTGGCTTAACCAGCATTGCGACTTCATGGTGATGATGTCTGCCCTAGATCACATCATTTGGACCTTCAAAATGGAAAGTCCAAATTCTGAAGTGTTCATGGTCAGTGACTTTAAGTCGTGCTGTCTGCCCCAGACGGCGAAATTGGGAGGAAGGTGGAAGAGTGACACCCCCCATGCACAGTCACAGATTATGCATGGTACAAAATGAGAGAGTATTGGGAAAGTTGGGGAATGCTAATCTTGGATGGAAACACATCAGGAGACATACCAGCTAAACCGGCATGGCACAGAAATTAGCTAAAAACTTGGCTAGATTATGCCATAGCTTCTGAGGGGATAGTTTGAGCAGTAACAAGGCTAGACTTAATTACTAGTCCAGCAAGTGATCATGGCACAATAACATTGCAATTACATTTTGGAATTACAATGCCTTCCTCAACTAATTGTAAAAACCTGACCCTGGATAAAAAAAGGAATCAACTAAGTTGAGTCTGAAAGGCATAGAGCAAATGAACAATTTAATCAGATTATTGCAACTCAACAATTCTAGAGACAAAAATAAAAACTAGGGGTAGAGAGACCTTTCCCATTTTCATAGCAGAAAAATCAGCATTATGTGCTCAATCTAGGAAGAGGGGTGTACACTTAAATCGCTCGCATCGCTATGTTGGGGAAATACCCCCCAAAAAAGCAAAGAGAAATGAGAGCTCTGATAAGAGAAATAAAAAAACTCCATGATGATTAGATGGCCGCCGTGGGAAGAGGCATTAAATGCCTCTCCCCACTGGGCCGCAAAAAAGGTTTTTAAAAAAAAAGCAGCGAAGACGAAGCTGCAACCATCTTGGATGGCTGGAGCATTGTAAGCAGTACTCCCCCCCCCCCCCCCCAGCAAGGAAAATCATTTGCAGGAGAGGAGGTTTCCCCGGGAACAGCGGAGCAGCAGGCGGAGAGAGACCGGAGAGTAGCGCACCCGGCATCTAACGGCAGATAGGAGGCGGGCCCGGCTAACGGAGTCTGAGGGCAAAGAAAGGGACACCCAGCTGGGAGAATCAGAAGTAGGAGGCTGCCAGCAATCCTCAACCAGACATACTGCGATGGAACACCAAGCGTAACATGGGACTGGTAGGAGGGACGGAGCATCCGGCAACGGGTGAAAGCTATACTATTGCGCAACAAGGGAATCGCCGCCTCCCCCGAGGTTCGCAAATACCAGGGAGCGCTCAGTGACAATAAAGAAACCAACATCACTCCGCGAATTGAGAAACTACAGGCAGGGACTTCGCCCCACCCCCATCTAAATTAAGTATGCAGCAGCACTCCCTGGAAAGTAAGGGACTGGTAGCTTGCAAAGCAAAAGTAACAGTTGGAAAACAGCTGATAGCAAGGCACACAACACAGAGCAACCAGGCGGAAAGGGGGCAGCAGAAGGGTGGGCAAGAACTCAAAAAGCACGGCGCCCTCAGGAGAGGGGTAAGGGAACCCAGGTTCAGGGTTCAGAAACATACAGTTAATGCTAAAAAACAGGTGAAAGGGGGAAAATACAGACTGTGCCACGAGAAGGGCCCTTGAAACGGTGTATTACAAGCATAAAAGAATAAGCCCATTCAACAGCGGACTCCATTAGCCACATGTCTAAAACAAGGGGGAAAGCAGGAGCGGAGGGAGGCAACTCAGACTCCTCAAATAAAACAGGCTACGAGCATCAAACAGTTGAGGACTGTGGAGACAACAGCGGCCACGCAGAGTGGAGGAAAGAAACGAAGCCCGATGCAACAGGCGTCCGGAACAGGAGGAAATATGGCTATGTGCAAAGAAGATATGCAGAACTGGTTTAGGGAATTCCAGGATCAGTTTACGACTTCTCTTCCAACTCAATTTGAAACTCTAAAAGGTGAAATGAAATAATCAATGCAGGAAATAAAATTAGACGTGGCCAAACTGGAAGAAAGGACAGACAATATAGAAAGAGCAGTGCAGGAAATGGAAGTGGACTCGAAAGAAAATGGAGACCCTTGAGCAATTGACCTGCCAGACGCATAATTTGGAAATACAATCTGAAAATTTAGAAAAATCACTCAAGGGAGGTCCAATATAAGAATTAAGACTCTCTCAGAAAAAGTTGAGTACAGTGACTTGAAAACCACGGTTCAACAGCTCTTTGCAGAAATTCGGGCAGCAGATACAGACGATCAGGTCCTGATCGATCGGATACATCGTATTGGCCAACACAGAACAGGGGAACCAGGGGTGCGCCCCAGAGATGTATTGGTGGCTGTCACCTCATATGTACAGAAAGAACAAATCTTGCGGAAGGCGCGGCATGCTGGCCAGGTGTGAATTATTGGAGAAGAGGTACAGCTTTCCATGTGGGTAGGACGGCAACACAGAATCACCACATGCGAGGAAAGAGAACTGATTTTGAACTTGCAAGGAGACGGCCAAGAATTAAGCGAGGGACAAAAGTGAAAAGACAGCAACCGCAGGAAGCCGTCGGAATGGAAAATGGTCACTAACAATGGCAGAGCACCCAACACGAAGTAATGGGGTGGCAGATGCCAAGGATAGATGACATATGCAACCAAGATGGTCAAGCAAGAAGGGGAAGGGGGTCTCAATCCAGACCGCAAGCAGGAGACAAAATGTGTCGATGTTACAATGAATGGAAGGCCCAGGTGGGCAGGAGAGGAGACAATCAATGGATCTCCTAGTGGGGTTTAATATAACCTGCACAAATTTCACTGGGAGATTTGAGGGCCAGGCGTGGCAGACACTCCGTCCAAGCGTCAATAGGAACCTGGTCCCTCCTCAGGGAGTTGGAAAGCGAGTGGGGTGGGGGAAGAAGGGTGCAGTTCCAGAGCCCAGAGATCAAGACTATTTAGATCAACGAGGGGATAAGATGGAGACATTAAACAAATTAACATTTAACATACAGGGACTGAACACCCCCATTAAGAGGAACAAGGTGGAACTGCCGACTAGGGGGATGAAGGCAGACATACTAATGTATCAGGAGACGCACATCAAGAAAAAGGAAAAGAGACACCTAAAGATGAGAGAACACCCACAAATATATCAAGCTAATGCTGGGGAGAAAAAGGCAGGAGTCCCGATTGCTATACAGGAAGGACGAGCATAAAGGTGCAAGGAGAAATGGCTGATAAGGAGTGACGCTATCTCTTCTTAAGTATAATCTATGAGAACTGGAAATTAATGCTGGCCTCAATATATGCCCCTAATACTTGATAAAATGGGCTCATAAGGGGGATGCATTTGCGCTTAGAAGGGTCAGCTACGGGTGAAATAATCCTACCCGGGGATTTCAACTTAGCATGGGATCCCCACATGGATAGGTAAGAGGGGAAAAGCTCAGGGATACACACATTATTCTCACGTCCATACCTCGCAATCAAGAATCGATTACATATGGGCTTCCACAGGTTTGGTGGGCAAGGTGAAAGAGGTTGATATAGGCTCTATCACCCTATCTGATCACGCTCTGATTGTAGCCCCGTTTAACCTAGGACACAACAAAGGGGGACTATGGAAATGGAAGTTCCCTACCGAACTCCTACAAGTCAGGCCAAGCAGAACCCCATAAGGGCAAAAATATACTTCTCGGACAACGACAAGGGGGACGTGTCGCCGGGAATAGTCTGGGATGCCTTTAAAGTGGTGTTAAGACGGAATCTGATAGCCTTAACGGCGGGAAGGGATAAACAAACACAGGTGGGAGGAAGAGCTGGAAGGTAAACTTAAAGACCTCCAAGAAGAAATATTAAACAAGCCTAATAAAAAATTAAGACTAGCTCTCAGACACGTTCAGGGCCAATTGAACACCCTGCGTAGCAAACCTGCTGAAAAATCACTCCTATACCTAAACAACGGTATTACATGAAATCTAATAAGGCGACAGATATCTGGCTAGGCAACTAAAGGCAAGAGAGAAGAGTAGAACAGTCATGAAGCTCCGGGACAAACAGGGGCAGGTGAAGACTCAGGATGAGGAAATGGGCGAAATTCAGAGGGATTACTATTCAGAGGGATTACTATCAAATGCTATACACATCCGATAATCTGAAAAAAGACGAACAGGATGAATATCTGGAGAATCTCAACCTGCCCCGGATATCTGAGGTGGATAAAGAGAACTTAGAGGGAGATATAACAGAGTAGGAAGTGAGGCTAGCGATTCAAAAGTTACTGAGAAATAAAGCTCTGGGTCCGGATGGATACGTGGATAGCTTCTACAGAACGTTTGGGGACATCTTGGTCCCCAGATCAACGTAACTGTAGAACTCATTTAAAGCACAAGGTAACATAACCTGATCCATGAACGAGGCGAAAATGGTGGTTTTCCTTAAGCAGGGTAAAGATTTGGAGCTCCTGGAATCATATCGCCAGATAGCACTGATAAACTTGGATGCAAAGTTATATACAAAGGTTCTGGCAGAGAGAATAACACACTTACTTCCAACATTAATAGCACCAGATCAAGCGGGTTTATACCGACGAGACAGACATTTTCTTTTTTTCAATTAATCATTTTATTAGAGTATACATAGAAAACACATTGACACTGGCATAATATTACGTAATCACACAATTTGACAGAGATGAAACCAGGAATGTTCACGTGGTAGCAAGCTGACCAAGGCTCTGGCAATAGTCACATTCCCCTGGGGCCCTCTGGCCCTGAATTAGTATGTCCCGGGCCCCATTGTTGCCAGTTCGGACCTCATTGCAGCTAGCGCGTTAGGGGGGGCCTTCTGGTGAGGCATGGGTATTTTTCAGCATAATCCATGAATGGAGTCCAGGTGTTCAGAAAATAATTCAGGTTTCCTGTCCGAATAGCCGTTACTTTTTCGGCCATCACGATTTCCCAGCACTTTGATCACCATAAAGGGATCAAGGGACCATCTACGTTTTTCCAGAGTCTGGCCATTGCAACTTTCGCGGCTAGTAGATGTGTGTAAAGCCGCGATATCTGCCCGATAATGGGTATCCCACCACCCCTCTGTGTTACCCAGGAGCACAATTCCGGGGTCCCACGGGGTTGCCAGCCCGGTGATTGCCCTTATTTGGTCCGTTATCTCCCTCCAGTATGACTCGGCTTTCAGGCAAGACCACACCAGGTGGAATAAGGAGCCATTAGCGGCGCACCCTCTCCATCAGTTTGGGGGAATTTCGGGGTTGGCCTTGTTTAGCGGAGCTGCAGTAACATAGTATTTGTAGCAAGGTTTGTAGCCTCATTTCCTGTTGCAGATGCATTGCATGCTCTTATGAAGTCTGGTCCAGATCTTACCCCACTCCTCAATCTCTATCTCTCGGCCGAGGTCTCTCTCCCAATCTAGCATATACTTTCCCTTTTCAGGGTTCGTTCTGTCCAGCAGATGGTAAAGTGTTTAGACCCTGCCCTTAGGGTGCAGTGGTTAGCAGAGAACTCTCCAGTGACGTTAACTCTCTGGCCCCATTCTCCCTGACCGTTCTGTGGGAGACCCAATGTCGAAGTTGGGCATAGTGGAACCTCTGATTCTCCCCAAACCCGAACTTCTCTTTACACCGTTGAAATGTGATGGGGGAGCCGCCCTCTAACATATCTGATGGCTTCCCTGGCCCTCCCTCCTTCCATGCTGCAAAACCAAGCTGAGGATTGCCCGGGGAGAAGTCTGGATTATTCCATATGGAGGTGCGTGGCCCCCTGGGGCCCTTGCCACCCCATTTTCGTGCTGCTGGCTTCCAACTGTGAGCAGTCACAAGTGTTGCCGAGAGGGGGCCCTGATTTGCATGTGCCTTTATTGGGGGTAGGTGAGGGAGCTCTGACTGGGGCACAGGGCACCAGGCGTCTTCCAACTAGTTCCACAGTGGTTGATCAACGGATTGGGACCATGTGTATGCATGGAAGAGTTGGGCAGCGTGTGGGAATCTAGTCACGTCCGGGACTTCCATTCCTCCTGTCACCCTCCCCCGGGGCATGAACTGTTTTGCTATTCTGCCCCTTACCCCCCCCCAGATGAATTTTTGGATGCTTCTCTGCAGGGTGGTCAGTTCGCTTTCTGGGATATTTACCGGGAGTGCCGCACATTGGTATAATAGTCTGGGGACCAGATTAATTTTTATCGCAGCGATACATCCGAACCAGGAGATTTCTTCGGACTCCCACTACCTCAGATCTCGCCAGAATTATTCCAGAAGTTGGGGAAAGTTACACGAGTACAGGCGGGAAATGTCCTTGGGGATCCGCACCCCGAGGTAATCGATTGTAGATTCAGCCCAT
The DNA here is from genome assembly GCF_040938575.1 of Ambystoma mexicanum. Taxonomy (NCBI): domain Eukaryota; kingdom Metazoa; phylum Chordata; class Amphibia; order Caudata; family Ambystomatidae; genus Ambystoma; species Ambystoma mexicanum. The sequence goes on along the minus strand of NC_090934.1, from coordinate 560,252,537 downwards.
GGGATCGGTAATGTGGGACTAAGGGCTGACTTTTGTTTGTTGGTGAGATTTGGTAGCGATGTGGACTTGTCTAGGTTCACTTTGAACCCAGAGATCTGGACAAATTCCTCAATTTCCCCCCAAAGGGGCTCCAGGGAGTTCAACGCAGTTGCAGTGATGAGCACATCGTCTGCGTATAGAGCAATCTTGTACTCGTGTTTCCCCACCGGGAGCCCTTTTATTTTTGGGTTTTGCTGAATCCTGTTTGCGAATGGCTCCATGGATAAGGCAAATATCAGTGGCGACAGGGGGCAGCCTTGCCTGGTGCCTCTAGTTATATTGATCTGCTCCGACCTAGCGCCATTGACGCGCAGCTGTGTGGTGGGGTTATGATAGTTCGCCATTACCCATCTTGAGAATCTCAGGCCAAACCCAAAGTGTGCTATTACCTTGCTAATATACCCCCAGTCCACCAGATCAAACGCTTTATGTGCGTCTAGTGATAGAACTGCCATTCCCTCCCCAGTTCTGGGCGCACTCTCTATAAAGTCTATAGTCCGTCTGATATTGTCTTGTGTTCCCCTTCCCGGGATGAACCCAGTTTGGTCTTGGGCGATTATATCTTGGAGATGCGACCCGAGCCTTGATGCCAAAACTTTTGAGAAAATGTTCCTGTCATTATTCATAAGGGCTAAAGGTCTGTAGGAGGAGGCCTGCTTCGGGTCTTTCCCTGGTTTTTGAACTAGAATTGTTAATGACTCCGCCATTGATTTGGTGACTGAACCAGTGGACAGAAAGGAGTTAAATAAAGCAGTTAGTTGCGGGCCCAGGATATAGGCATAGGTTTTATAGAATTTTGCCGGCAGTCTGTCGGGGCCCGGAGCAGTGTTTTTTAGAGACTTAATGGCATCCATGACTTCCTCTGATGTATCGGGTTTTCTAGGGCTACAAGGGAGGTTGCGAGGTGTGGTTTATGGGAGGGTAAGTAGCTGGGCAAGTCCTCGCAGAGAGCAGGAGGGCCGGACATTACTGCTCTGTGGCGATTCACCAGCTCTTCCATTTTGTCCTTCTCAGTATAGCAAGTTCTACCATCGGCTCCGTTAAGACTTAGAATGTTATTCCTGCTGTGAACTCTTTTCAGTTTGCATGCAAGGATTTTATTCACTTTATTGCCTTTACTATAATAAAATTGTTTAGTGTAGGCTAGCAAGTTGGCAGTGTGGTCAGCCCAGTGCATTTCGAGTGCCATTTTAGCTCTCTTCTATGCTCGCTTGGTTTTCCGTGACCTCTGGAACCGCAACTCCTTTTCCAGTGAAACAACCGCGCTCTCTAATTTGGCCGCGGCTTTTTTCGAGATGCTCTTTTGCTCCACCCCAGCGTTAATGAGGGTGTGCCTACTCACTGCCTTCATGGTGTCCCAGACAATATCCAACGCTGTGTCAGGAGTTGTATTCTAGTAGTTGAGGGTTTCGCCGGTTTCCCTTTTTATACTCCCGTCCAGAAAGATGGAGTCGTATAGCTTCCAGAAGCTCTGTGGAGGGAGGAGATGAACCTGTTATGCTAGGATTTGCAGTGACTGGGGCATGGTCTGAGATTGTCTGAGTGTGAATGGCTATTTTGTCCAGGCTTGGGTAGATAGTGCCCAAGACAAGAAGGAGGTCTATACGCGAGAAACCTGTGTGTGCATGAGAGTAGCAAGTATAGTCCCTCGACCTGCTGTTATGCAGTCTCCATGCATCTACTGTCTCTGTTTCCCTAAGGAGACTAGCCAGGGAAAGGGTGTGTATGTAATCTGTTCTGGTCAGGGGAATAGTTTTGTCTACCAGGGCATCTGGAACCAGATTAAAGTCCCCACCCATAATCAGGACCCCCCTCCGCGAAGGTCAAAATCGTATGGATCAGGTTGGCAATAAATGTGTCCTTGGCGGTGTTGAAGCAATAAACCGGGACTATGGTGATGGGGCGTGACTGTGATGCGCGTTAGGGAGACCCTCTCGCTTAGTAAGATTGCAACCCCTCGCTTTTTCTCCCCGGATGTGGTGAAGAATCCCTTTTTGTACCTTCTAAACTAAATGCGCTTTTCGTCGGCTTACAGCAGGTGGGTCTCCTGGAGCAAGACCACATCTCCCTTCATTAGCCCCAGTTTGTGCTCCACGGACCTGCGCTTCCCTGGGTAGTTAAGATCCCAATTTCTCGCTCATCTGTCCCCATTGGGTTCAATAGTGGGATCAGCTATGAGTGCTGCACTGCCTGAGATCATGTAAGCTGATATCGGGGGAATACTCTGATCGTGTGTGCCTAGGATGGTTGCCAGTGTCAATGTGTTGCATTTCAAAGCTGGATGTAGGAGGTGAGGTAAGCTCGTACCCATACTCTCCAATCCAACCCTATTTCTCCCCCTCTATCTCCCTCCACCCCCTCAAATTTGCCAACTTGTAAGATTAACCACATCCCACCCAACGGGGCAACTGGTGGTGCTCCAGCACTGAGCAACTGAGGCCAACCGGGCCCAACGCAACATAGATAGGGGTGGCAACATCTCTGTATCAGCATAAGGAGGTGCAGTGGGTAGCGGATGTTTCCCAAAAGGCCGACCGAATCCCTCCAGATCACTCAGCCTCCCCAAACCTTCCCCCATTTTAGGGCCTATGACACCGCTTAAACCCCATAAAAGATGGAGCGAGAGCCTGTGTGGGGGGGGAAAACCCAAAGTCTCACATTGGGGATACTCTAACCTTAAAGATGTGAGCAGCAACTGAGGTGATCAGACCGGCTTGGGGGGTCTTATGAGGGGGGGGGGCCCAGATCCTGCGTCTTCTGCTGGCTCTTGTCCATGACGTTCCTGACTGTTTCCTGGGGGAGCGCTGAGGGACATCTTCCGCCTCTGAAGCTTCACTTCCTCCACGGAAGCCCAAGAACTTTTCAGCTTCTCTCAGCGAATGGATTTGCTGCTGGGATCCCTCCCAAGAGAATTTGACTGATGTTGGGAATCCCCAGAGGTACGGGATACCTTTACCCCGTAGCCATTCCGTTAGTACATTGAGGGCCTTCCACTTCTGAAGGGTGGAGTTCGCTAGATCTTGGTAAAGCAGGATAGTCAAGCCTCTGAAGTTGATTTGTTGCATCGACCTAGCTTCTTTTATGATCTCCTCCTTAACTTTGTAGAAGTGGATCCTTGCCAGGACATCCGGCGGGGAAGTGATAGATTGCCTCGGGATCGTTCTGTGCACACGGTCCAACTTAAGCGGGGCACCGTCTGGGAGCGTTATGATAAATCTAAATAGGTCCGATACGTATCCTTCCAGGTCCGAGTCCAAGACAGTTGTTGGGATTCCCCTGAGGAAAATGTTATTGCGCCTCAACCTATTTTCTGCATCCTCTTGTTTCACTTCCAGCAGTTCGCACCCTGCCTCTAAGGCAGCGATTCTGTCATGCCCTCGCTCCCATTCGAATTTCTGGTCACACCACTCATTTTCCAACTCTGCTGTGCGGGATTCTACGTCAGCCACTCTTTTGTCCAGGAGGTTGATTTTCCTCGAGACCTCTTCGGTGCCCTTCTGGATCAGTCAGGGCGTCAAGCAGGTCTTTTAAGTCTGATTTAGTGGCGGATTGTTCTGGGACCGCGACCGACTGGCTAAGGCCGATCCCAGGGGATGATTCTTGTGGCATGTCCCCCTTCTTCGCCTTTTCATAGGTGGAGCTTCTCATTAACATTGCTATGTCCGCCTGTTTGGTTGATTTGCCACTTTTCGCCGTTGGGCCTGATGAGTGAGGGTGTCCAACGATGCTGCAAGCTCTGTTGTGCTACGTTAACTCCCACCCCCTTGCTGGAGGTGCTTCAGATCTTGCACCGAGTGGCAACTACTCCCCCCAGTTTCTGCAGGGCTGTTTCACATGCAAGTGCTTTGAATACATGGGGTGGGAGGGGTGCATTGTCCCTCTGTGCCGTCCAGAGGGCCCTCCGATGGGAAGATGAGATCGAATGCCAGCTCCTTTGCCAGCTGCTTTGAACACCTCTCCCTTGAATTTTCACCAACCACAACTAGAACCACGAACTCCCTACACTTCACCCTTAAATCCCCAGCCCCAAATCCATCTTCCCAACCGACCAACCTCACACACCCCTCCAACCCCATCCTCCCCACACCCACCTCCTCCACCGCCCGCCTACTCTTCCCAACCACCATCGACCAACCCACCTCTCTCACCTCCAAGATTCCCCTCACTCCCCACCACCCCCTCCCCTGCCACCTCTCCCAGCCACTCACCCACTCCTCCCATCCATCACCCCTACAACCTCCACAACATCCCCCTGTGCCGAAGTAAGATGCATCCTTTTTAATGCTTGATCTGTAGCAAAAAACAGACACAGCATCTTTGACCTCCTCGCCTCAGACAAACCAGACCTAGTCTTTATCACAGAAACCTGGTTCTGCAACGACTTTGCCCCCATCGCCCATGAAGCCTTCCCCTCGGACTACTCCCTCATCCCACTCATCCGATCCTCTAGAGGAGGAGGAGGAGAAATTGTTTTCAAGTCACACTTCTCCACCTCAATCATCGACTGCCAGACAATCATCCCTTCCTGCGAATCGCTTCTCATCAAACTATCCCTACCCCCAACATTCGCCCACAGCTTCCTAATCATCTACAGACCCCCTGGCTATGACAGCCAATTCTCAAGCAACCTCTGGTTTGATAGCCACCATCCAAATAAACCATCCCACCCTCACTCTTCTAGGGGACTTCAATATCTGGCTAGACATTCCCACCAACCCTATGACCCACACACTGGTCGACTGCCTAGATGCGCTTAACGTCCACCTCCACATAAATAACCCAACTCACTCTAAAGGACACACCCTTGATGCCATCTTTAGCTCCCACGGCCAGATACATCTAACCCCCCCCATACCCATCTTCTGGTCTGATCACTTCATTGTACCTTTCAACATTCGCTCGCCCGCCCCCCTCCCCATACTTGAACCAGAACCCCCAAATCAACGCAAATGCTAGAAGAAACTAAAAATCCTCCCTGACCTAGCCGACACGCTGCTTCAATCTCCTCCCCCAACCACCCCACGCAATGAACCCATAACCACTGACGCCATTGACTCATGGTTCAATATCTCATTAATCCCACTCACCCCCACTTGCCAATCCTCTGCTCGCCGTGGCCCTTATCCCAGATGGTTTACACCAGAACTGAAGACTGCAAAACAACTGTATAAATCCCTTGAACGCAAACGGCGGAAAGATAAAACCAACCTGAGTAGATCCACCCTGGCCCGGCACCATCACCACAACAAAGCCGAAATCCGAAACGCAAAAAATGTCCACTACAACTCTCGAATTCTCAATTGTGAAAATCCCAGCAAGGAACTCCACAAAATTCTTTCTGAATTCACCACCACCCAATCGACCCCATCTCAGTCACTCTGCGACTCACACTCTCTCCACTTCTACACCATTTCTCTCGAACGAACAAATTCTCTCAACAACAAACTAGCCCTCATGTCGCCACCATGTTATCCACCCGCCTTACCTGTCACCCCCCCCTCGCCTGCCACAGCAACTACAGCCCAACCCACCTTCGACTCATTCACACCAATATCAACAGACCAATGTCTCAAACTTCTCTCCGCCCGGAAACCATTCGGCTCCCCCCTTGACCTCTGCCCCGCCTCAATCCTCAAAGAAATATTCTCATCTACCTGCGCTGGAGAGTACACAAGAACCATCATAAATGACTCCCTCTCCTCGGGAAACTTCCCCGACGCCTTCAAAACTGCCCATGTCAAGCCTCTTCTAAAGAAAATTTAAAAAAACTTCCCTCGACCCTCTCGACCCCAAAAACAACCGCCCCATCTCAAACACCAGGTTCCTTGCTAAACTCATCGATCGAACCACATACTCCCAACTAAATGCCTTTGTCGAAGCCAACAATCTCCTAGAGCCCGCACAATCAGGCTTCAGACCTCGACACAGATCCAAAACCACTCTGACCTCAATCTGGGACAACCAAGATAACTGCAGACTCTGTGGGATGTGCTGCTTTAATCCTTCTAGACCTATCCATCGCCTTTGACACAATCAACCACTCAATCCTCCTCGACCGTCAATACCGGAGTTCCACAAGGAGCGTGCCCATCAGCCCTCTTGTCCAACCTCTATATGTCCACCCTCCCAAGAATAATCCGCTCGCACAATATCCTGTGCTATAACTACGCCGATGACACCCAATTAATCCTAAAACTCCTCAACTCAAAACCCAACTGTCAACCAGACCTTGCTGCCTGCCTCCTTGACATTGATCGCTGGGTGACCACAAACCACCTCCTCCTAAACCCCACTAAAACCAAAATAATGGTGTGCGGTAACACCAAGCTTCTACCCCACCCTCTACCTTGGCCATCATCCTTGAGCAATCCACCGACCACATTAAAAAACCTTGGATGCACTCTCGACTCTGACCTAACCCTTTCTTGCCAAATCAACAACGTCGCTAAATCCTGCCATTACCACCTCAAAATTCTTAGACGCATCTTTCCGTACCTCTCCTTTCCCAACAGACTCGACACTGTCCAATCGATTGTAATGTCATAACTGGACTATGCCAACTCCCTTTACCTCGGGGTCCAAGCATACCACCTCATTAATACACAAGGGCACAAAACGTGGCAGCCAAATTGTTTCTAGCACTTGGCCCAAGGGACCACACCTCTCCAGCTCTCAGAACTCTCCACTGCCTCCCGGTTGGACGAAGGGTGACTTTCAAAACCTTATGCATCTCCCACCGAGCAATGCATAAAACCGGCCCTCTATACCTACAGGACAAGCTAAAACCCTACCACCCACCCCGCACTCTAAGATCAAGCGCTGCCCTCCTTCTAGTGATACCAAACACCAACTCAGTCAGGTTAGGAGGATCATCATTCTCAGCCTTGGCCCCCACTCTATGGAACTCACTTCCACCCCACATTCGACACACCGAAAACTACAGGTCTTTCCGCGAATTACTGAAAACGTGGCTCTTCCCTTAAAGAATCGACGCGCAGAACAAATGCAATAAATAGCCACAATAAGCAGAAACCCATGGTTGTTGAACAATGAAAATAGCAAAGGGAGTCGATCGAACAGATAGAAAGACTAACACGGATAGTGTAACTAAAACGGGTAGACTGAATAAAATGGATAGAGTAAGCAAAATTAATCGAGTAGATGAAACGGACGGAACAGATGAAAGGGACGGAACAGATGAAAGGGATGGAACAGATGAAAGGGATGGAACAGATGAAAGGGATGGAACAGATGAAAGGGATGGAACAGATGAAAGGGAGGGAACCGAAGGGATGGGGGAGGGAACGGAAGGGATGGGGGAGGGAACGGAAGGGATGGGGGAGGGAACGGAAGGGATGGTGGAGAGAAGGGATGGGGAGAGAAGGGATGGGGGAGGGAACGGATGGGGGGATTGAACAGATGAAGTGAATGGAATAGATCAAATAGATGAAGAGAACAGAACGGATGAACTGGATGATCCCGAAGTGTATGGAAAAGATAGAGTAGATGACACGGATAGAATGGATGGTACGGTCAAAGTGAGCTGAACAGATGGAGCGGATGAAGTGGATAGAACGGATGAAGTGGATGGAACGGATGAAGTGAACTGAACGGATGAGCGGATGAAGTGGATGGAATGGATGAAGAGGACGGAATGGATGAAGTGAGAACGGATGGGAAGGATGGAGTGGGTGGATGGAGTGGATTGAACAGACGGTGTGGATAGAACAGACGGTTAACGGTTGAAGTGGATAGAACAGACGGTTAACGGTTGAAGCGGATAGAGCGGACAGAACGGTTGAAGCGGATAGAACAGTTGAAGCGGATAGAACAGACGGTGAACGGTTGAAGCGGACAGAACGGTTGAAACGGACAGAACGGTTGAAACGGACAGAACGGTTGAAGCGGAAGGAACGGTTGAAGCGGAAGGAACGGTTGAAGCGGAAGGAACGGTTGAAGCGGAAGGAACGGATGAAGCGGTTGGAACGGATGAAGTGGATGGACCCCCTGTCCTGCTCTCATGCTTGGTCGCAGGCCCTTTACTGATAATCACCATATCACACTACTACGCTCACTCTCTCCTATAAAGCATCATTCAACTAGAACACAGCTACACTACGATAAAATTTGGTCTAGCTGTTGTCATACTAACATGACCCCACGACCTCATCATCCTAATAAAACACAGCTAGCTGAGCCCATACCGGCTAGCTTAGGCCTGACACAGCCAGAACTCAGTCTGGGTGTCCACCCGCCACACATTCAACTGACTTCCTCAGCACCACACCTGCCGCTATCATGCAACAACCACACCAGCTGTGCAAATATCCGGTGCGCCTACGCACCAGACAACGCTCTTTCACTCTACTGACTTGAAATACGGTTCCCGAGGGCGTTCAACCTACCAGCACTTTGAGGTCATACCAATGATACATAAGGCGCTATATAAATGCCAAGTAACATAACATAAATGTCAATAGTGGATCTCTGTTAGGTGGCAGGGAGATTCACGCTGCTTTCCTGGTGGATGATTGGAATGGTCCCAGGATGTGCCCAGTGATGGGACCTCTTCGCATCTGTGCCGTCGCCCAGCAGCGGGGGCGCGTAAGGTTTCTTCTTCCGCCCTGATGGGTGTTTTGTGTGCACTTTACCAGGTCCCCTCCGCGGCCCCCTGCTGTTACCCGCTGCCCGTAGCTTAGTGTGAGCCCAAAACCTCTGTGGATTGCCAAGTCACGGTCGAGCACTCCTGGCTCTAATATTTCCCTAATAGAAGGAGGCCGTTCGGGTGTCGGTGCGTCAATTACAGGCCCTCGCAGCAGATTTTGGGAAGAAAGTGTGCTGGTGTGCCGGAGCTGTGTGGGCACGGACGGCTTCCATCTATACTGGTGTTGGAAATAGTCCAGGCGTGGCTAGGGACCAAGCCTTGCATGGATTGCCAGGATTGCTGGGCCAGGCTTGGGCTATCCTGCCTCTGGCTTAATGAGGGGGAGCCCTCCGAGCCCAACGTGCTATTTTTCGAGGCCCAGCGAGGGACGTACAGCAGGCTTGCTGGTGCTTTAATGCCATGGTGAGCGCTCTGCGGTTTGTGGTCCCCCCTCCCGCTGCAGCGCAGCTCCGATGAGGGACAACCTGGGGAGAGCAACCACTCCTCCAACTCCCCCCTTCTAAGGCCCCCTGCGATGTGGCACCGTGGACCCTCCTCACCGGACAAGGGGATACTGGTTGCCTGCCACCCGGGTCCGCTTCCTTCATTCGTCGGCTGCCTTTGTGCTAGCCCCACTGAGGCAGCTTTGCGCCGGGCCTGGCTCTGCTGCTGTTGCTTACCGGAGCTCCTTGGTGGGAAGACTGCGGCTGAGTGGGTAGGTTAGAGGCCTCTTCACACTCTGCTAGACGGCCCTTGGGTGGAGGATCCCAGCACCGGCAGCACTCTCACAATGTGTTGGTCAGGGCTGCGGTGGGACGGCGCCGCGTGGGACACCAAGCAGGTGTTGGTTGCCACTCGGTACAGGATTCAGATGCAGACTGCAGTAACCTCCAGCTGCCGCGTGGGTGGACAGGCTGCCAGGGAAGACCCCCTCTGCAGTTGCCAGACCCCAGGTACTCCTTATGCTATGCTTCATCGACATCGGGATCGGATACGTGGTTAAATGTGGTGGGTCCCCCTCCACACGTTGTCCTTAGAGCTCCGGATAGTTGCGGCCGCCATTTTCTTTCAATCTCTACATCGGGACATAAACTTCCCTCTGTCGTTGCTCAACAACCCCAGAAGCTAGGGAGGAAATGTAGTTATGCTCGGTGCGTGGAGCCAGCCAGGAGCTTCTAAGGAGCCATGCCACTCGCGGCAGCTCCAAGCCACGCCCACTGAGACAGACATTTTGATAATATGCGCAGGGTATGTCACTTGATAGAAAAAACTGAAATGACACAAACTCTGGCAATTCTAGTCTCATTAGATAAGGAGAAAGCTTTCGATAGGGTGGTGTGGACGCAATTATTCTGCACAATGGAACGCATGGGGTTTGGACAAAAATGTCTCCAAATGATAGGCTAATTACAACTCTCCTCAGATGCGGGTTGCTCTTAACAGAATTTTATCAGGACCAGTGATCGTGGGGAGGTACACAAAACAAGGATGTGCATTATCACTGCTGTTATATGCAATATACCTAGAGCCTCTGCTGGTTAGGATCTGGGAGGCAGAGGAGGTGAAGCAAAGAGATACGTCTGAGAGGGACCCCTGCGACGCATTATCTCCTGGAATACTGAGTCGTCCAGTTGCCAGTCGCTGGCGTCCCTCAGATATCTTGAGTTCCAATCTGCTACCAGATTGAGCTCCCCCGGTAAGTGTTCTGCTCTCACGCTTATCCCTTTCTGGAGACAGACCTGCCAAAACTCCTTGGCCATCTCCGTCAGCTTCTGTGACCTTGTTCCGCCCAGTCGATTTATATATCTGACTGCCGAAACGTTGTCCATTTTCAAAAGAATGGACGATTTCGCAGCTTTCTGTGTCCAGCACTGAATCGCGAAGGAGCCCGCTAGCAGCTCCAGACAATTGATGTGGAGACCCAGTTCCTGTCTCGACCATCTCCCCCCTGTAGACTGGTCTCCGCATCTGGCTCCCCATCCCCAGCGGCTGGCGTCGGACTCTATCACTAGGTCCGGGGATGAGCCAAATATCGCCCGGCCATTCCAGGCTTCCATGTGGCAGAACCACCATTCTAGTTCCATTCTCGCTTCCTGTGATAGCTTCACTTTCTGTTCGTAAGAAAACCCTTTCCTGAGATGGCTGATCTTCAATCTCTGTAGTGCCCTGTAATGCAGAGGGCCTGGAAATATCGCCTGTATCGATGATGACAGACGTCCTATAAGCCTCGCTATTTCCCTCAGAGAAACTTCTTGCTTCGCTATCATGGTCTTGATCTCCCTTTTGACTGAATTGACTTTGGCTAGGGGTAATTTGAGAATGCCCTGTGTTGTCTCCAAGTTGAAACCCAGGAATTCCAGGTCTTGAACCGGTTCTAAATGTGATTTCTCCCAATTTATCAGGAATCCCAGTTGTTGTAATAACCCGGTGGTTAACAGGACCTGCCGAACTAGAACTTCTTTGTCCTGGCACATTAGACATATGTCGTCCAGGTAAATAATCAGCCTGATCCCCTGTTCTCTCAGGTGTGTCACTACCGGCTTCAAGAGTTTGGTGAAACACCATGGCGCCGACGCTAGCCCGAAGGGGAGACATTTGAATTCCCACTTCCGTCCCTTCCAAAGGAACTGAAGAAGTTTTGTCTGTTCTGGTCGGATAGGAATCGTTAAATAGGCGTCCCTGAGATCTATCCTTGTCAGCCAGTCTCCTTGTTGGAGAACATCCCTCAGGAGATGGATGCCCTCCATCTTGAAATGCCTGTACACTAGAAAGAAATTTAAACCCCTCAGGTTTATCACTGGTCTGACCTTGTTTCTCTTCTTGACCAACACCAGATTGCTTATAAAACCCCCCGGTCCCTCTGGGGCTGGACCGATTGCATTCTTTGCCTTTAGCAACTCCACCTCCTTGTCTAGTAGGACCTCGTCTTCTCTGCTGAAATTTATCCTTCTTGGCCGCACTACCTGATATGGTTCCCGCCAGAATTCTAACTGAAACCCTCTTACTGTCTGTCTTATCCAGGCGTCTGAAGACAACACTTCCCATATTTCTACATACAGTTTCACTCTCCCCCCTACTGGAGGAATACTTGCATTTGACCTTTCTGTCACTTTCAAATCTCTCACCTGGGGAACTCTGGTGTTGTTGTCTTCCGTTGTTCCTCCAACCCCTGCCCCTGCCTCTTCCCCTAGAAGGGAAGAAGGGGTTGGACCTTCGGTCTTCTTGTCTCCAATTTCTGTCCTTGTAGGAACCTCTGTACTGGCCACGGCTGGACGAGCGGCCCCTACCTCCTCCAGCCCTGTCGAAAACTCTTCGACCGAAAATCTTCTTCAGGGAAGATTGGGCCCTGTCCATCGAAACGTAGGTACTGGCGAATTTCGCCATGTCCTTGATAAACAAGTCTCCGAAGAGCTTGCCCTTCGCCGCTGTGGCCTGCTTGGAGGTCGCCATCTCCCCTAGTCTGGAGTCCAGTTTCATTAGGATCGACCTTCTCCTTTCGGTCGCCAACGCTGTATTTCCGTTGCCGAGCAGGCAGATAATTCTTTGAGCCCAGCCAGCTATAATGCCTGGATCCATCGGCTCCTTCTTGGTCTTCGCCTCCTCGGCCAGTTGCCAGATCTTGGTGACCGGCCCTAGCATGTCCAGCACCTTGTCCTGGCAGGACCGCCAGGATCTGTCGATGCCCCTCTTTACGTCCCTGCCGTACCGGCCCAGGAACGTCAGAATTCTTTCATCGATTTCCGGGGTCTCTGCTACCCCGTCCGGGACTCTCGGCCTTGGACACTCGGCCTTCAATTTAGATCTGTCCTGTCTACTTAAAGGTGTCCGCAGGCGCCGTCTAAGGTATTCAGCGATCTTCTCCGGGGGGTCCCATTCATTGGACCTAGGGTGAATAAGCTCGTCGGGGTCGAACTCCTCTCTGAGAAGGTCTTCCTGTTCCCTCCTGCCTTTCTTCTTGGGTTGGCCTTCCTCCTCTTCAGGGGTGAACTGGTCTTCTGAGGAGGTGTAAAACTCAGATCTAGAGCTGCTCTTGCAGTAGTCGTCGTCCGACTCGCTCGAGCTAGTGCTCCGTCTGTCGCGGGATCTCGCCTTCCTCTTCCCCGATCTGTGGGGTGAACCCGGGGGGGTCTGGGCGCTACGGCCCCTGCGGGTTTTGTGTTTACTTCCCCCTCTCTTTTTGCGAGCTTTACCCTGGGACAAAGCCGCCAAGCTTCGCAAAATGCCCCTCTCTTCCCGGGGCCTTTCGGCACTCTGCAGCATCTGCACTGCTTCGCTCATACGGCGAACACTGACATGCGGGCCGTCAGAATCGTCGGTATAATCGCTCATATCTTTACCGACTCTGTAATTACCAAGGTGCCTTGTGCAGTTTGCTTGGGCTGCCCCTGTCAATGTAGGTATTGGAAACTAGGCGAGTCCTTTTTTAATATCAGTCTTACCTGGGACTGAGCCCGTCAAGCAGAGGCTGAAGCCTCTTGCACCTCCTCCCCAGTGTCGGAATGGGGATCAATATGCCTGTGCTGGCTTTGCAGCGTACCTTCTCTGAGCAGGTTCCCTGCCCGCGATACCAGGTTTAGCCACTAGGTGGCGTTCCTCACAGAGCCCACGAGCCAGTGTCTTCACTACACGGCCGTACGCTCCAATCGACGGAGTTTATGAGGGCCAGAATATAGAGGGATCGTTAGATTTGAGGGCCAGATGATGAAGAGGCACTCTACTGTATCCTGACACGCGAGTTCGCAACGGCGCCGGAACTCCGAGGTCCCGTCGCGCCGTGCGAACTTCCGTGCCTGTAGTGCCTCCTAACGAGGAAAGGAACGACGCCGGAACGAAGTCCCGTCGCGTCTCCTCTGCGGATATGCTCCGCCAACGCCTGCGCGCTCGACCGCTAACCGCGCTGCCTACATTATAGTAAACATCTTTAAGCACATAGTCACACGTTATCACAAAAACAATAAAAAAGTACTTAGCTCAGCTGCTCGAGCAGCAAAGAAAGAGGAAGGACTTCGGAGTTATGGGTTATTATAAGGGAGAAGTGACACTGATTGGAAGAGTGGATCACGTGGTTTTGCTTACCCTATGGAAAACGAACTACAAAAATTACTGGGTTTCGTTGGACTTTGTAGTTTTATTGTTTTCCATGTTATATTGTTTTTATGGTTGCTGCTCGAGTTAGTAAAGAGAAGTACAAAGCATAATCTGAGCCTCCGAGTCTTGACATAGAATTTGGCTCCCTTCTAGTGTTGTCTCTCTGCATTCCATATGTATCGGTTAGTTCTAGCCTCCCGGGGTTACGATTACCCAGTCCTTTGCTCATCTCTGCACCCGCTTTGCTCACCATCGGCCTTTGCTCCATTTTAGCTTGCAACCGACTTGCTATTAAAGACACAGCCCAACATCCGCGGCCTCAGCCTCATTCTGCCTGCCCCCTTTTCATATATAACACTGGCGACTAGCTTGAGACGCACCTGCAGAAGAAGGCTATGGGAGTTACCAGTTCACCCCGCTCCCAAGAATAGACGCCACACCCATCGACAAGTTGCAGCCTCATTGAGGTAAATAAAGAGGGGGTGGGGTGGTCCTACACTTCGTCCTCCACCCAATGGGCACACCAGCACTGGCAGGCTTCCAGATGAAAAAAAGGTTCACAGCATCAGTAGCCCCGCCATAAGCAGACTGCAAAACGTGAAGATTAAACCCCTGCTGCTGGCATGCCTTAACATCGAAAAAGGGGGCAGGGGCAAGCCCTCATTCAGAATATTTACACGATTTCTGAGTCATGTTAGATATTTGAACATGAAATCATCATAAGAGACAGTATTATCAAAACAAATTAATCTGTGCATATTCATCCTAATATTTCAGTATCATAAATCAGGTGTCATATGTCAAGTAATCCAGGGGGCAAAAACACCTCCATTCTAAACATACGCTCAGCCCACCATTTCTTACTCGCCAAGAATCAAATATCACAAGCCAATGGCTAGTGACGAATGCACATTTTACACCCTGAAGTAATATTGGTGTATACCAAAACCTTTTAATGTCTTGAATACAATAAATCACATTTTATTTGGCATTCTGTCAAGTTAATGATAACAGTGTGGATAGATAGTGGACGGTCCCAATCAGTTGTCCATAATGGCATGTATAGTTTTTGGGCAAGACCAAAACCTCTTGAGCGGTTGCACTTCCAACAGAGGTCAGTGTGCAAAGGTTGCCTCCTTAACAACCTCTCCGGAGTCCAATAGGCCCTAAACAGTAATTTCGTTTGAGAAGCTCTGAGGCCCCAATCCAAACTCACCAGACGAGTGATTTCACAGCACTTCTGCCAACATCTCAAGCCAAAATCTTCTCCTAATTCCTCAGCCCAAATGGTCAGCAGCCGTGGATCTCCTTTTCTATTAGCCTTTATGATTCCATACATGGCAGAAGCAAGTTCTGGGAAAAGGTTTGTGAACGATTGAGTCTAGTCTTAAACATTGCAATTCCCATTAATGCTTCTTTATTCATTCTAGGCGATATTTCTTTGCTGGATGAAATTGACTTTGGCAAGAAAATGTGATTGCTGCGAGAATGCATGGTTGCAAAAAAAAAATAATATTGAGGTCCCGGAAGTCAAGCCTTTCTTTTAATATTGATGAATGGGTGGAGGAGCTTCTTACTGTCTCAACGTATGAAAAAGCCATTTACAAGTATAGGGATGAAATTGAGAAATTTTGGGACATTTGGAGCCGTTTTCTTGATGTCTATGGATGAACTTGAACTTTCATTCGGGATGTATCCCTGGCTTTGTATATTACTGTTATGTGTCATTACTTAGGGTTTTATACAATGTTGTTTTTGTGATATTCTTGTGTCTGTTGCATGGATTGTTGCTTTTGTAATTTGCAGTCTTTGGCTTTGTTGTTCTCTTTCTTTTTCCTTTCTTCTTTTCGCCTTCTTATGCACCTCTACTCTTTTCTTATATAGGATGTTTAGTGGTAGTTTATGATGAACTGATTCGTATGTTTTGACTTTGGTTGACGATTATGATTTAAAGATTAATGCCATATTTTGTTATTTGCTGTTGTGAAATAAAAACTTTTGATCCCATAATGGCATGTATATACTAACATCACATTTTATTCTAACATCTAATTCATTTCTATACTTTTTGGTGTTTTGTATAAATCCTTCCCAGTTGAATGAAATTTTAGTTGTGCATATTTTGAATTCAAATAGAGTATTGTAAGTTTCAGGCATGCCAAACAAACTGCTGAACACAGCATGGATGACTTTCATCCACCCATTTTCGATTAACATAAATTGAACCACTCAAATTCATAAAAGGAACTTGACTATGGAGATCCTGAAACGTGTTGACCCCTACTGTGTAATTTCTGTCTTATCCTATCGGTTGCTCCCAACGTGCCGGCTTTCAAAACTCCTTTAGGGACTTACTGCCCTTACTCTATCCAAGGCTTAGTGTTCTAATGGGGAATTTTGGATAGTGCCTTGGACTTACTTGGTTGGATTCAGGCTGGCTCACTCACACCCAGGCTCAACTCCTCTCTCCTACTCTTATCTTACTCTGCACCTTACTCCTCCCACCAATATTGTGTCTGTCTGATATTTCACTCCTCCTGGTTCACTCCTTCATTCTTTGATGTTACTTCTCCCACTTCACTTTCCTACTGCTCTTCTCCGCTACTATGCCCCTTCTCCAGACGCCCCTAGCGCTTCCCCCACACACCCACTTCCCTTCCCCCACACACCCACTCTCATCCTCCCACTACTACCCCCCTCCTCCAAATTTCACCACTCTAGTACTGAGACGAGGAAGAGGCCTGCAGAGTATTGTAAAGGTCAGGCATGTCCCTTTAACTATAGTCAGGCAATTGGACTAAATTAGCACCACCTGTGGTCACTTAGTAAATCCAACAGATATAAGAATGCATGCTGTTCACAAGGTGAGGGGACGCAGCGTGAAGTTGGCTGGAGCTGGAAACTGGCAAACCGGAGAGGAAGGAGTGGGAGACCACGTCAGATGAGAAACAGAGATGCAGAGAAAAACCCATGGGAGAGTGAGCAGCACTCTTCCCAACCTCTGCGAGAGAAGAGCAGAGACCGCAGAAGTTGCAAAGGCACAACAAAGCCGATGGGAACTGCCACCTGAAGCCCGAGAGTGCAGATAGGAAACACTCAAACCGGGGCGCCACGAAAACCTGCAATAAAACTTTCCTGCATGTCAAGAGCTTTGGGAACTGTAATAAGCAATATTGAACATTGAAGCAAGTGCTTATAACCTTGAAATGAATTGAAGGTGGTTTCAAGGCTGAAACAAATTAATTTTGAAAAACGAACAAACTGAAAGCATTATTGAATACCGTATAGACGTAAAGCAACATACAAAAAGTATGACTGAATACGAATTTCTGAATGCCGCACAGAGACAAAGCAAATAATGAGCCGGTTTTGAGTGGAACAAAAGCAATGTGGGGCAGGTGGTATATCACAGAGTAAAATTATTGAATTACAAGTGTTGATAAAGCAAGTAAAATCCCAGGAAGGGTGTGGGAGGAGAAACAAGTATTGACACAAACCAAGTGGTCAAGGAACTACAGGTTAAGAGGAAACCTGCATTGGCAAGAGCCAGAGAAGTAGCAAAAGTATAACCAATAGTGACCAAGCTAATCATGACAAAGTGTTGGAAGAAATAATCCAGATAAAAGAAATACTTTTCACTGTCAAGAGAAAGCAGTGGACAATTGCTGATAAAGTAGATGGAAAAGGGGTATATGGGCCTTGAACTTGGGGAAGGGAACGCCACCACTTTGTGGAACTGTCTTGAACTTGGGGAAAGCAACCCCAAGAGTTTTGTGGAACTGGTTTAGACTTGGGAAGGGGAGTTGAAAAGTAAGCCAGGAGCTGGAAGAAGCTCAGAACCATATTTGGAACACTATTTCTTTTTATCGCTGCCATCCCTACACATTGTTTCGCTTTAGTTGTAATGGCAAGTATAGGCTTTGGACACAGACAGACTTTTGTTTTAAACGTTCTGACTCAGACTTTCCTTAGTTTCTTTAGGTAGGGAAATCCAGAGTTATAATAGGGCAAGTTGGGCTTTCAAGCATAATGACATTTAAGTTAAATTAAATACTTAACTTGAACTTTGAATCTGTTGTCTTTATCTTGCTTCAAGACACCTTCACACCGGGTACACGGCCCCATGAGAACAGAGGGAAAAAGTTCAAAAACACTCTATATCACGGCTGGAACAGATGCCAAAAGTACGAGAATGAAAGAGAAGCTCACGGGCACACAGCCCCACTAAAGCAAGGGGAAAAGGATACAAACATTATATGTTCAGGATGAAATAGCCACCAGAAGTACGATGAAATGAGAGAAAATAATGGGCGCATGACCTCACTAAAACAGAGTGAAAGAGATATGAACATTGTATGCCAGGGCTGGAGCAGCCGGTCAGACTGGTGAATATTGCAATTGTGAAAAAAAGACATCCACGAAAGAACCTCAGAAGAAACGGTTTTCTTTATGAAAGGGGGGAGAGGGAAACCCATTACAGAAGATAATTATAATTTCTACAAAAAGACTGACGATTGTGAAAACTATACCATTGCACACTAAAGAACTTTAAGGCTGTGAGCATGTCAAATATGAGTTGGGCCAGGCAGAAGTCCACACTGAGGCTGTTGTGCAAGCCTCCCCTTTCCCTTTAGTTGGGTGCTTTCAAAAGTGGTAGGGCCAGTTAGTGGTTAGGAATCAGACAGATTACTTAATTTGGACTTGACGTGCAACCTTAGTTTTAGTTTAGCCAGGTAGGGAACTCATAGCGACAGGGATAGTTAGGCCTTTCTTTAAATTAAATTTAAATAAAACCTTTGAACATGTAAGTAACTTGTCCGACTCCTCCCTCTGGTTCGCCACAAGATGCACTTCCACTTATAAGCTAATACTTCACAAATCTCTTCCACAAGCCACTGATCCCTCCTTCCTCCTCAAGCGATAAACCCACACTTCCCGTTTCCTGGCCACTGTTTAAATCTCCATCCCCCTCTTGGGATTGGCCACCTCTTCATGGCCAACCCAGCCTGGTCTTCCCCACCCGCGGCATGTATGTGCCAAGCCCTACCCTCTTTCTCTGCGCAGTTCCGCCATCTACCAACGATGTCAGCATATGAAGTCCAATGTACCAGATTCGTAAAAAGGGGTGTCGCTTTGTGGAGCCTTCTGGTAAGTCTCGCCTGTGAGGGTGAATTTTGCTCCCTTTTTGGATTGTTGGTGGTCCAGGGGTTTCTGTGCTGTCTGCCTTTCTATCGGACCGCATAGTGTTATGGTTTCTCTCTCCCAGTCTCACAGCATTTGTAGAGGGATGTACTTATGTTCTTGTGCATGGCTCTCTCCTGTTCTCTTCCTCCATTCTTCCCGGGGAGGGGGATTTCTACTCTTCAGCCAGGTTTGTATTCTTGACTCCAGATGCAGACTTTCTGTAAGTAACAGAAGGAAACTGAAGAGTATTTGATAAAAGAGGGAAGGCTGGAGTGAAGGGTCTGCACACAAACATACTGGCACCAGGGGGTCCGGGGGGAACCAGGACTTTGGACCTTTATTCTTGTGTCAGAGTTATGGGTGGCTCTCGACATTCCTGTATGCCTCCCACGTTTAGCTGAGGGGAGCACTCAACCCCTCTTGACAGGGCCAAGGTACTGGCCTTGACACAGTGACATGAAAGGTGGCTAATAATTTACCTGCAGGAGAACCACGGAACGGCCTGCACATCAAGCGGGCAACCTGGATGATCAGCGTGACATGAGCTGCCAAGGGATGAGAAGGACCAAAAGGCCGTGCAGAGGAAGGATGGTGCAGAGTAGCGTGTAGATCGACTACTGAAGGTTTGTGTATAATGAGGTATTGGTTGGTATGAGAAAGTGTTATTTGGATGCGAGTGTGCATGAAAGGGTTGTGAGCAAAACTATTAGGAAAGTAGAATAGCAAATGGGAAGGTGACTGGGAGAGTGAAAGGAAGTGAATTGGCCTCAATGTTACCAATGGTAGATACCAATAACACTGTCTTGTCGTGAGCTCACATTCTAAATAGGAAAGATAGATATTCGTTAATTTCATCACATATTCATATATAGAAAACCATGTATTTTTCATCACATATTCATATATAGAAAACCATGTATTAGACCTGGTCATCACAAATGTACCATTCGAGCAAGGTCGAGGTCTTCTTGCCATTGCAGATATCCTCCTACACATATTCATATCTACCCCTGGTCTTTATAGATTAAATTAATCTAACACTTTTTGTTATTAGAGTAAGACTCGAGAATACCTAATTTATTAAAAATGTATTCATAGAAAAGGGCCCAGATAGAAGTCTTCAGTGAGTCCCAATGGGGCCAATGAGTCCAGTCTATGAATCCAGAATAGTTCTCTCTGTACAAGTTGTTTTGCAAGGTTGCCACCTCTTGGTAACTGTTTCATAATCTCTAAGACAACCCATCTCAGTTGGGAGATGTTATGCCCATTTTCATAGAAATGTCTGAAGACTGGAGATTTCTGGTTGCTCGTTCTTATGTTGGATTTATGCTCTGTGAGCCTTTGATTTTTCTTGAAGTCTTCCCAACATAATATTTGCCACAAAGGCATTTGAGGGCGTAAATAAGATTTTTACTTTCACAAGTAGCAAAATCTTTAAGTTGGATTTTCTTCCCACTGTTGGGGTGTCGAATATGGTCGCCTTTCAAAATATTGGAACAGTGTTGGCAGTTCAGACAGACAAATGTACCATGTTTGGTGTTGACTTTTCAGTTTTTCCGCTTTGATCAAAGTTTCTAAAATTCTTGCCACTTTTGAAGGCTAACATGGGTGGTTCTGGGAAAAGTTTGAGATTTGTATCCGATTTAATAATGTCCCAATTTTTCTGGATGATTTTTTTTATTTGGAAGCTCTGACTTGAAAATGTGTGAAAATGTGTGGATTAATCTGGTGTTCTCTTTTTTTGTCTTCTCTTTCAAGAGGTCTTTTCTTTCCAATGTTGTTGTGCGTTCAATTGCTGTATTTAGTGTGTGCTCAGGAAAGCCTCTTGTCTTGAATCGTGCTCTCATGTTGTTGAATTCACGTGTCAATTGGATTGCATCGGATGTTCCAATATTTTGAAAGGCGAACATATTCGACATCTCCCAACTGAGATGGGTTGTGTTAGAGATTATGAAACAGTTACCAAAAGGTGGCAACCTTGCAAAACAATTTGCACAGAGAGAACTATTCTGGATTCATAGACTGGACTCATTGGCCCCATTGGGACTCAATGAAGACTTCTATCTGGGCCCATTTTTATGAATTCATTTTTTATAAATGAGGTATTCTCGAGTCTTACTCTAATAACAAAAGTGTTAAATTAATTTAATCTATAAAGACCAGGGGTAGATGATAATATGAGTAAGAGGATACCTGCAATGGCAAGAAGACCTTGACCTTACTCGAATGGTAAATCTTTGATGACCAGGTCTAATACATGGTTTTCTATATATGAATATGTGATGAAATTAACTAATGTCTATCTTTCCTATTTTGTAAATAAGAATGTGAGCTCATGACGAGAGAGCGTTATTGGTATCTACCATTGGTAACATTGAGGCACTTTACTATCACATCCATGGCTAGGTTCTCGCAGTGCCTGGTTTTTGACATCTATGACTATGTTCTTATATTACTTGGTCCCTTGGATCTCATTTGATGGTCCATTGATATATATATATACCTACACTACACTAACTTATATACCAAACACTCACATATCTCGATTTAATGTGATACTTTACTCCCTAAAGAAGATTATTAGATCTATTGAATGTCCGTATTTTAAATAATTCTAATCTTCTCTACCATCATTTTTTCCAATATGCTTCAATAAGGTCTAACTTGTCTATATCTCGTATCATCACCTTAAAGCCTGGTGGATTTACAACTGCGAGCGTACGTTTACGTCACAGTGTTTACACCGTGACATCACTCATGTCCAACGCGCGTCGCTTGACACACGTCGAAACAGTTGTTTATAAGATTATCGGACCTCCACATGGACCGGGTCCCAAACAATATTTTTCTTTACCCCCTTCTTCTTTGACAAATTGGGTTCATTTCAAGATCCAACAGTAATTTTATTAACTGAACCGGGTAGTATTTCGATCTTTAACGTTATTCCGTCCCTTTTCTTTGAGCACTTAAGGGCAAACAGGATTAGTTTTTTACCATTGTCCGGGTACCCAATCCTGGAAGGGAGGTCATCCATCCAAAACTACTATCACAACTACAGACGATTTTCCAGTAAGTACATGTGGACCTTTCTTTGGTAGAATTTTCTATTCTCTTGATCTTTTCTATTTTTTTTAGTAAGCCCTATACCACTTTCCCCACTTTTTGTAAGAAGTTTATGTTCTTATTCTTTTAGGATTCCCTGATGTTTTCAGGATTTCCAGTAGCTTGTTTTATTATGTGGATGGCACAGTATTACACTGCAAGATGTATGATCAATTTGAATTGCGACTATCTCAGCAAATTATCTTCAGTTTTTTGGACATATTTGGCTAGGTGGTAAGTTGCCACCTTAATTACTGATCAAGATTGGGTAATTCCTCATAATCATCTTCTTGACCATATTTTCCAGTGTTTTACTCTTTTTCGAACAGCTCTGAGCCACATTACAAATACAGTTCGTATGTAACTTGATGAAGAGGACACACTTATCTTTTTCTCTTTGATGAACAGCCACAGACTTGTGGTTATTGGAAGTGTAACTATAGGTAAGTGTTTTGCTTATAAATGCATACCTTGTTGATTTTTAGGAACACATATTGATCCAAAAATGCTATGAATTATACGTGCTATATTAGATATTGTTTGCAGGACTGATGTCCAAAAAAGATATTATTCAGGTTCTAAAAATGACATATATGGTATATTTTTTTTACTTGTGATCATACTGCGAATCACAGTTGACACGATTTACTTGGACTAATATGCATTGTTTTAAATATTATGTTTTCCAGATTTTTGGGAAAAAATTATGAAATTGCCCCCGAAGAAGTGATTTTTCTCCCGAAACGCGTTGGGCCTCTAATACATTTTTTTATTTGTACTAAAGGATTGAACTGTGTAAATGTGTATTGATATATGTTATCAAGCAATTACCTATATATGTTGTATTGAATTCATGTGTTTTTTTAAACATAAAATTGAAATTATAAATTTAACCAAACATTAGCAAATAGCAGGACTCTTTATAGGGCCACCTACAGAGAGCAGAGGACGGGAGTTCCCACATTTGGGAACTTGTTCTATTGTGTACATTTTTGCAACCCATATGGCAGGGTTGTTATTTATCTCCTGCACACTTTAAAATAACTAATAAGCACTGTATAAATCCAATTAACTATTCTTTCCTAAAAAAACCAGGAGTGCAGATTGATTTGTTTCTTCGTAGGGAGGGGAGGGTACCACCCAGGGTAGGATGAGAGAGAGGGATGGCCATTAGTGAGCCCCTTTTCAATTCCTTGAATAAAAACCATGAACTGTCTTCAAGAGTTGGTGTGTTCGAGAGGCCATCTGTGACACCATGCTGAAGTGAACTCCCATGTCCCAATAAAACAGCTTGTCAGCGAACATTGGTTGGAGCAGTCATTTTGAGAGGGATCATTCTAACGTGCATGCATAAAGCACACAAATATAAATCCCCTACAGGAAATACTCATCAGGAAGCCCTGCAGACAATTTTTGAAATTGTAACATTAGCAGCAACAAAAAAAGACAAGCCATTTGGAGTAAATGTCTCCTCCAGCTCCACATCTTCCTCCCCAGAGAGAAGAGGGAATGGAGGAGGGAAGGGGGAAAGATCACAAAAGAAGGAGTTCTTGCAGATACTCAAAAGGGCCATAAAGGAGGAGCACAAGAAGGAGAGAAGGACTCTTGACATCCTCTTTGTCCAGTAGTTCAGATTAATTTTCTTCAATGGTTTCTGTGTCCTTCCAGCAAGAAGTGAGAGAAAGAGGCAAACATCTGGCTGAAAAGGCTATTTCCAAAGCTACAGCGCAAACTACCAATCATATGGGTTTAGAGGCGAGTCAGAAGGAGGACGTGCATGCTTTAAAGACATGGCTCACAGGTTTTATTATAGAAAAAGTATAATACCTAACTTTCCATATCACTATGTGTGGTCCGTTTTCTAACAAAGGTGCTTGTCGGTCAGTCATGAATGTCCCAAAGGAATAATAAGTCTGCTGTCCAAAACTACCCTAACTGATCCTACCAATATGTAAGATAACTCATTTGGAGAATGACTCCCTTCTCCTGAGGGTACTTCTAGTACCACAAAATAGTCATAAGCGCCTCTCTGTGAGAACGAACATGGCTAAATGACCTGTTCTTTGGGAAGGTACCCACTCAAGAGTCTGCAAAAACAATTTAGCTCACTGTAGCTTTCACAGAAGGGAAATATCTATTTGCATATCAGTCTTTGTCCCACTCGTTCTTGTAGAGAGGCGCCCGTAACTCTTTTTCTTTGTTTAAGGAACTTTGGGTTGGTCACCCTAAGTTACATAGGGTTATCCAGGCGTTGACCCCTTGTTCACTGTGCTCAGAGAGGCACAGCTCCACCTCACTGATGAGGCCCAACGGGTTGCCTTTGGTACTCTTGTTCAAAGGAGGATTGCCTAGCATTTCAGTGCTGGAATCTTGAAGTGGGAGAGACAAAAACTGATATGCAAATGCATATTCCTCCTTTGTGAAAGGTACAGCGAGCTAAAATGTGGCTGCAGACTCTCGAGTGGGTACCTTCCCATAGAACAAGTCATTAGGCCGTGTTCGTTCTCGCAGAGGGGCGCCCGTACCTCTAACTTCTAATGCCAGTCTGTAGGATTGTTTTCCAGTATATACTCTTTAAATAGTCTCTCGTGATTTCTTGGATCAATCGCTGTATATCTTCATTTTTTCAATTTTCTTAGTATTTGATTTATACATTTTGTATAACTCATGACATGAAATAAATAGAATTACAGTGCAGGTTTCAAGAAAATACAACTATACTATATAACAAATTGAACCTACAGTACAATCACAAGACAATTAACACAAACTAAATAGTAAATGATACATATAAAAAGATGAGAGTAAGAGAAAGGAGGAAAGAGAAGAGAAAGGAAGAAAGAAAATTGAAAGAGAAAGAAAAACACACATAAATCCATGAATTATCTCATGTACCATCAGACATCCAAATTAAACGCCAGTGGTTGACCAAATAAAGATCATCCATACAGATCATTAAAGGGTAACCACACTTCTTCATACATATCCATGCAATCCTTATCTTTGTGCAACACTTTCTCAAATGTAGACAAAACCTCCAAGTCATTTATCCAAGATTCAACCTGAGGCTTTTTCCTAGTCTTCCAGACCTTTAAAATGTGCTTTTGTGCAACCACGAGTGCTCTGATTATCCACATTGGTGAATAAAATGTAGCTCCTTTACTACAACCACTCAACCATAATATTATATGTATTGGACATCTTGAAATGCTCTCATCTACAACCAACTCCATACGATCCAAAACTTATTTCCAAAATACCTTAACTCTGGTACAGTTCCACAACATATATAGTAAGAAACCACCTGTGCGGCCACAACTCTAACAATTACCATCTTCCTGAATGCCTAGAGAAAGCATCCTATCCGAGGGCCAATATAAACTTCCCACTATCTTCTGCCTAACCAGTCGTAAAGTTAGATCCCATTTCAGAATGACATTCTTTTATTGCTCCTTCCCATTCAGTATCCATCAAAACACATCCTAAATCCGCAGACCATTTTGAACGTAA
This sequence comes from Ambystoma mexicanum, assembly GCF_040938575.1. NCBI lineage: Eukaryota > Metazoa > Chordata > Amphibia > Caudata > Ambystomatidae > Ambystoma > Ambystoma mexicanum. The sequence continues at coordinate 560,226,970 of NC_090934.1, read as the reverse complement.
ACAATCCCATCCAGCAAAAACCTTTGTCTCAATTGGCTTAAGTCGGATAAAAGTCGATACTATTCCTGATGGATTCTCAAATATTTTGAAAGGTTCAGGCCTATCCACCAGTGGAGGATGCAACATACCAATCCTTTGAGTGAACAAGGTACATAACTCCAAATATCTACACTTCTCACTCCTGGCTTGGCCAAACTTGCTCTTGGATTCTCCCTTGAAGCTCCTTTAGGGGATCTCCTATACGCTCTACATCTTTGGATACTGTTTCGAGCAGTTTCTTGGAAGGAAATATTATTCAGATAGTCTTCCCCTCCTGACCCATTATAAAACTCAGCTTACTTTGGCCTATTGGGTCTTGCACTCTGTTCAATTGTCCAGTTCCTCTGAACTCGACTCCAAATACTCTCTCCTTTTGATCAGTGCTCAATTTTCACACAATAAAAGGTGCCAGGGCCGAAATATTTCCTAGCATGCCAGTAACCCATTGGGGCAAGCTGCTCTATGCCAAAGTTGACACTGCCCACAGCTGTCCTCAACAATATCATCATATTGGGGGGTTAAAGCTACAAGTTACACCGGCACATGCTTGATGCACTGACTATGGCAGATATGTGATTTACAAATAGAATAGTAGCAAAAAAGATCACATGCTAGAAATGGTCTTGAAATGAGACATTATTAAATGCTTCTATAAACACATTATCACGGTTAACATCTTGCATTGATTCTTTCGGTGGCAAAGAGAACTTATTGAATGTCTAGCCACAGCAAACAGCAAACATACTTTCCTCATATGGTTAACTGAACAAATGCAGGCAAACTTCAAAATGTCTGTCAAACACTGCAGCAAGGTTGTTAAAACACATCATTATAAAAACGGAGTCTGGAAAAATAAGTGCTGGGGCTCAAAAATAAGTGCCAGGGCTGAGCCCTCGCAAACACCCCCACAAATTAAGAATTGCTTTTGATATTGTGTCCTTCTTGTAGAAATTATCTAGTTACTTTCCCCAGGATATTTTTCTCCATTGATCTTTTCTCTTATTATTCAGATTCGCAATACTTCTTTCTTTAGTATCTCAACAATTCAAGTTCATCTGCTTCAATGTTTCATGACTTCCACTGAGACGAGTTGATTGCACAGTATAATGATCCCTTCCCGACCTCTTGTTATTCCGTTCTCCCCATAAACTTTTATTGTGAAGGAGAACGTCCTCATGAGTTGCGTTTTTCCGAGGCACTCACTCTGGTCTCAGACCGCCACTGCCTTTTTTTGTTGGCGGTCTCTTCCTCCTTGCGGTCTCTCTCCTTTCTTCAGTGTCCCAGGCTTCCGACGAGGAGCCGGTCATCGTGCCGTTTATTATGCGCAGTAGCATCGGCGATGGTTGTGGGAACGACTGTTCACAAGACTTCCTTCAAACTCCTGCCCCGCGCGTTTAGCTTGCTGGGGTTGCACCATGGCTCTGTCATCCCAGTGCAGTATCAGGCAAGTTTCAAACTTGCAGGCTTCCTGGTTTGTGCTACCTCGGCCTACTCCAGGTGTTAAGCAGTGCTGGGCCTTCCTGTGCCTGCGAATGTGTTCCTCACTCTCCCCTCTCTCTCTGGAGTGTACGTTATTTAATATACGCATCCCAGTAAATTGGTTATTTGAATTGAAATGTACTTTTCTTTTTCTGTGAGATACTGGCATCCATTATGATTTTCTTTGTCCCAGTCTTGGTATACAAAAGGTTCTGGGTTTTGAGAGCATCCCATGTAGGCCTTGTCCCACAAGGGGGAATCTATCCCAGTGAGGTATCACTTGCCTCAACCTCTAGGGAGAGTGTTGTGACCCAGCCACACCTCCCTAGGCTCATGGGTGGTTTAAGGGGAGGAGGCGAGGCTCTCCCGTGGGGAGAAGGGACAAATTCCCTCAATTCGTTACAGTTTCCAGGAGGACTTGACAAGTGGGAAAGTGCCTTCCTCCAAAGCAGTTTAAAAGGGTGGCAGAAAGGAGGCTCTCTTTGCTGCCCGAAATACAGAAAGAGATTCTTAAAGAAGGGAACATACAACATAAAATGAGCGTTCACAAGATTGTGGTATCTTCTGAAAGGGGAGGATTAGGATGTTCCACAGCCATTGCAGATTGATAACATCCTCCCAGGTCTAGTGGGCCATGCATCAATGGCACCAGAGACAGAGGAAGATGGGATCGACAGATAAGCAGACTTTGCTGTCAAGGAGTACTCAGGAGCTCACCTTCCATTGAAAACAAGCCTTACTTGTCCTATATGCTACAAACAGCGCTTGGAAGTTTTGCAGCTTCCCAAAGCAACAGAGGAGGGTTTAGACGGGAGGAGAGCTCAGGCACAACAATCTCGCCTTGGAACCAAGACTATGCAGAGCTATACAGGTTCGATCCCTGGGTCCGCACTTAGAAACCTCTGGGTATTAAGCGTGTTATAAATAACCAATTATAATTATAAATTGGTATTTTTGCTCCCACACTGGAGAACATGTAGCCCAAAGGGACCATTATATCAGATCTGGCATATGATGGAGAAAGGCATCTGCGCTTACAATGGGAACAGTGGCTGTAGAGAAGCGCCATTTGCATTTGAGGGATTGGTGCACAGACCCAAATCATAAGACAACTATGTTAATTCCCTTTGAAGGACATTTATCGTTTCATCATTCACCAGAAGAGAAGGTGCACCAAGCATCTGAAGCCAATAACTGAGACAAATTACAGAAAAGAGCAGAGTCCGGCGGTCTGACAGATAGTTTTTAAAGCATGTTGGTTATAAGCCTAGGAGAGACTGTGGTGGGCTGGGGAGTGAAGGAAATCCTGGCACCAAGTCTGTAAATCACGACTGCTATGGTTATGCAAAGATTGAAAGGTGTTATCACATGTCTGGGTCCACAACATTGATAAGACAAGCTACAGAAAAGAATTTAAAGAAAAAATCCCTCTGGTCAAAGGCCACTCCTGCTAGAATCAAAGAGAAGACATGGAGGGAGAATGCTTTATATAGAGTCCACGAAACAAACAGTGCCATGGGTTTTACTCTTATCATATTCATGGTGGCAAAACCCAACAGGAGTTATCATCTATTGCGGCACCTAAAAAGATTGAATGCCTTTGTAGCTTCCAAAATGGTTATGGAAACTCTGCAAAGGATTACTCCATTAATTAAGGAACATAACTTCCTAGCTTCAATAGATCTGCAGGATGTTTGTTTTCATATTCCAATACATCCCTCCTACCATCCATTTCTTAGATTTGCAGTGGCAGGGTGCAATCTTCAGTTCATTTCCTTCCATTCAGCCTGAATAAAGCACCACGTCTTCCCAATGTTAATGTGCCCAGAGATGGATCATTCGAACAAAGAAGGGATGTTTGAAATCCCGTACCAGGATGATTGGCTACTTAGGGACCCAGCAGGTCAGCTACTAATGGATCATCTCGGGAAAGTGTGCAACACCAGAGTGGTTGGGGCTGCTGTCACTAAGGAAAACTTGAACACTACACCTTCACAACATCTACAATTCATTGAAGACAGATTTTGGAATGCCAAAGGACCCGTGATGTGGTTGGAAAATCAGACAATACTGCCGGACCCATCACAATCAATAACAAATGGGCAAACGAAAGGCAGATCCTAGAGTTGCAATGACATATGGCATCCAGCATGTTCATTGCAGCCTGGACAAGGCTTAAAATGAGGCCTTTGGTGGACCATCTGCTCACGAATTGGGATCCAGGAGTCCCAAAACAGGGAGTCCAGAAGGATCCCAATATACCAGAACTTGAGAATCAAGCTTCAGTGTTGGAAGCCCAAGGAAAACCTCAAGTGGTTTTGTGGGGTGAAATGGCCCTGAATACCATAATTAAAAGGACGGAGTCAGTATGTGGTCTCCCTACAACGAAAGGCCTACTTTGAAAATTCACATGGAAATAAGGCCCTGCAATTACAAATGAAAAGGAGTGAATTTAGGCGTCAAAACTTGGAGATGCCTAAAAATGGCCATTGCCTCGCGGGAGGGAAAGACACGAGAAAACATTTGCCAAAAGTCTCAAGTGGCTGATGTCATATTGCCAGAGACGGCAGTATCCAGCATGTAAATGAAAGTGCCAAAACATGTGCAAGCCTGCACAACAGAATGGAGTTTTTTAGTGTAACAAGAATGATTGTATAAAATCAATTTTTCCTTTCAGTTAAAGATATGCTCCTCAAACGTGTGCAAAAGTCTAACAAAGAAACTGGAGTTCTGTTCATATGGAGCCCATCACAAGAAAATAACAATTCACGGAATCTAAAAGAAGATGTGAAATTGCAGCAGAATTAAATGTTTCACGGCTAAAAGCTGGACCCAGTAACATTGCAATTGTACCTTTAAAATTAACTCTGGAGGCATTCAAATGCACAGCTAACGTCTTTTATATACATATTTATGTTGCCCTTGTGTGATCACTGTTTGAAGGAAATTACTTTTGCGAGGGTTTCCATGTTCAGATAGATTTTGTGTATTTGCTAAGGTTGGTTAAAAACTGCTTTCAGCAGAGGTAGGCCCCAAATCTTGGTTTCTAGTTCCATTTCCCCTGCTAAAGATTCTCCCAAGTGTGAAACTGAGGCTTCAAAGCCCGTTGTCATGGTAATGCAAGTCTGGTTTCCCTTCAAGCATGAGTCCTCTCCCAGGTTTTATGACTAAAACCACTTAGGCCATAATAAAAACTTGCCTTAGCTAGCATTTAGCCTTTGAAGCTCTTGGGATGTGATCTAATCTCAACTCAGCACCCCTCTTGACCTCACAGCCACACACATGGCTAAGGTGGGGCAGGTTTATGGAGGGAGTTGATTTGCCTTTGTGTAAGATTGGGAGACATGCTTTTCATCATGTAATATCCATCCCAAAATATGAATGTGCAGATTTCTGAAAAGGTGTCCACAAGCCGCATCTGGTGAGCCAAAAACAATTTTGGTGACACCAACATACCAAAAGGAGGAAAGACTTGATTTTGATCTCTGTATAAGTGCGTGACCCATAAAAATGTGAAAATATGTATAAAATGCTATTCATATTTCGGCCACCGAGTGCCGGATTTTTCATTAATATAGTTTGGATGAAAACGAGAAAATACTGTCGTTTTGCACTAATAGGTCACACAGACATCAAACAAGGTTTAGGCGATTCACTGAAAAATATAGTATCCTTAAATGCTGGTACATGTGCCCAAATATGATGAGAAAGTTCATTTGTCATATTGTGAGGTTTCCATGTGCAAAAACCAGATCCAGCCCCCTGTCCTAGTCAGATGATGGATGGGGTATCCTCCCCTGGCTTCTCAAATCACTCCCCCATTCTCTGGACATACCAGCTCGCAGATGGGAGGGAACCTCTGAACATTGTCCAATCAATTCTGCGAGAAAGATGACACATTAGTATGTCATTTGCCTTATAAATAGGTCACTCCGCCTCAAATGAGGACTCTCCCTACCAAATCTTGAGGTGTGCAGCTGTCAAAATCTGGAATCATCCTTGCAGAGTTGGGTCTAATCGTGGAGTGAAGCCAGTAGCTTGAGTGGGACCTTTTTGGAGGACAGAGAAAGGCCTTGACTGACCACCTTGATTGTCCCTGCAGTGAGACCCTGGCGCCCCTTGATGTCCATAAAGTCCTTTCCTTGCAAGTATATACATCCCCAGCCATAGATTAAATAAACCCTGTATTTTGCAGCATTGCCACAGAGATTGCCCATGAAAAAAATCCTTTATCTTGTTTGTGTAATTCAGTAATTTTCCTATTGAAGATGTTTTACTTGTCTGTGCATTGTAGTAACTCTCCCATTGACAAATCCTGTGTTTGCCCGTGCATTTAAGTCAGTTTTCCACTGAACAAAATCATCTCTTATTTGCCTGTTGATTGTAGTCATTTTCCACTTGAAAGTCCTTTGTGTGCCAGTATATTTAGGTAATTTTCCTGTTAAAGAATCATTTGCGTGTCTGTGCATTTCAGTCGCTTTCGAAAGAATCATCTGTTGCTTGTGTAGATCCCCAGTATATTTGGCTCCTTAAATCAATCAATTCCCACATTTATTTCACGGGATAGGTAGTTAGAATTCAAAACAAACTCTCCCTTCCCAGTGTCTTGTGAGTCATATAGTCCTAAAGTGCTTTACCATAGAATTTAATTATGAGCTGGAAAAACGAATTTGCCTGTGTGTTTAAATTGTGCGTCACCAAACGAATTCCTATTTGCATCTGTCATTTTAAACCCAAACTGATTTTTATTATAGTAATCCCTTGGCCCAGAGTCTACCCGTTATGTGCCTCTGTCATTTTAGCTGATACCAAATTCCAATTGCATCCCCTTCCATCGCAAGAGTTTTCCCGTAATTTGCAGCCCTAGAAAAACGAGGGTCAATTGCATTTTCGTTTCCCTGGAAATTTAACTTCACCTTTTAAAAACAGTTTTTCCTAATACATTCCCCCCCCCCCGCCTATATTTTGATAACGGATTTCCAATTGCATTCCCTTTAAATGTTTTTATGTGTTGCATGTACATAAATCAAGTGTCCTATGGTGTGCTAGCTAGACTGTTCTGAAGCCCTACTTGTTTCCTAAGAATAAGCAGCACAAAGTACCTTTCCCATAGAAATTGTCCTAAGTAAAAACCTATTTTACCTGGTGCAGAAAACAAATTGTCCCATTCATTGCAGTTCCCACATTGTTTCTGAAAACCCCATTCAGATTTGAACTTGGGGTTCTGTCAGGCTTGATGTCCAATTAATTAATTGTTGGTCCGCGGAAGCTGCTGAGCCCCTATAATCCCCCATGAATGCTTCCTTCTCAACTGATATTACAAACAGTTAAGTTGACAGCACCCTTAAAGGAAAAGGAGAAAATGGGATAAAATAATAAACACCAGGTCTGCGTCTGCTTGAAATGTGTTTTGCCGTTTTACCTAAGAGGGAAAAGTTGGATAACATTTAATAAATCACTAACCTTCAATTCAGGTGTTCTCCCATAAACTTTGTTAAAGAAATTATAATAAACACCATACCTGGTCCTTCTCTACCAGAGCCTAGAGAAGCATTTACATGCAGAACTCCTTAGATGATGATGGCTGCAGGAACTGCCAGAAACAGATTAAGTTCCTTGGTTGCAGTCTATTATCTTTGCCATCAACAATTTGAGTTCCTTTTTAAAATTCATTTTTCACTATGGCTTCTTCACCATTGCTGTTTATAAGATTAACTGTAAAGTTTCATGAAAACTAATCCATATTAAGTTATCCAAACTTTTCAATTGGATTCAGAATTGCATGCGAGTGAAGCAGAAAATGTCTCTTTTCACTTTGGTATGTAAACTTTTGTTCGCCCGCATGAAGATAAATAGTGTCTTAATAAATACAAACACAAGCAAGCCGCCCATGCGCGATTCTCAATTAAAATAAATTTGAACCGCCCATGCACGAAGGAAAATAGAGTCTCAATTAAAATATTCTCGAACTGCTCATGCACGAAGGAGAAAAGGTTCGTTCCTCACTCCGGAAGATCACACACACGCAAAAGATTACGAGAGTCACACACGCGGTTGAATACGCGAGCCGCTCACACGGATGATGACACGAGATGCACACACAGATGATGACGCGAGCTGCTAACGCGGATGGTGACGCGAGCCGCACACACGGATGATGACACGAGCCACTCACGCGGATAAAGTAACTGCGCATGCATGCACGGCCGGTAATACGAGCGCGCGCTGAGTTTAATCTTTCAACTAAAACACTGTCATTTGCGCAGACAGTGCGAAATGTTCTGCTCACCACGCCTCTGATATGAAGACTAAGTTGTCTTCAAAATATTTAACTTCAAAAACAAAATGCCTGCAGCATACGGATTTATCAAGTATCCACACATTCACTGGTTGCATAAAAAACAGAAGGCTTCACAGTTCAAACGTTATTGTAGATATACATGTTTTCCTGGTTTGAAGCGCAGAACTTAAAGTAACCGGCAGTTCAAATAATGTTACTGTCTTTAAATTAGAAGCTTTGTCATCATGGATACTGGGAACTGGTCAAGGTCTATATCTTTATGAAGAGGCTTCTCTTTGGCATAATCCTGGTCTGCAGTTTAATAATAAGGTATTAAATTGGGAAAGCTGGGTTCAGAAGGGTGTTTTGACTATTGGTGATGTGTGGAGTGCTGCACGGGTAGTACCTTTTGCAAGTTTGGTTGAGAAATTTGGGTTAATGAACAGGGAATTGAGAAGGTATGATGTTTTGGTGACTCTACTATCGGAACGGAGAGACATGTTGGGCACTACATTTTTGAAGAAACCAGAGAATTTTAATCTTTTAGAAATTGGACTCCAAAAAGTGTCTTCTTTTATGCAGTTTATGCAACCTGATGGGCAATGGTTAGACTCGTGGGATAAGCTGAGGTTGTCTTGGACGGAGGAGTTGGGCAGGGAACTTACGCCAAGAGAATGGGAAAAGGTTTGGAGGGTACCGACGGCTGCCAAAATGGATTTGCAATTAGGTTATTTACACCAGAGGATATTGGGCAGAATATATTGGACCCCAGTCCATATGTGTAAATTGGGATTGGTTGGTGATGATCGGTGTTGGGGTTGTGGGAAGGAACAAGGTACTTTGATACATATGTTATGGTATTGTGAAAGAGTGGTGAGTGTTTGGAGGGAGGTTATTGATAGGCTTGATCAAATTTGGGACATAGTTTATCCACACAATCCCTTAGCGGTCATCTTATTATTGTACAGTGGTGGACGGGATGTGAGTTGGGTGTTATTGTGTGGTTTTTAAAGTTTTGTTGGTGGCGGCTAAACAAGTGTTGAGGGTCTGGAAGACACGGAAGAAGCAGATGGTGGAGGAATGGATTTTAGATGTTAAGAGTTTTATGCAGATTTGAGAAAACGATGTATTGTAAACAAAACAGGGAAACCCTTTATGAAGATATGTGGGGAAGCTTTAGTGACCTTTATGGATGATGCTAGATTGGGTTCAAGAATGGAGTGCTATGGTCTTTTTTCAAGAAACATTAATATATGGGGAGGGGGTTTGTGTTGTCTTTGTGGTTGTTTTGTGTGGTCTTATTTGTCTGTTGTCGTTTGTACGGTACATCTGGCTTTGTTTGGGTTCGTCTTAGGTTTCATATGGTGGAATACTGAGTTATGGTTGGAATTCTGTGCTACTTTGTTTTCCACTGTTATGTATTTGTAATTCAATGACCTAGGATGTTCATTCTGTTATTTATTGTACCTTGTTGAAAATGAGAAATAAAGAGTTTAAAAAAAAAGAAAAGATTAACTACACAGTTTTTTGAAATAAGGACGAATGAATAACAGGAAACTTTACCTAAGTAAAGTTAATAAATATGTCTCAAGTCACTGAACTTGCTTCTTTCTTTTGTAGATAGAAGATTACTTCTCTGGAATCACTTCCTGGTTTCCCTGACTCTCTCCGGATTCTCAGTTCCTCCTTCAAAGATTAGAGGCCTTACCAAAGTTTTCAAAATTACCAGAGCCTGTCATATATGACCTTCCTGCTGGACTGCTGACAACGAAAGGCAGTTTAGAATGTTCTAACAATGCCTTTCTATTACTCCTGACCAATCACAGATCTTATTTGGAATCTCCATTTTGGCTTGGGAAGCTCTCTGCACTCTGAACTTCAAGGTTAAGGCCCAAACCATAAATCATGTTCATCACATACTCACTCACCCAATTAAACCACAACTCCATGAAACCTGACATTAGCCCCATGACACCTGACAAATTCCCAGTCCTTGCCACTGCCTTCCATCCCGATCTGACAATCCTAGGGAGGTCTAGCGGGGGTGAGGGTTGCTAGGACTCAAGAATCCTTTTGTGCACGCGTGCACTTCCCTGTGGGTTGCATCCAATTTCATGGTGTTTTGAACTGTTGATTGTAGTGGTGAAATCAGTAAAACAAATCCGTATGCCATCCATGTTTGAGTTGCCTTAGTGTGCCATTTGACTAAGGATACTCTGAAGTTTGTGTTGCCGCCCCTTGGTGGTCATTTTAACTGTGCAAAATATTCATTAATAACACACCGGGCTGGTTCCTGGTCTACTGATCACGGGGTGCTTGTGGAGGTTGGGTGCGAGAGGGGTTGGAGGCCTCCTGAAACAAAGAATTGGGATTGTACAAATAAAAAGCAGCTTTATTGTGCGCCATCTTCCTTGCAGATCCGTGACTGGCTTGTGCTGCATAATATATTGTGACAGTTTCCACTGTCATGGCCCTTAGAAATCTTGATTATCACTGATGCTGGCAGTCTGGAATCGAGAAGCGATACTAGGGGGAACTTATATTGTGACAGTTTCCACTGTCATGGCCCTTAGAAATCTTGATTATCACTGATGCTGGCAGTCTGGAATCGAGAAGCAATACTAGGGGGAACTCCAGATGCAGGGCAGGTGGACACATCAGGAAGACTGTATATCGTAGATTTGGAGGCCATTCATAGAGCTCTCCTCTGGTTCCCAAAATACATACAGGGAATGCCTGTTTTAATGAAGACAGACAACAGCCAAACCATTGCATAGGTAAATCACTGGAAGGGCACTCACTGCAGGTCCCTCGATCAGGCAGCAGAGAAAATAGTTATTTTAGCAGAGATCAATCTGGTATCCCTCATGCTACTCTCATCAGGAGTGTGGGCAACAGAAGGCCAGACCACTGAAGCAGGGTGTTTGCTTCGTCCTTCAGACAATTAATGTTTTACCAGATATGCAGCAGGGCTGGGTGGTGGATTTGCCTCTCCCCTGAATGCCAAGCCTTCCAAGTTTTTCTCCACGTTTCTAGTCAGTGGCTGGGGGTGGGGGGGTTTCATTGCCATGATGACACAATAGCTGACAGATTTGTTGTATGCTTTCCCCTACTCTGGGACTCTCGCTCAGAAGCCCCTATATTATGCTCTGATCCCAAGTTTGTTCCAAAGTTATCATCCAAATTCTATCAATCGCAAGAGGTTGTTCTACCGGCATTTTTTCTGAATTTTTCTTCTCCATAGGAGAAGAAATGGCAGCTGCTGGATATTAAGAAAGCTGTGTTAACATATTGGTAGAGGACACATACTTCTGATTTTCTGACAGTCTATTTGTGACATTTGGTGTGTCATCCCCAGACAGAAAAGCTTCTGTAAAGTCCATCAGCAGGTGGATACAGAAGCAGGGGAAGAGGTTGCAGAGGCCTACGTTGGTCGCTGGGGCACCTCTTCCAATAAATATAAACGATAGCTCTACCAGGAAAATGCCCCTTGGGCAGAGGTTCAAAGGGTCCTCATCCAGGACATTTGTCGGGCAGCCACGTGAGCTGAGCCTAATATGTTTGTGTGGCCATGTCATTATTGATTTCATGTCAGCAGTGAAGCGTGGTGACTTACAATGAAGATGTTGGGCATTAGCAACACCCAGGGATTAGAGTCGATTTTACCCCTTCCACTGACAAGTTTGGACATTACATAGAGTAAGCACTGGGATGAGGAAGAGAACATGGAGGTTATGCTGAGATTATTTGACAGTAATCATCATTACTCCTAGACCGACTCTTCCTCGTCACAGTACTGGCGACCCACACCTCCCACCAACCGGGGATGTCTGAGGATTCATAACGAACTGTTACGTGGAATTTTGGCATGATGCCCTACACAATAAAGAACAAAGCCCAAGGAAAAGAAGACACACATTTCAGAGGGTCCATGTCATGGAGGTTGGAACCTCGTCGTAGAGTAACTACGGTGACGAATAAGAGTTAGACTGATTAAATTTATCTATACATAATCCCAGCATTACTTAGATTAACTATTCTCCCTAGTAATGTTTTAGGATATATGTCCTTCAGGTGACAACCAGGTCTGTTGACATGCACGCGACTTAATTTGTATATACTTCGTGCTCTATTTTACAAGGCGTGCCCAGTACTTTTTCGATCCTAATTATGCTGTGATATATCGCAGAACAATTTTGAGAGACATACCATATATTTATATAAAGTGTATTTTATGAGATCGTCTACAATGCTACTGAGCTAAGTGATAATGCCAATTGCAAAAATATGCAAGTCAGAGAAGAGGCAATGGTAACTTATAGATCTGAATAGTAAAGCCTATTCATTAAAAACGAGGACTAGTGTCACAGACAACCCAATAAACTCCTTGTCATTTTCTTTCCCTTGCCTCTGAACTTCGTCCTCTTTTGCCCTGTCCCCTCCCACATTGTCCCCGCCTCCAAGTACCTGGCCAAGTCACGGTAATCCAGAAAAGACAGAACGAGCAGCAGGGGGTCAGTGGGTAGGGTGTCCAGACTTAGAACCACGGACGCCGCCATCTTCAGGAGCGACTGTGGCCCGCTGCCTCTCTTTCTTTCATGGACACTGAAAACGGACTGCACCAAAGAGGGCGCCTAGGTAGTAATGTGTTATTACTACGGGCATCTTGGAAAGAAATATTACTCCCCGACGTTTCCCCAGATTTCTATACAAGTATTACGAATATATATAATACATTGTAATGTTTACAGTATATATAAAGGCATATATAATGCATAGTTATGTATCTACCTTTTTATCGCAAATGTAATTAGACTATTTTAAATGCATTGTCATATTTCATAGCCTTTCTTAAATATAAAAATCCATTTACTAAAGCATATGTGTCAGGAATCAACTCCTGTTCACTTGGCTGTCCTACTTAACTTACACATTTGTAACTCAAAGATGGTCCTGGGTTTGACACATAGGTTTTCGCTTCCCCAGCATGAGTTCATTATTTAGGTCGGTCTGGCAGTGTAAGGCGCATGCGTTGTTATGTCATAGGTGGCACCCACGCTTGTTTGTTATCAAATAGAAACAGGCTCGGTGAACGAAAACAAGTTTGAGGCCAAAGGGGCTTAGAAGTGAATAGATAATAGTTAGTGCTACTCTAGAGTACATTTGTCAACTGGATTTAGAGGAGCACCGCTGACGTGTCTAAGCATTCCCGAGAGAGTCTTAAAACAGCACAGCACCACTCGTTCAGGCATAATGAAATGTGACGCCAGTAACATAGGGCTTTGGAGGGGAGCAACAGCAGCGTGTTTACTTGTGACGCTTTCAACGGAACCTTCCTCGTCACAGTCTACTTTTGAGGCACCAACTTCCACGACAAGAACCCTTTTTCGGTAATATTTTACTTCCTGCCCAATGGCGGTAAAATACCTCTAGCATTACACAAACAGCCACTTATTTTTTTCTGTCCTTCAGAGCTCCCCACACCCGCATCTGGGGAGCAACATTTATAATTCAACAATTCCCCTCTGATCTTGCTGGCCAGAAATCATATGAGGGATGATTGGATTAGTTATGTGGGGGCCTACTGGGTGAGGAACCCGGGATTGATGTGAGAAGGAAAAAATGCCCTTGTGCCCCTGAGAATTGCCTCATCAAGTCTCTACTCAGATACAACCATCACCCCGGCCCTCATCGACCTTCACTGGCTCCCGCTGCACGCACTTTCAAGTCTTGCTACATCATCTATAAAGCAGTCGCCGTCAAGTCACCCAGCTACCTCGTGGAGAAACTCAGCATCTTTGGCGGACAGCACACCACCCCCACTACATGAAATCGGCTGCTGCAAAAATGAACGGACCAGAAAACAAGCCTTCTCTGCCTCCGCCCCATGACTATGGAACCTCCTCCCGTCGGCATCAGACTCGCAGGCCCACGCACCTACATTTCAGCAAAGAACTCAAGACCCACCTCTTCAAGGAATCTCTCCTCAACACCTAGGCCATCATGTCGCCCCTATCGCCACCTGACTCGCTAGATGCCGCCCGCCCCTCTTCTCCCCGCCACCCGGTACAGCTGTAAACCTCCTCTGTATCCTACCCCTACTGTATATTTGTTCTGTTGTTACCTGTGAAAAGTGCTCTGTTATGCATCAGTATTGTTGTATACCTTGTAAAGCGTTCCGTTATATATCTGTATTGTTGCATACCTCTGTAAAGCGCTCCATTGCTTCTAGAAGCTAGGTCAGCGCTCAATAAATACCATCATAATGAGCAGCCCATGGAACTTCACAGAAGAGTGGCACTTTATATATTGAACTAGTATTGGGTCAACGTGCAAGGAGGGTAACAATCTTTACAGCTCCCCAAGACCAGGTAAAATGGGCATATCTGATCAGTTTATTAAGGGATTTAAGACAGTTATTCCCAACAAGCCCTGAGATTTACCCAACTAAAAGAAGAGCAGAGCGAGTTGGAGATCAGCAGTTTATTATGTATTTTAAAATGGCATGGTAGCAATAAACTACTACTATGACTGCTGTGCCATTACCTCAATGGCTTTCTTCCTCCTCCCTGTATTTGCTTTTGAGGCAACAGCTTCCTGACCAGAAACCAGTAACACACTTTTATTTCCTCCTAGACCACTCTTTTCTCCCCATTTGTGTATACCCTCCCCAGCCCTAGATACTTGGTTAAAATGGTTCCTCTCTGGACAGGGACAGAGGCCACTCTGACAGGAGTAGGACTCTGGGAGAAACTTTGAGAAGCATGTCCAACTCCCAGGCCGCCCCTGTGTGGCTCAGTATGGTTCGGGGGGAAGTGACCACCCTGCAGGCTTACAGGAAGAGAAGTTCAAGGGGGGCAGAATGGCATGCAGTGATAGTATGGGCTTTGGAAGAGCGGAATATCAATTTTGCTCCAGGGAGGGGACATCTCTCCCATTAGCTTTTGCCTCCAGGCTTTACTTTGGCAGCACCCCCCACCATATGTGGTGTGCTACCAGGGACCCCCAGAGTCCCTACTGAAATGTTGTTTTACGTTCCCCCTAGTTTCCCCAGTGCAGGAGTGGTCACCTTTGTTTTGTGACTAGTGCATTTTGCTCCTTGCAGCAGAAGCCATCTTCCATGGAGTGCTGTGGGACAGTTTGTATCCCCTGAACTTGTTTCTAAGTAGCAGTTTTGCTACTTTCCAGGCATCCCCTGTACAGGCAGGGGACAGTCAATGCTTTTTAATCTGCTACAGCTGCAATAATGCACTGAAGGGTACCATATACTCAACATGGCACCCCCTACTTTTTAAGCCCTGTTCAAGATGTCCTGTCCTTTGTTAGCCTTCCTTTGTCTTTTTCAGTTGATCAAGGGCTTTCTTTCTTCGTGTACCTTAGCAAGCTTTTTGCAAGAAACCTGCAAAGGCTCTCCTTTGTGTGTGAGCTGGCAGGAAGTGGGGGAGGGGTTTATGCCCACAACCAACATTCCTCCAGAGGGCTTGGCTGTTGCTGAGTAGATTCTGAGAGGCTGGCTCTGAAATAGACAGCCACCTATGAGTGTGAATGTTGCAGAGTGTCCTTTTTGGGGTTTGGGGGTCTCCCCAAGACCCTTCTCTGGAAATGAGACAAGCTTGACCCTGGAAACAAATTGACCAGTAGACATGAGCAGATCTGAAGAAGATGACCGAGGGACGCCGGAGGACTGCTGCAAAGACCAGTACTGGCCCAGTTGGAACCACCACGTTGCACATCTCGATATTTGTGTAGTATTCATTGTAGAACCTTGTTGGAACCTTGGCTCCCCGCCTGCGTCTGCCTCAGAATGTTTGTGTTGGAAGAACCTTTGATTGAAGTTCTCACGGTAAAAGGAATGTGCAAAGCCTCGCCGAGATTGGCAAGACTTAGTCTTAAACTACAAGATTACAATTTTGTAGTGAAATATGTGCTTGCAAAAAGGAATGTTGTAGCTGATTTTCTATCGAGATTGCCTTTGGGAAATAGACAGACAGCTGGGGAGGTAGATGCTGAAATGGTAGCTGTTGTATTTGAAGTTAAGCCCAAGGATGCTTGGATCGAGGAGTTGGGCAAAGACGATGAACTACAACAAATCTGTGAATACACGAAATCTGGATGGCCTGAAAAGAAGGCAGTTAGCGAAGCATGTTTGAGATTCTGGGAGGTAAGGGATGAATTGTCAATAGAAGATGGATTTTTAGTCAGAGGAGATGAATTGATTCCCCCACGAAAGTTATGTGGTGAACTTATTGAAAAAGCACACCAGGGTCATCCTGGCATTACGGGCACGAAGAACAATGTGAGGTTGAAATACTGGTGGCCAGGTATGGATCTAATGATAGGGAGAGTGATTAGGAATTGCTGGCCGTGTCAGAACAGTGATAAGAGTTGCAAAGTTGTGAAGTCAAAGCCCATCAATATTTGTAAGGGTGAAGCACCATGGGAAATGGTAGGTATTGACAGAGTTGGGCCATATGTAAAGTTGATTGGCGAGAATACATTTTTAATTGTTTTGGTGGAATACTACTCAGGGTGGCTTGAAGTCAAAGCAGTGAGTAGAATTGATAGTCATGAGATTATGAAATTCATAATGCAAATTTGCAGGAGGGAAGGATTTCCCAAAATAATAATGAGTGACAATAGAGTTCAATTCAAGTGTAGAGAGATGAGAGAGTTTGCCAAGAGATTAGGGATTGAGTGGAGGTTTTCAGCTTTATATCATCCTCAAACAAATGGATTACTGGAGAGATATAATCGCGTGATAGTAGAAGCTGTGGAGTTAGCTTTGAGTAATAATTTGTCGGTGGTTGAGGTTCTCAAGGAGAGGGTGTGGAGTAGTAGGATGTCTGTTAAAAGGGGAATGAATGTTTCTCCATTCGAATGAATGAAGGGAAGAGCTCCCAACACTTTGCTCAATCCAAAATGGGTTAATTGTAGGAGAGCTTTACATGGTGGAAAACAAAGTTTGGTTGATCAGAATAAGCGTGTCGTATCTCTGGAAGAGCACAAGTTGAGAATCTTGCCAGGAGATTACGTGCAAATTAAGATTGGACGTAATGTGAGGAAAGGTGACTCTAAGTACAGCAGACCGGTCAAGGTTATACAAGTGTTCAGGAGAGCTGTTAGAGTTGCTGGCGGAGCAGTATGGAATTTGGATAGGGTCAGTAAATGGAGGTGGGAAGGTAAACATGAGAGAATTAGACAATTTGGTAAAGAAGGAAGAGTGACTGATTTGTTTGGAGATGAGT
Source organism: Ambystoma mexicanum (assembly GCF_040938575.1). Classification (NCBI taxonomy): domain Eukaryota; kingdom Metazoa; phylum Chordata; class Amphibia; order Caudata; family Ambystomatidae; genus Ambystoma; species Ambystoma mexicanum. The sequence goes on along the minus strand of NC_090934.1, from coordinate 560,209,927 downwards.
ATTTTCAGTATGCTGTGGAGAATGTCAATAGAGTTTTAGTCAGACAAAATGCGGAAGTATACATGCAACAAAGAAATAATGCTCCTAGACAAAACGTTGTACACAGTTCAAGAGAAAGAAGAGCACCATGTTGGTCCAGAGATTATGTCATGACAAGTTGACTTTAGGTGTTATTTTAGGATATGTTTCTGTTTCAGATTTGTTTTATCACACATGTTTGGGGATCTTTTATTCAGAGTATTCTATACGTTTGTAATTTTGCATTTGCTGTTAAAACATTTTTTTTGTACATATTTTAAAGGGGGGCAGGGGTGATGTAGTATTCATTGTAGAACCTTGTTGGAACCTTGGCTCCCCGCCTGCGTCCGCCTCAGAATGTTTGTGTTGGAAGTGCCGTGTGTTCTGGACGGTTGGGAGAATGATTGAGAGCTGAATGGAGGCGGTTGCAGTGCGGGGCGCCGGCTTGATGAAATAAAATAAAGATTACTTTAATACATCCACTTGCCTCCGTGGATACATCAATTTGCCTCGCCAGGGAAGACCTCTGTTAGGTGCCTTCCTCCATTATCGGCTGTTTTACGTGACTGGAGCGTGCACTGTTGCATTTGCTCTGCAACCAGACATCCGTCGTTGCAAGGACTTCCGGCTGACCAAATGGCTGGAACGCGTCATGAGCATCCTCAAGGCTCTGCTGGGACTGTGGAAATTCACTGTGCTGCCCTCCACCAGGAGACAAGCCTGCAGGATTACCGAGGTTTAACTGCAGCGGTGCCTAGTGCCTCCTATCCCTGTCCGGAGTCAATGCAAGAAGCGCTTCTTTAAAGATCTCCATGACGGTCCCTTCTTCACCGTGGAATCGGGCCAGCATGTTTTTCCTACAATCGATGGTCTCCAGAGGAATCTACAGGCGACCCGGGGATTACCGACTCAAACCCACAACCAGACACCCCTGCACGGATTCAACTTGAGACTTGCTTCCCTCAGCAATTTGCTGTTGCCTACGACCATTTTAAACTTGCTATGGGTTTGGGGGTCTGAGATTCCTTATTCCTCTTGAACTGCCTCCCTCCCCTTTTGGAGGCTGTGATCAGTGCTGTTTTACAGCTAAAGAACTAGGCCACACAAGTCCCTTTCAAAGGGACTCGTGTGGAGAAGTTCTTTTCACAAGGTTGTTTGTCTTATTGTGTAACGATACGGCAAACAGCCCTGTGCTTGCCAAAGACTCGTGTGGTCCAGTGGTGAAGGGTTAACCCCTTCAGCCACGCAACCTGGGTTTAAATCCCAGTTTTTTTTTCTGGTGCATGAAATCTTGATTTTAAAAACAAAATTTGATGTGCCAGAAAAAAGGCAGGTTGGGACTCGTACACAGGTTGCGTGACTGAAATGGCTGACCCCTCACCACTGGGCCACAAATACCTTTCTAAGAGCAAGGCAAACGCATGCTGTTCAACAGAATAAACTGGGCGTGTTTGTCTCATTCACAGGACATCTAGTCCTACAAATGCCATACTAGTACAGCAAAGAAACCCTTTTCAGTAAAATTAATTTTATTCTGCTGAACAGGGTTGTTTGCTGTATTATGATGACATTCGTAGGACTGGCTGTCCTGTATATGTGTTTGAATTCTTTCCTCTAACAGCAGTATCAAGCACAAGTTCCCTGGAGGGTGCTTGAATATTGCCGCCAGATCATTGAATTAAAGAAACAGCGTACATTGTCTCTGGATACAACTTTTAAAAAAGTTCCAATGTAAGTGAGCAGCAAATCTACTCTAAGGTCCTGCTTTTTAGACCTTGCATGCATCAATTTTGTATCCAGAGTCAGTGTAAGCTGTTTCATTAAGTCATTTAAAGTAGAGGATAACCCCAAGAGGGTGACCTAAACATGAGTTGTGTATATGTAATAATATATTTCTACTTACCTTATAATTCCTTAAAGTGTGCCTTTGTTAGGACCCTTACCTGGCCTTCTCCCCGCATCCGTTCCCGGACGTGGCGGTTCTACCCCTGTTACCAGCTTGGGAAGCGTGGCTGTGGGCAGCGGGTCGGCGCTCGCTTGCGTGCGCGAGCCCCGCGGGTAACCAGGAACGGGCAGGCAAGCTTGTGTTCCAAGCCTCGTTCCGGTGCCCGCTCGGCCATCGCACATGCGCTGTCCCGCTAGCGGTCCACGCCTCGCTTTCGTGCTGGACGCTGTAAATAGCGTCCAGCCCTCTACTGTTCGCGTCTTAACGCGGTTTGTCCCCACTTACCGTTGCTTGGTGCCTCGCATCAGGTCCCTGCTCCTTGGTTCCTGTTTCCTTGTCCCGACTACGGGCTGCCTTACTCCTGCTACCCGCCAGTTCCTCTCCCTTCCCTGGGTCCAATTCCTTTGGGATTAGCTCCCTTGGCTCTGTGGCTCTTAGGAGGTTGGGGGGGAGGATTCCCTTCTTGGCCTTCTCCCTCTCTTGGGGTCTCCCTGTTCCTGGGTCCATTCTCTCTTCCTGACCTCCTTGTTTGCCTTGAACTTCTTGTCACCTTGGCTCTGGGTGCCAGCCCTCCGGATTATCAACTGCCTTGGTGGATCGTGCTGAAGACCTCTCGTCCTCCAGTTGTGGCTTTCTACCGGACCGCACCAGCTCAACCAAGTCACCTTCCTGTCAGTGCTTGCACTGTCCCGACGTCACTGTAATCCACAGGGAGGTGAGCCAGTGGCGTTGGGAGGTGATTCCAATCCATCCCTGTTCCATTAGGGTTGGGTCGGGGTCGTTTCCTAGCGTTGCGATATCTACATTCGGTTTGGAAACTACCAGTCTGGCGTCACCAGTGAGACCAGCAACTGAAATCCCAGGTACGCAGCGCTCCAGAGACGCACAGTTTAACAGATTAAGACGCCTAACAACCAGCTCTGGTTCTGTAATGGAAGACTCTGAAGAATTGAGGAATGAGATCAGGGCCCTACGCGCCGAGATGACCGTACTGCATCAGGAAAATGTGGCCTTACGTCAGCTGGTAGCTCAAGGGACTCACCCCGGTACCTCCGCAGAGTCTGTGATGGCTCAGACCACCCCGATAAAGTTCGACGGAGACCCCAGACGGGTAGCTGAATTCTGCAATCATTGTAGGATACATTTTTTGTGCCGTCCCACACATTTCAACCAAGATAAGGCTAAGATTGGGTATGTTTTGGGGAATCTCACCGGAAACGCATTGGCCTGGGCCACTCCTTTGGTGGCTGCCGAGAGTCCAGTCCTGGAAGACTTTGTGGCCTTTGAGAAGGCTTTTCTGGAAGTATTCCGGTCTCCCAACCTTGCCGCTGCTGCGCAAAATCAGCTCATGGACTTGAAGCAAGGATCCAGTGATATAATCGCCTACATCAGCCGTTTTCGTCAGCTGGCCACCGATTCACTATGGCCTGAGATTACCCAAAAGACCCTTTTTCGTAGGGGGTTGAGAGATGAATATAAGGATGAACTCCTCCATATACCAGAACCCGAAACCCTGCAAGCATTACAAGAACAAGTGATGCGGATTGATCACAGGTTATCGGAGAGAAGGGGTGAGAGGCGCCGTTTAGAAAGGACGGTTTCAAGATTCGTCCCAGTACCAACCAAAGCATCTGCCTCGTCTGAACCAAACCCCGAACCTATGCAACTAGGAGCGGTTAGAGGCCCCCTATCTGATGCCGAGAAGAAACGTAGGCGTGACCTACGGTTGTGCCTGTACTGTGGGGCCTCTGGTCATTATCTCAGTGCTTGCCCATCAAGGCCGCTCCGAAGGTCGGAAAACTGAATGGCCTGTCGTCCAGGGGTAAGGCGACGATGGGCCCCTCTCCTTCTACAGTCCTTCCCGATACGGTACTGGTTCGGCAACCCATGCAATCAGTCGTGCTTATGGTCTTAACGCTCCGGGTCTCTTGGTCAGGAAGAGAACCCATAGGGGTGCTTGGATTATTGGATTGCGGTGCCTCTGGAAATTATATGGACGCAGATTTTGCCATCAGGAATGGTATCACTTTGATCGAAAAGAACTGCGCTTCAGTGGTGGAAGTTATTGACGGTACCCCGTTGTCTTCGGGTCCAGTCCATCAACATTCCGAGTCACTAGGATTATGGATTGAAGAACATCATGAACAGATCTCTTTGGATATCATCAAGACTCCCTCTTATCCGATCATCTTAGGGCTGCCGTGGTTGTTACATCATAACCCCAACATCAACTGGCAGACTCGGACCTTGGTTTTCAGCTCTGAGCGTTGTGTGCAGGACTGTTGCCATGTCGGTTCTTCTCCAACACAATCATCAGTCGCCACCCAGACTGAAGGGGTTGGTGTGCCACGCTTACTCTCTGTTTCTTCTGTTCCTTCTGTATATGCTGGCTTTCATGAGGTTTTCTCTGATCCTAAGGACATACCCTTACCACCTCATAGACCTTTCGATTGTGCCATCGACCTGTTGCCAGACGCTGTGATTCCACACGGCAAGGTGTACTCCTTGACCGCTCAAGAAAGGGAGGTCTTGCAGGAGTATCTCGATGAATGTCTTCAGAAAGGGTATATTGCCCCTTCTAATTCCCCGGCAGGATTCCCGCTGTTCTTCGTAAAGAAAAAGGAGGGCACCCTGCGCCCATGTGTTGATTATCGCCAACTAAACGACATTACACGAAAGGACAGATACCCGCTTCCCTTGATTCGGTCCATCCTGGAATCTTTACGTGAGTCAAGGATGTTTTCCAAGTTTGACCTCCGTGGAGCCTACCATTTGGTACGAATAAAGGCCGGGGACGAGTGGAAGACGGCCTTCAAGACCCCAAGCGGGCACTACGAATACAGAGTTATGCCTTTCGGGCTATGTAATGCCCCTGCTGTCTTCCAGCGTTTAATGGATCACATATTCTCTGACTTAATCGGGACCTCAGTCTGGGTTTACTTGGATGACATATTAGTGTTTTCAAGAAATCTCGAAGAGCACATTGTCCAAGTAAAGGAGGTACTCCGGCGGCTACATGTGAATAACCTTTACGCTAAGCTTGAGAAATGTCATTTTCATCAGGACCATATCGAATTTCTTGGGTATGTGATCAGTGCGTCGGGTATACACATGGATCCAGCCAAGGTTCGTGCTATCCTAGGATGGAAGGTTCCCAGCGACAGGAATTCCCTTCAACGATTTCTTGGTTTCATTAATTTCTATCGGAGATTCATTCCGTCTTTCTCACTGCTGTCTGCACCTTTAACCTGTTTGACCAGCAGTAGGAGATCCTTTGTTTGGGGGCACGATGCTGCCGCCTCTTTTGAGCAACTAAGGAAGGCCTTTAGCTCCGCGCCTATCTTACACCATCCCCAAGAAGACCAGCCGTTCATCGTGGAAGCCGACTCTTCGGATTTTGCTGTGGGAGCCGTTCTGCTTCAGATGGATCCGAGCGTTGCAATGGAGTTTCCTGTGGCCTACTATTCCAGAAAACTCACGGCTAGTGAACGGAACTACCCCATTATCGAAAAGGAACTACTGGCCATCAAAACCGCCTTTGAGGAATGGCGCCATCACCTTCTTGGAGGACGTTTTCCAGTTGAGGTACGCACTGACCATCGAAACCTGCAATTTCTACGTTCCTTACAGTGTCGGACCTCCCGCCAAGCACGATGGGCCTTTTTCTTCTCTCAGTATGATTTCTGTATCACCTATGTACCCAGTAACCGTAACGTGAAGGCGGATGCTCTTTCCCGTTCTTTGGCTGCTGATGTGCAACATGAGGGACGGGACCTGCCTGTAATCGCTCCCAAACATTTCCTATTGGCCGTGCCGTCGTTCCTGCAGAGGGTGGTACAAGCTACTTCGTCGGACTCATCTCGGGATACATTGGTAAGACGTCGCCAGCTTAGGGAGAAGGACGGACTGCTCTTTTTCCAGAACAAGTTGTACCTACCCACGGATGAGCTTCGCAAGACAATCCTACAGAGTTTTCACGATTCCAAGATTGGGGGTCACCGTGGTATACGGTCTACGCAGGAGCTCATTTCCCGGCATTTTTGGTGGCCTAAATGGACCTTGCAAGTCAGACGATATGTGGAATGCTGTCCCATCTGTGCCCAGGTCAAGGTTCCGCACCTGAAGGCTGTGGGTCTTTTACATCCTGTGGAAACACCACCTTTTCCTTGGCATACAATTGCCACTGATTTCATTGTCGACCTTCCGCCCTCCGAAGGACATACCTGCATCATGGTCGTCATTGACTGTTTCACCAAGATGGCCCACTTCATACCCTTCCCTAGACTTCCCACGGCTGCCCTAGTGGCGCATGCCTTTTTAGACGGTGTATATCGCCTGCACGGATTGCCTGTTAAGATTATCTCTGACCGTGGTTCCCAGTTCGTCTCTTCCTTTTGGGGTCGATTGTGCCAGCATCTGGGCATCCGGAGGGCTCTCAGTTCTGGATACCATCCCCAGACCAACGGACTGACAGAAAGGACGAACCAAACGTTGGAGCAGTACCTCCGTTGTTTTGCCAATGCCTCCCAGACTAATTGGATGTCGCATCTCGACATGGCCGAAGTTGCGTACAACAATGCGGTTCATTCTGCAACTGGACTAAGTCCTTTTTTTGTACTTTTGGCCTTCATCCCAGACTGCTGCCTTTCACTCCAGTGCTACCAAGTAATGTTCCTTCAGCGGATCACCTTGTTACCGAGATCCAGGATCTACAGCGTCGAGCGGCTGGTACCCTGGCCAAGGCATGTGAGGCCATGAAGAGACAGGCCGATAAACGCCGGAGCCCTGAGCCACCGTTCCGGGTGGGTGATCTTGTGTGGTTGTCCTCCAGACATTTGCCCGCACGTAACATACCCTTGAAACTAGCCCCCAAGTATTTGGGTCCCTTTCCGATTGTCAGGAGGATTTCTTCGGTGGCTTTTGAACTCAAGTTGCCTGACTCCTGGAGGGTCCATCCTGTTTTTCATGTGTCTCTTTTGAAAGCTTATCTTTCTGATCCCTTCCATCGTGCCTGCCCCCGGCCCGCTGCTATTGATGTGGGTGGTCTCCCTGAATTTGAGGTGCAGGAGATTTGCGATTCCCGTCTCTTCAGGGGTAAATTGCAGTATTTGATTGACTGGAAGGGCTATCCTGCCAGTGATCGCACTTGGGAATCTGTTGGGAGCGTTCACGCCCCTCGTTTGGTTAGGGAGTTCTATGCCCGTTTTCCTTGGAAGCCAGGTTCTTCCGGCCTTTCCGGAGGGGGGTATGGTGTTAGGACACTTACCTGGCCTTCTCCCCGCATCCGTTCCCGGACGTGGCGGTTCTACCCCTGTTACCAGCTTGGGAAGCGTGGCTGTGGGCAGCGGGTCGGCGCTCGCTTGCGTGCGCGAGCCCCGCGGGTAACCAGGAACGGGCAGGCAAGCTTGTGTTCCAAGCCTCGTTCCGGTGCCCGCTCGGCCATCGCGCATGCGCTGTCCCGCTAGCGGTCCACGCCTCGCTTTCGTGCTGGACACTGTAAATAGCGTCCAGCCCTCTACTGTTCGCGTCTTAACGCGGTTTGTCCCCACTTACCGTTGCTTGGTGCCTCGCATCAGGTCCCTGCTCCTTGGTTCCTGTTTCCTTGTCCCGACTACGGGCTGCCTTACTCCTGCTACCCGCCAGTTCCTCTCCCTTCCCTGGGTCCAATTCCTTTGGGATTAGCTCCCTTGGCTCCGTGGCTCTTAGGAGGTTGGGGGGGGAGGATTCCCTTCTTGGCCTTCTCCCTCTCTTGGGGTCTCCCTGTTCCTGGGTCCATTCTCTCTTCCTGACCTCCTTGTTTGCCTTGAACTTCTTGTCACCTTGGCTCTGGGTGCCAGCCCTCCGGATTATCAACTGCCTTGGTGGATCGTGCTGAAGACCTCTCGTCCTCCAGTTGTGGCTTTCTACCGGACCGCACCAGCTCAACCAAGTCACCACCCTGTCAGTGCTTGCACTGTCCCGACGTCACTGTAATCCACAGGGAGGTGAGCCAGTGGCGTTGGGAGGTGATTCCAATCCATCCCTGTTCCATTAGGGTTGGGTCGGGGTCGCTTCCTAGCGTTGCGATATCTACATTCGGTTTGGAAACTACCAGTCTGGCGTCACCAGTGAGACCAGCAACTGAAATCCCAGGTACGCAGTGCTCCAGAGACGCACAGCTTAACAGCCTTAGTGTAGTGGTATAATAAAATATTTTATAACTTACCTGTGTGGGTATTTTACGTCTCTGATCTACTAAGTGTTAAATATCCTACATAACAGTGCCCCCCTTTCCTCCTTAGTTCAGCCTTGCTGCTTGGTCACTGCTACTTAGATGAGTTGCTTTTCTCAACTGTGGTTATAAGAAACCTTGCTAACCATAGCGTGGCTTTTCCAAATCCTATCCCAGACAGTGACTTCGAAAAACCCTCCCAACACTTGCGATCTCTGCAATCTAGCCATATCCTCCCCCAGTTCTACCTACCAACATCATGCGGGTTTGCTTTCCATACATAACTGCTCACTTTTCAAGTTTCTTCTCCTGCTACCAATGCTCCTCAGGACCCAGTGCCACAGATACGATTTTGAAGTGGCCCATTTTTGCAAGCTGGGAGTAAAATGATTTATTAGGAAGTAAACAAGTAAGTCCCATTCCCCATGTGAGTATTTTATAAGACTGTAAAACAAAATGTTTTTGTAATATTTCTTAAACCTAGTGTAGTGGGGCAATTAACCCGGGCAACAAGTTAAGTACCTAACGTTATTTCTTGATATAAAAGTGTTGATGTTTATATATTAACAGTCATAGTTAAAGTGTTATAAAGCGCAGCGAGGGATGAAGCGCATAACGCTCAGGAATATTGGCGGAGCATATGTGCAGGGTTTAATTAAGGAAGGAAACTTCACAAGCGAACGCGACAGGATGAACAGTTCCGGCAAACGCATACGACAGAGAGGGCACTGCAGTCACGGAAGTGCGAGAAGCACGACGGGGACTCTTTAGTGTTCCGGTGCTCCTCGTTTAGGACTTCTGTGACTGAAGAGAGATTAGCATACAGTTCGGAGCATACATTCAAGGGATATTATCAGGAGACAATTTTAATGCTTCACAACGTTCGTTCGGTCGAACGATTGAGAAAGGATTCCAAGAACGTATGCATCAAAGAGTTCTAGGGATACAGACTTACAAGTCCAGAGAGAGTGAAAGGAGCATATTAAAGCAGTAACCGCGCCACCTGGTGGCATTATAAGGCATTGCAGCCGCTCAAATACTATCTGCCCTAAATATACTAGAGGGGTAATTCATGGATTTCAGCGCAGAGGCAGCGCACGCGAGCAGCCCAGAGAGGGAGCGTGCGCCAGCCGTGTGCGCTAAACAGCATTCTGGCGCACCGCGTATTCATGGAATTGCCAAGCCATTTTGAGCACTGGCCAGAGAACATCCCGCAGCGGCAGTTACGCCCCCAAGAACGCCCCTTGCGCGAGGAAAAGGCATTGAAATACCCAATGCAGCGCAAAGGGCAGCGCTAACCCTGCACCAGTTTACAGGGCCAGTACTGTGTGTTTCGGGGGTGCGCGGGAAGTATCACACGCGATAGGCCTTGTGCAAGCAGGGTACATGTATTCTGGGGGTGCGCAGGAAGTTTTACATGCGATAGGGCGTGTGCGAGCGGGTACGTGTATTTCGGGGGTGCGCGGGAAGTATCACACGTGATAGGCCTTGTGCCAGCAGGGTACGTGTATCTCGGGGGTGCACGGGAAGTATCACACGCGATAGGCCTTGTGCAAGCAGAGTATGAGTATTCTGGAGGTGTGCAGGAAGTTTTACATGCGATAGGGCTTGTGCGAGCGGGGTACGTGTATTTCGGGGGTGTGCGGAAAGTTTTACACACAACAGGGCATGTGCTAGCGGGGTACGTGTATTTCGTGGGTGTGCGGGAAGCATCACACGCGATAGGCCTTGTGCGAGTGGGGGACGTGTATTTCAGGGGTGCGCGTGAAGTTTTACACGCGATAGGGCTTGTGCGAGCGGGGTACGTGTATTCTGGGGGTGCGCAGGAAGTTTTACACACGATAGTGCTTGTGCGTGCATGGTACGTGTATTTCGGGGGTGCGCTGGAAGTTTTACACACAATAGGGCTTGTGTGAGCGGGGTACGTGTATTTCGGGGGTGCGCGGGAAGTATCACACGCGATAGGCCTTGTGCGAGTGGGGTACGTGTATTCCAGGGGTGCGCAGGAAGGTTTACACACCATAGGCCTTGTGCGAGCGGGTTATGTGTATTCTGGGGGTGCGCAGGAAGTTTTACACGCGACAGGCCTTGGGCGAGCGGGGTACGTGTATTTCGGGGGTGCGCGGGAAGTTTTACACGCGATAGGGCTTGTGCGAGCGGGGTACGTGTATTTCGGGCGTGCGCGGGAAGTATCACACGTGATAGGCCTTGTGCCAGCAGGGTACATGTATCTCGGGGGTGCGCGGGAAGTATCACATGCGATAGGCCTTGTGCGAGCACAGTATGAGTATTCTGGAGGTGTGCGGGAAGTTTTGCATGCGATAGGGCTTGTGTGAGCGGGGTACGTGTATTTCGGGGCTGCGCGGGAAGTATCACACGCGATAGGCCTTGTGCGAGCGGGGTACGTGTATTTCGGGGGTGTGCGGGAAGTTTTACACACAATAGGGCTTGTGCGAGCGGGGTACGTGTATTTCGGGGGTGCGTGGGAAGTATCACACGCGATAGGCCTTGTGCGAGTGGGGTACGTGTATTTTGGGGGTGCGCAGGAAGTTTTACACCCGATAGGGCTTGTGCGAGCGGGGTACGTGTATTTCGTGGGTGTGTGGGAAGCATCACACGCGATAGGCCTTGTGCGAGCGGGGCACGTGTATCTCGGAGGTGCGCGGGAAGTATCACACGCGATAGGCCTTGTGCGAGCAGAGTATGAGTATTCTGGAGGTGTGCAGGAAGTTTTACACGCGATAGTGCTTGTGTGAACGGGGTACGTGTATTTCGGGGGTGCGCGGGAAGTATCACACGCGATAGGTCTTGTGCGAGTGGGGTACGTGTATTCCAGGGCTGCGCAGGAAGTTTTACACACGATAGGCCTTGTGCGAGCGGGTTATGTGTATTCTGGAGGTGCGCAGGAAGTTTTACACACGACAGGCCTTGGGCGAGCGGGGTACGTGTACCCCCTCCCCATGCCCCGCAGGCATCCCATCACCCCTGGGCATGCCCCGCAGGCAGGCTGCATGGCACCATGCACCTGGGAGACTTCACAAATGTCCCCCACCCACCCACCATTGACGGGCACCTGCCAGCAGGCCCCGACTCATATCCCCCCACCCATTCACCCACCCAGCATTGACAGGCACCTGCCAGCAGGCCCCGACTGATGTCCCCCCACCCACTCACCCACCCAGCAGTGACAGGCACCTGCCAGCAGGCCCCGACTCATGTCCCCCTGCACCCCCACCCACCCAGCAGTGACAGGCACCTGCCAGCAGGCCCCGACTCATGTTCCCCCCAACACGTCATCACGATCCACAATCATGGTCCTTATGGCCACCCAAATCCCACCCCACGCCACCCCAGTCCAAACACACAACCAAGTATTACATCCACCCCACATTGAAATCCCCATCACATGATACATCCCAAATGGCAATTATGCACATCAATACATGTCCATCACACACACACAATGGGTGCAAGTGAATGAGAAAACCCACATCGTGACATGCATGAAACCAATGAGAGAATACCACACATTGAAGTATGAAATAAAAATGTATTAAACACAAAAGCAAGGGAAAGAAATGAAATCACACAATAATGGAAATAATAAACAAAATGCTGCATGTCCAAAATAATAGAAAAAAAATGTATGAAAGCAGAATCCAAATAAATCCAAATGAAAATGGGTCCAAAGTGTCCGTCCCTCAAACCAAATCCAAAGGTAAAAAATAAGACAAATCCATTGATCCATGGTAAAATCAAAAAATAATGAAGTGAAATCCAGTCTTCAAATAAATACAAAGTACAAATCCAAGGTCCATGAGCCCAACTATTCAAAGGAAACCTACAAAAAACCCTACCTAATGAACAACTATATACAAAAAGGTGGGGCATTATCCAAGCGCCCCAAATGAAAGAAAAGCAGAAAGGAAACCTAACACTAATTAACTATATACAATGGCGGCGGGCAAGTCCTACGGCTCACTTGTTGATTTCCCGGCCCAGGGCATCATCGAACTCCCGTTCTACGTCCTGGAGGCGGGCATGCTCCATGGCCCCGAGGTTTTGCAGGGATAAAGCCATGTCCACCTCTAACTCCCTGCAAATTGCCTTGAGGCACTCAGCCCACCTCAGCGCTCCGCATCTATTTGCTAGCCCAACCGCTGCCACACAGAAGACACTCCCAATCCAGGGTCCTCCTGCCCTCTGGCCGATGCCTGCCCCTCTGATGTTGATGGCCCAGAGCCATCATCGCTCCCACCTTGAGCCTGCTGCTGCCGTGCAGGTGCCCTGCCTCTTGATGACTGCACGTCCTCCTCCTGCTGGGTGCCAGTTGTTGGGGTGGCCAGCCCTGCTGGACCTCCGACTCCCGACTGTGGCAGGGATGTGTCCTCCACCAGCCTGGCCGCTGGGTCAGAGGCAGCTCCACAGGGTACCCAGGTGATACTTGGACCGGAAGATGGCACGGAGGATGACTGGCGCATAGGGGGTTCAGTTGAGGAGGGGGTCGGTACAAGGTCCAGCACACAGAGGAATCCAGCACTGTTGACCCGTCCTAGTAGGTCGACGCAGTCAAAGAGGCATCCCAGATAACGTGCAGCGTCTTCACGAAAACCTTGCAGGTCATCTCAGATGCCCCGTTGACGCAACGCCATCCCAGCCAGGACAGGCTCAACACGGTCCCGGATTGCTACGTCCGCAGGGAGAGGAAGGCCATTGTTGTGTGCTCATCACCTCTCTGAAAACGTGTCTGGACGAAGGCATCCCTGCTGGTGCGGGATGATGCAGTCACAGGATCGGGGACAGGATTACACACAGGCACCTCCGTGGCGGCCTGTGCTGCCTCCTGTCCCTGCCCCTGGACTGCACCACTAGCACCAGTGGAATCCCCACCTCCAGACCCTGTGTGTGTCCCTTCCACGGCCTCCTCCTCAACCAAACCCCCCACCAACCTGGATGACTCCGTGCCATCTTCCTCCATCGGACCCTGTGGGGTCTCAGCTGCCCCTTCTGCTGCCGAGGAGTCCACCTCCGACCTCTGCCTCTTGGACCTACTCTCGGCAGCTGCAACCACGGACGCGGCACCAGACTCCTCACTCCCCGACGAGATAACAACATGGGAGGGGAGCAGGGCCTTGCGTCTCCGGCTGGCTGTGCGATCCCTGCCGCTTTGCTCCACAGCACCATCTCCGCCCTCTTCATCAGTTGACGCTGCAGACAGGGAGAGATAGAACACAGGCATCAGGGCACTGTACTGTACAATGGTCTGATACACACATGACGGTTGCACATGAGTGGCAGTGTCAAACTTCACACATGTCATCACACTCCCCAACACACACATCATTTCAACTCAGACACATGAGCAAATCAACAGGAATGTTGTACCAGGCAGCACCATCCATACACAAACAATAGCATGAGCAGACGAAGGTTAGCCTGACATCACATGTAACACGGGGAGTGCAGAACACATGCACATGCCACCAGACATACATGCATCTGTACATCTCCACCACCTGTCGCAGTGATATCATCGCCATCCATGTGACATCTGCCAATCAGCCTCCTACATGTCAGTGTCACATGCATCCATGGTGTATCACAGTTGCACACTTGTCAAATACACACACATGCACATGTACATAGTGCAGATACATGCAGGTGGAACCAGGACCCATGTGTGACACCACAACCATGCCACAGTACAAACACAGAAATGTAAACGTGTGCACCCACACATGCATTCGGCCAGCATGTATTTCAACACATACACCACTGATGTGTCTCACACATGACAGGACTCACATGCGGCAGGCTCATGTCCCTGTACATACACATCCATACATGGGCCTACAAAGACATATGTGCAACCTGCACACTCCTGGCACACCTCAACATGCACAGCATCCAATCAGTACGCATGTACACTTACCGCTCGACTCCAGATGGGTCTGCCTCTCAAGGACCTGAAGGTGGAGTGCTGGGTGTATACCTTCCAGGACCCTCATCTGGTTGTTGGTTAGGCAGACCCGGCACCCCTCAGCATCCGCTGCCTTCAAGAGGCGCCGGGCCTTGTTGAGGGTCCTGGACCTGAAGTCCTTCCAGCGCTTCCGGACGTGTTGAATGTCGCGGGCTGCCACCCCCTCCACGTTGATGGCAGCCACAATATCCATCCAGATCCTTTTCCGTCCTTCATTGTCGGCGTGTGAACTTCCAAAGAGGGCCTCATACTGCCCCAGGACTCGCTCCACCAGGATACCAACTTCATTGGCACTGAAGCTGGTAGCCCTCTGCCTCTCTGATGGGGGGTTGCCACTGGTGCCAGATGGTGTTGTGTCCGACATGGCAACCCCCGAGGCAGGTGTGGGTGGGCAACTGGCTCCTGGGGCTGGGCTGTGGAGCGATGGAATCCCAGTCGGGAGTCTTCTGTTCCAGCAAGGGTGATCACAGCAACTGGACCCCTGCAGATGGCTGACGTGCAGGCACCAAACAGCAGGGCACGTGGCCAGCAGGCAGGCAGGCAGCAGCAGATGGCAGGTGGGAGCGTGCTCGGGGCTCTGGGGGGCAGGAAAATGGCCTTCTGGGCAGGAGCATGGTCTTCCGTGTGTTGTTGCGTGGCCAGCTTTATACGGAGGGATTTGGCACGTGAAAAAACTGCACGTCAGCGTGTAATTCGAGGAAAGGCTCTGTGACGTGACGCGCAAGGGCGTTTCCCTCAACACGGGTGCATGTTTATTGTACACGTGCAAAAACTGCACGTCCGGGTGTCACTGCGTGTAATTGGAGGAAAGGCCCTTAGCGCGTACGCGCGTAAGTGAGGTCGCACATGTGGGCTGGGTTAAAAGGTACGTGTAGGACGCCATTTTCTTGTAAGTGCTTTTTGTGGAGAGCGAGCGGGTGATTCTTGTACTTCTTGTCGGTTCACACGCGATTACTTCACAACGGTTCCAGTTTGTACTCCCTGTATACTCAGACAGCGTTCAATTCTTCTTTTGGCGGGGGTGTTGCCAACGCGCACACGCGCGTCTTTTTCACATACCTTTTCCAGGCAGACGGTGAGTCGCGCATGTATTTTTCAACTGTGGTTGCCCCCGTGTGTCATGTACCCATTCAGAGGTCATTGTAGCCTGCGTGTACCACGCATACGCTTATTTTTGTGTTTCTGGGTGCCACAGCGTAATGCGGGTTCTTTATTCCACGCACGTGGTCTACCAGGGATCGCATGCACATTACATTTTGTTTTCGGGGTGACTGAGCGTTGCGTGACCTGTCATCTTCCCCCAGGGGTCACAGACAGCCTTGCTAGAGCACTAGGGTAAGTATTCCATCTAGTACCCTACCCCTTTCACCCCAATTGCCCAGGACAATTGTTTACAACACCTCCCATTCGCACAACAACATCAGTGCCATGGTTGGGAGGCGACCAAGCAGTAAGGGAGGCAAAGGTGGCTGACATCAAAGAGGTGGGCGCGGTAGGGTACGTGGCCAGGATGTGCAGGTTGGCCCAAGAGGCCAGTGTGTGGGGGACCAATCAGGGACACCTATGCCCCCCCAAGGGGTCGGGTAGATTAGCTCACACCATCCCAGCTCAGGCCTTGTTAACCCAGCCCATATTGTCAACCGAACCGGCACAGGATGACTCCCAGGCTGACTTCCGTGTCACCAAGTCAAAGCCACGTGTGGGGGTGAAAGTTGCTGTCACCAGGCCACGTGGATCTGGGGCAGCAATGTCATCTACTGCCCCAAGTAGCCAGGGTGAAGAGGCTGCAGGGGCAGCTGCAGCGCAATCCACCCCAGCTCCGAATCTCCCAGCCGGGACAGTGTTGGTCCAAGTCCATCACACCGAGGTTGGTCCTGCCAACAACACCCAGCAGCCAATGCCTGCAGTGAGACCTTTGGTCATCGTGCCTTTGGCTACTTTCAGTGCCTAGTCCACCTGCGCTTCAGCCCCTACCAACCAGAGCGAAGTAAGCCACTCAGGGTCCGCACCACCTTCCAAGAGGAAGAAGGGTGCTCTTGCAGTACAAGCTGGGACCCCAGACATGGCTACCCACTCCGGCACGTCAAGGAAGCGTAGTTTCAATGATGCAGAACTAGACGCACTTGTGGGCTATGTGTCGGCCCATGGCTGTGAATTCTGGTGACTGCAGGGTGCAAGAGTACGACTGCTAAACGTAGGGCCCTCTGGCAGTGCATTGCGGACCAGATTAGTTCCCTTGGATTTGTGAGGCGCACAGCTGATGATTGCTCTAAGCGATGGAATGACCTCAAACGCAGAGCAAAGAACAAGCTGGCTTCCAATTATGCCTCTACTCTGGTGACTGGCAGTGGGTCTCCACCAGAGGAGGATGAACTAACAAAACATGAGGCAATCGCTGGAGAGTTCATCGCAGAGGATCAGATCCAAGGCGTGGGAGACCTACCAGATCTTGAGGCAATGTCCGGTGAGTGGCCATGCATGTGTGTGCAAACCATGTGTATGTTGCTTGGGTGATGTGTTGTGCTTGAGTGCCAGGTGAGGCTGTGTAGTCATGACTGCTATGGGTCACCCATGTGGTGCCTCCAAACCATACCCCAGCCTTGGGTTAGTGTTTTCAAGTATACCTTCTGACCGCAGTAGACAATTAGCACCACATTACTTCACTTGCCCTTCAACTGTCATCTTGCCACAACATTAGTCATACTGTTTTCCTGTTCATTCTGCCTGATTGATGCATTCCTTAGCATTTCTACCACACATTTTTGTGCCATACTGCCCCAAATATAACATACTTCAGTCATAGATTACACCCCACAATGGCCCACACTTGTTACTTAATTATGGGAATAATTTCACCAATCAAGCTGATTGAGTCATGTGCACCTACACATAGCCTGCACACATTCACTTCGGGGCCCTGTTTGAATGTTGAAGATGACAATTGTCTTCTGTCATGTCGAAGTGACCAACCATTGATGTATCCATGTGCCTGCCATCACTGCATCAGTGAACACTGGCTTTGTTGCAGCGTGTGGCACATGTGTGTTTTGTCACACTATTTTTCATTTTCGATTTCATTATGTCCATCTCACATGGATGGGTGACAGTACTGATTTGCTACCATCTGGGTGTCCTTGTAAAATCAGCCATGGCTATTGTACGTGCCATCGGTGTGCTGGCATGTGTCATGTATGTGGATTGTCCATGCCACTCACAGGCTAATGTGTGATGCCAGTGCTATCCAGCATGCAGCACATGTTTTGCTTTTCCACCTTGCAGTCCTCAGTGTCTGCTTTTTGCCTCCCCTTCCAACTCATTGCCAGTGCATGCATGCCAGCGTTATTGTCATGTGTGACATGTGTCTTTTATGTACTGGATGTCTGCCTCATCATGCCTATATGTGTGGGCTATGGTGCTCATGCCTGTTTTAATAACTTTTCCTTTATGTTTTTGCAGGTGATGAGGCACTTGATGCTGTTGAGGAGGAGGAGATGGCACAGAGGCAGCAGTACTCACAGCCACAACCGGGCACCAGTGGAGGACGTGAGGTGGTGATGGGTGAAAACCCATTACTCATGCAGACCATACTGTCCATGGGTGTCTCTGGGTACACCTCCGGAGACCTCTATGAATCAGGTGCTGAATCGGACATTGAGACATATGTCCCGTCGCAGGTGAGTGTTTCTGGCAGGGATGCTGTTCTGTCCAACCCACCTGCACTGGGGGTAGACCCCTCTATGGGGCATTCAGTGTTGGAAAGTCTGCCTGTCGCGGTTACGGATGCAGGGTCACACTCCACAATATTTGCTCCTGTTCCTGGGACAGCAGATCAAAGGAGGAATGCAGTCCTGCAGCCTCAGGCAGTGCCAGCACAGCAAGGTGCACATCA
Organism: Ambystoma mexicanum; assembly: GCF_040938575.1. NCBI lineage: Eukaryota > Metazoa > Chordata > Amphibia > Caudata > Ambystomatidae > Ambystoma > Ambystoma mexicanum. Next base: position 560,191,884 of record NC_090934.1, on the reverse strand, counting down.
CCTTGCCCCAAACAGGTGTGGTGCCCTCCAACGCGGTGGCCGTGCGCCACCAGGCAATACTGTGTGGGAGAACTCCATGTACACTATAGCAGCACAACAGGGGGCATTGTGTGAGATGATGGCTCAGGCCTTGGATCGGGTGGCCACTTCCATTCTCCCCCCCTGAAAGGCAGGTAGAGCTCCAGCAGCAGGCAACAGAGTCCATTTGCCACTCTCACAGGGAGGACATGTTGGTGTCCAACAGGGACCGATGGGCTGGACTGGAGACTCTGCGCGCAGCCATATCTGCAGAGTCACAGGCCCACAGGGATGCCCTGAGGCTAGAATACAGGTCCCTCAGAGATACTCTGGGTGAACTTGAGGTGTCCCGGAGTAGAAGGTCAGAACAACAGCTGGAGCAGCTGACATGCACACTCTCAGCTGAGCTCCAGGCAACCCACCAGGAGATCCGGGCATCACGTGAGGCCATGCAGGAAGAAATACGTGCTACCCATGAGGTGCTGCATGGGGATCTCCGTACCATCATCCTGCAAAACCAAACCTTCCACACCCGCATGCTTGCTGCCATGGAGGAGCATGCCAGGGCTTTGTGTGGTCTGCCTCCCATATTCTGATGTAGCACCAGAGGGGGATGACAGCGACGGCAGTTCTCCCACTGTAGCATAGCCGTGCAGGCCATGAGCCCATGGAGGTTTTTTGTTTCTCAACATCCACGCATGTGGGTGTTAGGGTGCACCCTGTACCTCGTCCCTCCTGGGTGCCCCCCCCACCTCCTGGTCCATACATGGGCATTTAAAATGTCTTTTTATGTTACAGTGTGTTGCTTTGTGTGGCTCCCGTAGGTATCCACTGTGTATTCCAGCTGGGTACATGCAGGCTTGTCCTGTCTTTGGGTTAGAAACTTGGGTTCCTGACACACACACCCCTCCTGCTTCCCCTTTCCATGGGCTCGCACAGGGTGTGACCAAGTGACAGTAACTTACACAGTGACATTGGGCTCCCATAGATTGTGTGGGCAGTCTGTAGTCCAAACTGTGTATACATCCCTAGTGGGTATTGTTGTTCAATTCTCCACTGCATGGTGGATTTATATATGGTTGTACATCCATGACATTTTCCTTATATACATGTACCCTCTTCATGTCTTAACAAGCCCGTCTCCTTTGCAGATGCAGTTCATGTTGTATGCAGTACACTGACACATTTGCCAACCAGCAACACTCTGCAGTTGGAAGGGGTCAATGTGCTGCCTTAGTCAGGTTGTGACACTTGCACTACTTTAATTTTTTACTGTAATATGTTGCCACTGTTTGATCCTGTACTGATGTTTTGCCTTGCTGGTGAGTATTTGTTCATGTGTGTTGTTTTTTATTCATTACTGAGAGGAAATTGTCTGTGGCCTGTTTCCACTTGTGTCATGTGTTGTGCATTCATTTGGTTGGTTTCACATTGCATGCCATGCCCTGGAGTGTTGGGTAGCTGAGATGGGAGGGTTTGGGTGACATGCCACTATTTTGATGTGGTATTGTGCAAGTGGGTAGTCCTTCATGCTGCATGAATGTGTGCCTTTTACTGACACAGCATTGGGTGTCTTTAAGTAGCTAGGTGTGCACACAATGTAGCACTTCCAGGTGAACAATCTCAGGCTGGTATGGTTGTGAAAGTTGACTGTCTCTTTTGTCATCATCATTGATTGTCAGCTGGTATGTGCCAGGCCTATGTGCACTCCGCAGGGGTGGGATTTTAGGTGAAGTAATTTGCCACAAGCTGGGTACGTGCTGCCTCACCACGTGCCCTTTCACCTCCCATGCGCAGCGGCCGTGCATGTGGTTGGGGACGTGGGGGCACCCCTGCCGGGTCGCAACGTTGTGCAGGACACATGCTGCCACTATGATCCTGCTCACTACTGGGGGCGCATATAGCAGCTGCCCACCAGAGCGGTCAAGGGAGCGAAAGCGTGACTTGAGCACTCCGAATGTTCGCTCCACTGTGCCCCGGGTTATAATATGGGCTGTGTTGTATCTTACCTTGGGTGGTGTGGTGGGGTTCCGAATTGGCGTCATCATGTAGGTGGTCAGAGGGTAGGCACTGTCCCCTGGGGCGGTGATAATGGTTGTCATTAGTTGGGTTTTCACATTTCTCAGTGTCTGACATGCATGCATGTGCAGAGGCATTCATACTCACCAATTAGCTATGTGTCGCCATGCCGCTTAGCTTCCAGGATCCGGTTTAGGGGTGGCATTCTGAATATGAAACTATCATGGCTGGACCCTGAATAGTTGGCATATATTGAGGTGATGATTCCCTTGGCATCCCATGCAACCTGCACGTTGATGGAATGCCAGTGCTTGTGGTTTCGATAGATGTGCTCAGTGGCCCTGGGAGGACGTAGAGCCACATGGGTGCAATCAATGGCACCTAGCACTTTGGGGAAGTGTGCCACCCCGTAAAAGTCCTGGATGACAGCCTGCCTTTCTGCAGGTGTTCTGGGCATGTATATGTGCCTGCGGACTGAGGGGCGTGCAGTCATGATGGCCAACACCTAGTTTAGGCAGCATGACTGCGTGGCCTGTGAGACACCCCCAACTATGGCACTTGTCCACTGAAATAACCCAGTAGCCAAGAAGTGCAGTACGTTGAGCACCTTTTGCAAGGGGCTCAGTGCTTGGGAGCACAGAGTGGGTGATGTGAGGTCATCCTCCCACTCCCTGACCAGTTCTAGGATTATTTTTGGTGGAAACCTGTACCTCCCATACACCTGGTCATCAGGCATCCCAAAAAGGCTTGTCCTGGGTAAAAAAATGCGGTGTCTGGCTATCCTCCTCCTTCTGCCGTGTCCCACGACCACTGCTGCGAGGAACGGTATATTCATCGTAGCGTATGAGCTTGTTTGTTGTATGCGTGCACTTTTATGCTGCGCGGGACCGCTTACGCCTGCTTCCTGCTGGCGTACGTGTTTCCGGATTAACGCGTCTTATTGGGCACACAGCTTTCCCCTGTTCGATTCCATGAATACGTGTTGTTAGCACGTGTGTGGGCGTTGCGAGCATTTACCTCCTGTACTTCCCCCGTAATGCCCACATTTTCACGCGGTGTTCCCCATTCCGCGTGTTACGCCCTGTGTTCCACACACTTTTCTTGTGTGCACTACACAATGTGCTCTTTCCCTGTGTGCGTCGCGCACGCCGTGTAGTGACATGTGCGCCCGCGTGCGCCACCCACGGATTTGGTGCACATCCCAGGTTTTACAAGCGCAGCGCATTCCATGAATCGATGAACGGCTGCGTGCGCGGCTTTAGCACGCGTGCGCTGCGATTTTCACGCATGTGCTCCCCTTTTCGGTGCACATTTATTCCACAAATTACCCTGAAAGACGGGTACAGGCCCAAGACACCTGGAACATATATTTGCAGTGGCATTACTGTCCCCTATATATCCCTAAATGTCCAACTCAAGTGAAGAAGACAGGGCTCAAGTGAGCCAGAAAAGACTACAGCCTGGTATGGGGGAGATACTACAGCAAGCCCTGAGTCATTCCATGGGGCACAGTTCTCAAAAACTGCAAGTCGTGGCAGACTGGATTAAGTTCTCCAGAGGAATGCAAGAGCTGAATGGGATAAGGGGTATAGGAATGGATAAAGGGGAAAAGAAAAAAGCCTGCAAGGCAGAGAAAACCAAGAACAAAAAAAGGAAAAAATGAAAAGAACCATGCAGTTCAGTTGATTAAACAAAATGTGAATACATTTGTAAAGGTCTGCCAGTTGATTAGGCAAGATGTAAATACATTTATACAGGTCTGCCAGTTAATTAGGCAGGATGTAAATACATTTATACAGGTCTGCCAACGTAAACTTTTCACATTGTTACTCTGCCCCGAGGAAGGCGGTTCTTTAACATCAGTGGCCTTACAGGTGGCCCGCCGAAACGTAAAAGTGGTCTCCTTGTTTGCTGGAACTCATTTTTGTTTCCAATTAATCACAGATTTTTTTCTCTTTGAGACCCTCCCTTTTCAAAAACCGAATAATGTGAAAAGTTTACGTTGGCAGACCTGTATAAATGTATTTAGATCCTGCCTAATTAACTGGCAGACCTGTATAAATGTATTTACATCTTGCCTAATCAACTGGCAGACCTTTACAAATGTATTCACATTTTGTTTAATCAACTGAACTGCATGGTTCTTTTCATTTTTTCCTTTTCTTGTTCTTGGTTTTCATCCGAACAGTCAACCAGCAGATGTATCAAATTAGATAAGTTTTTTGTTTTATTTGTCAATTTTATATCTTTGTTAAAAGCAATGAATTTAATGCACTTGATCAATATACTCACCTTTGTGAAATAAATGAGCAAAACGCATGTGTGACACTATATTGCTCTATGCTTCTCATGGCTACCTTGGGTTGTTTTAAGTAAGAATAATCGGATATCCCGTATCGGATACCATATGAATTGTTATCATAACTTTCTAAATTTAGTTTTTACAGCTTTTGAAACTTTGTTGTGTAAATATTTGAGACCCCCTCATTAGCTGTACCACTTTTATGTGCATGTTGCAAGGCAGAGAAAGGCAAGACCCCACCCTGGCTCACCACAAAAAAGTAAGAGCAAAAGCAAGGCCATAAACCGGAAAAGAAAAGAACATAAAAGACATCTCTGATAGCTCAGCGGGGAATTATGAAGATGATTGGGGGAGCCCATCATCAGAGGAAGAGGTAGAAGTGTTATCTTCGGAAGAAGAAGAAGAGAGAGCTCCTAAGAAAAAGAAAACAGAGGACAAAGAGGAGGCCAGAGAAAAATTTGCTCCGGATGCACTCATACACCCCAGGTCTTCAGAATGGGAGCCGCTGTCCAAGATTGCGGCGTATATAAAAAAGAGGCTACGAACACCGCTGGCAAAAGAAGCCAGAAACAAATTGAGGGCCGAATGCCCAAGCCCACACCTGCAAGAAGGGATCGCAGAAACCCTGGACCTTGATGACGCATGGTCACGTTCATGGGGAGGTACGTGAAGGACATAAAGAAAGGATTAGACAGATCCTGGCGATCATGTCAAGATAAGATGCTAGATGTGGTTGGACCACTTACAAAGATAATGGAGATGGCAGAAGAGGCAAAAGGTAAAAATGAACCTATTGACCCAACTATCTTATCGGGTTGGGCCAGGAGGACTATTTGTCTACTGAGGAATGCCAACAGAGTGATTATGGAGGAAAGAAGAAGGTCAATTCTGGTCAAGATTGGTCACGTCTGAGGCAGCAGCTTCAGCAAAAGGGAAGCTCTTTGGGGATGCCTTTATAAAAGAGCTAACGAAATTCGCTAACTCTTATGTAGTGATAGACAAAGCACAAGCCTCTCTGAAGAGAGTATTTGGCAGACAGGTTTTTGATAGGTTGGAAGAGGCAGGAGCCTCTCCGCCAGCCGTTTCACCAGAAACAGGTTCCAAAGTGACAGATACCAATGGAAACAGGACGAAAGAAAACCAAACCCATTCTTCCCATCATCAACAACAGTCTAACACAGGTGAGAAGAAATGTGCAGGCACAGAAAACCCAAAAGCATATTCCCGCAGTAGGGGGGAGAGTAGCGAAATGTGTAGAGAAATGGAGATTGATCTCTTCAGATGCTTGGGTCTTAGACACCGTACAGGGCTTCCACATAGATTGGATAAGCTTACCAAAACAAGAGAAATGGCTGAAGTTGTTAAGGCTCAGCACAGCAGACGAAGAGTCACTATATTCAGAAATAAGGGAACTAGCACAGATAGATGCTATAAAACAGGTACCAAACACAGGAGACAGCTTCATAAGCAACATGTTTATAGTGAGAGGCCGTCACAAGACAAGGCCGATAATACATTTAAGAGAACTAAATACGTTTGTAGTTTACAGAGATTTCAAAATGGAGGGCATGCACTTGCTGAGAGACATTTTGCAAAAAGGGGATTGGCTTGGGAAAATAGATCTCAAAGACGCTTAGCTGACCATACCTATGGCAGCGGAACAACAGAGATTTCTGAGGTTTCGCTGGCAGGGGCAGGTTTGGGAATTCACCTGCCTACCATTCGGACTAGCATCTGCCCCTTGGTGTTTCACGAAGGTGATGAAACTGGGGGTGACTTTCCTTATAGAAAGAGGGATCAGACTAATCATTTATCTGGATGACATTTGTATAATGTGCCAGGACAGAACGCTGATCAGGGAGCAGATAGAACATACTATAGATCTGTTACAACAACTGGGCTTCATAATAAACTGGACGAAGTCAAGCCTGCAGGCGGATCAGAAGATGGAATTTCTGGGCTTCAGATTGGACACAGTGCAGGGGGAGGTTAAATCTTCCTCTGAGCAAGGTGAACGACATAAAGAAAGAGATTCTGACCAGATTAATATCAGAGACGATATCCCTGAGAGAGCTAGCGAGAATAGTGGGACACCTAGCTTCGTCAATACAGGCGATATTCCCGGCACCTCTACATTACAGGGCCCTTCAGAGACTGAAAATACAACAACTCAGAAGGGGAGCATCCTACAAACAAAGGATACCCCTGTATATGGAGGCAAAGGAGCAACTGCAATGGTGGTTGCAGCACATGGATGCCTGGAATGGAAGGACAATATTTGGCTTATCCCCAGACCTAGTGATAGAATCCAGTGCCAGCATGTGGGGACGGGGAGCCAGATGCAGAGATCTGTCGACAGGGGGCAGATGGTCAGGAGAAGAATTTAATCGTCACATAAATTGTCTGGAGCTTCTAGCAGGCTCCTATGCAATGAAATGCTGGACACAGGACAGGGCATGGTGTTGCGTACTCCTCAAGATGGACAACGTGTCAGCAGTTCATTATATAAACAGACTGGGAGACACGAGATCAAGGATGCTAGCGGTGCTAGTGAAAGAATTTTGACATCTGTGCCTACAGAGAGGGATATCAGTGACGGCAGAATACCTGCCAGGCTGTCAGAACGAGGTAGCAGACTTGAACTCCAGATTCCTCAGGGATGCCAGTGATTGGAAGCTGGACGAGAGTGTTTTCCAGGCACTGATGGAGAGATGGGGTCAATGCAGGGCAGACCTCTTTCCATCGAGGTTGAACAAGCAACTTGCTTGGTTTTTCAGCTGGAGACGGGATCCGGAGGCAGAAGCGATAGACGCTTTTCTGCAACAGTGGGGTCTGAGCAAAGAATACCTATTCCTTCCCTTCATGATGATCGCGAGGATTCTAGTGCAGGCGAGGAGACAGCGTGTATCCATGGTACTGATTATGCCGGATTGGAGGTGTCAAGCATGGTTCCCAGACCTGCTAGAAATGACTTACGACAATCCAATAGCATTGCCGAGATTGGACCTCATAGTGAGGGACCCCACAGGAGGTCACCCACTAGTGAAGACAGGCAGCCTCAGCTACATTGCATAGGCAATTTCAGGGGAGCCTGGACTGGGCCTGGATTATCTGAAGAAGCTGAACAGATTATCGACGAGGCTTGGGCACGTGGGACCAAGAAGGCATATAGAACAGCCTGGTCAGGTTGGCACAGTTGGTGTGTGGAAGGTGACATACATCCTACTACAATAGATGTACATGTAGTTAATTATTTGGCACAGTTGGCAGCCCAGGGCAAAGCGTATAGGACAATCAATACAGCTTGCTCAGCTATTTCTGCGGGACACCCGAGAATTTTGGGGTTAGCTGTGGGAGAACTGTGATGCTGGAAATGCATCGGAGGGACAGGGCCCCCGTATCCTTGTCCTTTACTGCTTTTTATTGTGTTTTCTGATGTGTTTTCCGCGCAGGAGTTCATGTGAGACTCCTGGCGGTGCAGCTCTCTCTTTTGGTTTTGGTGAACAGAACCATGGGATACCCTTATGGCACCCATGGGTGGGGGTACAACCCTGTGCTCATAGTGTATGTTTTTGGGCACCTGTGTGTGGCTTACAGAGCAGGGTATGGGCTTGTGGCAGCTCCATACTGAATTTGACAGATGCTCTGAGTATCCTCCATTTTGGGATACCCAGGCCCTGCCATTGGAATCAGTTGATTCTTGATAGGAAACAAGATGGCCCCTGTGGTCCCTTGCTTTCTATTGCCTGTTACCTTGTTTTCCCAAAGTCATGGGAAGCCCTGACTCTGTCCCTTCCCCCTGACTGGCTGTTGGGTGGAAGTTCCATATATGGTGTTATTGTGAAGTCCAGGCCAGACTGGCTGGAGCCTTCCCAATGACTGCATGTTGTGGGTACGCCTGTGGGTGGGACCTGGGTGAATGGAGTGTGTGACCCATACGCATTCTGTGTTGTGGATGTCTAGTATCTGGTGTTTGACACAATGATTGAGACAGCCCTCCCCGAAACTGGTATGAATGCAGTCTGGAGTGTTGAATGGCTGGGTACTTGTCCCAATACACATAACTTGTTGTGAATGTCTGGAGAGGAGTGAATGGCCTCAATGCACTATGCACCTGAATGGCTGCCTGCCTGCATGAATGCCCTTCTGACCGATTGGTTGCCTGAGTGTGACCCAGCAGAATAAATGGGAGACCAACTAGTATATCTAGGGGCCTCTCACTGCTAGAATTCGTGTTCAGAAGCTGAAGAGTAACTGGAGTGAAACTGAAGCTTAACCTTGAAGCCCTGCTGGCAGAGAAGAATTGCTGTTGCTCTCCTTCACAATCTGAAAGCTGCTGTGTCTCCAAGAACTGACCCAGAGAGGACCTGGTAAGGCACCCTCTTCCCGAACTACGAGGGACCATTGTGCGCCAGCTGATCTTTGCCAAAGCTCCCTGGTAGACAGACCTACGACAGGCTGCGGACCAGAGACGGGGACTGCCGCGGAATCCCAAAGAGAAGCGCCCGTACTGTTGTCCGCCTCTGTCGACGACTGCCATCGCCGACTGGATCCGCCGTGCTCCCGTTTGCCTAAGAACTTAATTTGAGCCAAGGACGCTCTTATCTGCATTGCCGCCCGCTTTATCCCGCTGGAGAAGGCCTGACCGTCGACGTGCCGAAGGAGCATCCGCCAGTGGGTTTCCCACCACCTAAAGACCACAGAGACGCCGACGACTCGACACCCTTGCTGGGCCACAGTTCTTCATCATCTCTTTGTGGTCCAGAACTATCGTCACTGAGGTGCCCCGCACGCCTCTTCCTTGCAGGATGCCAACGCTCCGTCGTCGATGAGCACCGCTAGGAACGAAGCTGCCACTTCACCGCCGTAGTTCACCCTGTTCTCCGTCGGATGTTCGATGACCCGTCATCGCCGAGCACCGCTAGGAACGAAGCTGCCACTGCACCGCCGTAGTTCACCCTGTTCTCCGTCGGACGTTCGACGACCCGTGGCTCCTGCCTTAAAGGGAGGGCAATCAAGAATGGCCGTCGATTTCCGTTGACGAATGCTACAATTCCAGGTACATTGGGGCTGTAGAACTATTGTAGAGGGAAATAAGACTCGTAGAAAAATATATGGACTTGGCTTTTGATACATCTTTGCTTTACAGGTTGCCCAAGTGGGGGGATCTCCACACAGAATTGTGCCTATTTGTTAAAGGCCAGTATTCTGCCAATTGTTCAACCATCTTGCTTTCCTTCCCCTCTCTACTGCTGGTTTCCTCTTTATTGATCTGTGTGGCATTTTGACAGTATAGTTGATGCACTTTAAAGAGATCTGATAATAATTGTGGTACCACTTTAGAACTGTATATATTTTCCATTGTTGATTTTCTGAGCACAAAGTGAGTTATTGTGATAGTGTACATAACCTTGAATATTAATTATATAAAGACTGTGTTTTAACTAACATAGTGTGTGGACATTGCTTTGTGGGGGCTTGGGGACTACACTGTACTTAAGAACCAGCCTGCATCACCTTCTGAGAAGCTAGGCCTTGATTGCTCGTCCATTGCTACCACAATAGAGAATCTTGGCTGGGGTCCTCTGTGCCTCTCCTCTACCATATAGAGAGTGGAGTACAGACCCTCCCTCCAATCTTTACAAGAACACCCTTTAGTTTGCAAACTGTTGAAAGGGGTTAGAATAATTAGACTCCCAAAGCATAAGTATAATCAGTAATGGGATGTAGACAAAGTCTTGAGAATATTCCTATCATGGCCATGCAATGATGAACTAACTAGGAAAGCATTATCAGCTAAGCTAACTATGTTATTATGTTTACTGTCATGCAAGAGGGTATCAGACGTAAAGGATTTAGAGATCAATAGGAAGTCATTATCCCCTCAGGGTATAACCTTTGATATAGTGAAGAGGACCAAAATGTGGTTGAGATCAATAACATGCAAAACAAAAGATGGGTAAACCTCTACTTCGCTGACAAAGAGGAAATAGCAAATGTAGTGAACGGAGAGTGTGTCAGCGGAAACCAGATTCAAGTTAAAGAGGTAACCGGCAATGTGTTAGGGAGAGGGGGCCCCCGGATTCGGAATCACAGATCAGGCCATATGAACCAAACAATAATTGAAAAATATGAATATTTTATTTAAATTTCATTTGTTTAAAACATGCATATTACATTTTAAATTTTGTTACGAGCTCATCTCTAAATAGCAGCATATTATTGTTGAATAAAGTGCATAGTAAAACAAAGTGCTAATATAAAACAAGGCTGAAAATTCAGTCAATGCTAACTTCATGTTGCCAAGTTGTCTGAACCTCAAGTCGGCTGAAGGAGATCACCCGGCTGGTGGCCAGAGGCTATGGCCACATTTAACAATGTAGAGAAAACCACAAAATTATATGGACAAGGCAATAGTAGTTCCTGACTAGAAAAAGGGGTGCCATGCGTCGACTACTGTACTGTCATGACCTACTAAATACACTAGGTCTGGCATATACACAGGAAGTAGTTTCGATGGTGCGGAGCATCTAAGCTGTTTCACGGTTGATGCCCATCTTCTTCAGGACGGCGCACTCCCGTTGGAATGTTTGTCACTAAAAGATTTTAATGTAGCAATAAGGCAGTAATACATACAGAAATAAAGAATTATGCAAACTGTATCCATATTTTTACCAATATCTCAACCTTGAAGCTGGCCACTTATTCCCGAATGTACATCATGGGAAATGTATATGGACCTGCAGGGCAAGTTCTCAGTCAAGTAGAACTAAATTGGGAATGCGCATAGGAATTCAATCGCACAATTGTATCGCGGTCGACCAGTCACAATAAGGCATCTGGAAAGATATGTCCTACTGGAGTCTAGTGTTGTTCACCGCGTTATGGTGCGTGTGCAGATAGTGTCAGTCTATGCATGAACCATCCCGCCTGCGCTGAAGCCTCAATGGCTCTCCCTGAGCACAAAGTGAGTTATTGTGATAGTGTACATAACCTTGAATATTAATTATATAAAGACTGTGTTTTAACTAACGTAGTGTGTGGACATTGCTTTGTGGGGGTTTGGGGACTACACTGTACTTAAGAACCAGCCTGCATCACCTTCTGAGAAGCTAGGCCTTGATTGCTCGTCCATTGCTACCACAATAGAGAATCTTGGCTGGGGTCCTCTGTGCCTCTCCTCTACCATATAGAGAGTGGAGTACAGACCCTCCCTCCAATCTTTACAAGAACACCCTTTAGTTTGCAAACTGTTGAAAGGGGTTAGAATAATTAGACTCCCAAAGCATAAATATGATCAGGAATGGGACGTAGACAAAGTCTTCAGAATGTTCCTATCATGGCCAGGCAATGATGAACTAACTAGGAAAGCATTATCAGCTAAACTAACTATGTTATTATGTTTACTGTCATGCAAGAGGGTATCAGACGTAAAGGATTTAGAGATCAATAGGAAGTCATTATCCTCTCAGGGTATAACCTTTGATAAAGTGAAGAGAACCAAAATGTGGTTGAGATCAATAACATATGAGGCATTTCTAGAACAACCAAAATGTTTTCCAGTGAGATGTATTACAGCTTATGAATACATGACATGGGGAAGGAGACCCCCGGGGGTAAATCAGTTGCTCATAGCCATAAGGAAACCATTTGGGGCAGTAGCGTCAGCCGCGATAGCGAGATGGATTAGATGGGTGATGACACAAGCTGGAGTAGACAGAGATTCCTATGGGGCTCACTCAGTGAGAGGAGCAATGGCCTCTAAGGCCTTCCTTGCAGGGGCCAGACTAGAGGATATCATGAGGGCAGCAGATTGGTCGAAAGAATCGACGTTCAAAATCTTTTATTTTAAGCCAGAGGAAAAAATAACTAAGTTGGTTGTAAGTAAGCTTTAAACAAGCATAATACGAGCCTTCATGCCTTGACATAGAATTCTGACACATACGTTACAGAAAGTCATAATTCTATTAAAGACACAGAGGCAAAGGATTATCCCACAGAGAAATCGATGTAGTAAATGTGAATGTGTTGCATTCTGTGTTGAAAATGATGTAAAAGATGATATTGTTGTCAAAGGTTTATATGGGACAGTAGTCTGAAATATGGTTTGTGTTTCAGGTTCTACGGCAGAGAATACATCTAATGGTTCATGAGGTCAATGGTTTATGGAATCATGAGGAATAGAAGGTTGAGGATTACAGCGTTTACCGGTTGGGACGCAAGGTTAAATTTAAAGTTGGACACAGACAAAGAAAGAGGAAGGACACAGGAGTGTAAAGGGGGGTGAAGGGCGAAGGACAGTATATGTGATGATTGGTGGAAGGGGTCACGTGATGTTGTTTTCATGGACATCAAAAGAATGAACCACACACACACAAAAGACATTATGGTAAATGTAATTTTTTGATTGTGTTATTCTTTGATGATTTAAAGTGTTATTACATATGCTGCTCGAGTTTGAATAAAGGAAGAAAAGCATAATACAAGCCTCTGTGTCTTGACATAGAATTATGACTTTCTGTAACGTATGTGTGGAAAATCTGAATTGTTGGCTAGAAAGCATGTGCCCTCTGCCTTCCCCATAAAACACAGAATTATAAAATCAGAAAGAACCCATTTGAAAATGCACTTTAACTCCTCCTGGAAATGCAGCTGGCACAAAGAATAGTTAGGTTCGCTACACAAGTAGGGAAAGAGGAGGCATTAGCTTGCACAATTAGTGTGTCTTTTTAATTAGAATAGACTAGGTGACAGGTAAGCGTGTACCAAGGATGAGGGACTCACAACACTAGTAAGGCAGAATTTCTATAGGTAGGGTCATGTTGCAGCTTACCCATATGGAGAAATGTCATGTGGCAGGCATGCACCAGGCCGACAGGCAGCAATTAAATGCAGAGCTAATGTGTGTTGCAGAAGAAACATAACGAGACAAAATGAAATTGAAACAATTGCACCAGCAGAGAATTCAACCTTGCAACTTTAAGAAAGGCCCAGTCGAACACGCTTCAACAAATCAGGGAAAATGCTGTAGCGGCTTGATGGTGACTAGCCAAAGGAATGTCAATGCCGAGCCCTTGCAGGAAGTGCACATGGCGAAGTAACATATTATTGTGTTTGGTCAGTTGTCAGATACATTGAGTTACAAGGACACAGCAAACCGTTTCAAGTTTATAACATCTCAAGAAATCAGAAGGAGGTGACAGATTAATGCATTCTGCCCGGCTAGGCGTGACAGGAGGATGCAAGGAGCGGCTAAAGAAAAAATAATGAAATGCACCAATGAAATCTTAAGAGGGTAAGAGCACAATGACTCACAGAAATAATTATTCATAAATATGTCAAGAGTAGGGTGGCAATCACGGATTACGAACAAGGCCTTGAGCATTGCATGTGAGGTAACATGGGCTATTTGATTTAATTAAAATTAAGAAACAGGCTTGTCTCTCCCTCTCTTTTACCTAGATAAACATGTCATCATGCAGCCAGTCCATGGATAGTGTGACCGCATTGTACCCGATTAGCACATGTCTTTTTTTAACACTGCAGAAGTAATTCCGGGCCTACCAATTCATTTCCAGATGTGATGAGATAGCACTTAGGGGAAGGTCTATGGGTGGGATATTATATAACGATTGTCCAATCCATAGTTGTGCACATATAGGTTCCATATGTAGCTGAGTAGAGGGAGCCATTGAGCAGGAGCAATAGGTTTTCATAACTCTGATATCACAGGGACCCTTTTGTACTATTGTCATGGCCACTAAGCCAGGGCCATCACTTTCATCCTCCAAAGGGTCCAAATGGACCCTGTCCTGGCGCCTTTGGTGCCAGGTTCATAAGAAAGTGTGCTCTGCACACTTTGAGTCCAAAGCACGTGCATCCAGGCTGGGCGTGGCCATTAGAAGGCATTGGAAGGCACGTGCAGAAGTCTATGGGAGTGGTGAGGTGGGGCCACAAGGCGGAGCTAAAGGAGAGTGGCTGGAGTCAGGCTTTTTAAGCCAGCCCCACCCGCATGTAGAGGCTTTGCGTTAGTCTGCTCTGTGCAGCGTAACGCTTACCGCCGTGTGAAGCTCTTACCTGTTTCCAGGTCAGCACGTCCAGGTCCAGTGGGGCCGCCCCATTCCCCTTCTGGTACCGTGCATGGTCGTTTCCAACACCGTAACGCAGCGGGGCCATCTTCACACCTATTGGGAAAAGGAAAGACATTATAAGAATTACAGGTAAGAATCATTGGAAAAGACATTGCAAAAACCTAAAGACAATAATCATTGCTACGAACACTTACCTCAAAGGGAATTGGTGGCAGCCGGTCTGGGCCATCACGTATACGGACCAGTGAAGCAACTAGGTCTATCTACAGCGCCCCTGCTGAAGAGGAGCAGGACGGAGAGCTCATCTTTACAAAACAACAGGTGACAGTTTATGGGAAAACGCATGCTCCTCTCATTCTGGCAAGAGGGGTTCGAGGAGTTTTGCAATTCAGCCGCAGCATTTTCACTGCCTCTTACCTTCTCCCAAGGGCATTGCCAGCCACCAGAGCAGTCCACACTACAGCAGCTGGGGTAGACCCGGATCCAGGGGAGCCAAATCCAGGGAGGGCTCCAACCGTGCCCCAACGTCCCAGCAGAGATCAGTTGAGCGTAACAACTATATAACCTCCTGTTGTCTGTTCAAACGTTGGAGAATTCTGGAGTGAGAGCTTGGCTTTTATATTGATTTTTTCCCAGTCTGTTGCAATAAACTGGTTACCATGCATTTGGCATACCAGAACCACTCTGTGTTGTCTCTTTTTTGACAAGTGCCAGTTGGAGGGCAATTTGGCCATTTCTGACCCTATCATCACTAGTTATTCATGCAGATTAAAAGATAATATTTTACAACTTTGGCTCAGGCAGAAATAATAATAGTTTTTTCCCATGGTACGACATGCACTACTGGTCCAAACATACCCATTGAACTGTGTGGGAGAGCAGGGACACAAGCTCTGATGCCTGTTTCCTATTTTTTGGTAGGAGTATTTTTACTCCTTATTTTTATTTTTTGGGAGTAATTGGCTATTTATTGTGAGTAAAAGTGGCTGATACCCCCCTTTTCAGTAGGGCTGTCAGTACCTGTCTGATTGTCTGTGTTTCCTAACCATCTTGTTCCGCCACTACTCCTATGAACTCAACCTCTGTGCCCCATGCCCCTGTGCCTCCTCTCAATTCAGCTCTTTCTCCCTACTTGCCCTGCTCCGCTGCAACCCACTGCCCATCACAATCAAAGCCAGCCTAACTGGGGATGTCTTTAAAGCTCAGCTTAAACTTCACTTACTTGCTAAAGAGGGAGCACCCCCTACCATCTCCCCATCCTCCCTATCTGACCTCACCACTCCATCCAGTGTTGCTTACTAGTGTAATTGTCTATACTTATATAGTACTCTTTAGTTTGACTTGCCCCCTTAGGTTGATGTTACCTTTGTGAGTCACCTGTTTCTTATATACATTTTTTCAGTTTGTTTTGTCCCTGTTGTATGTCTCACTTTGTTTTTTACACCCTCATACACTAGTTTACCACTTTTTCACATCTTTGTGCTATTGTACAGGGATGCTTCGTTAGAATGCCTCCAACAGCGGCAAATGTATTGTTACAAGTTATTTCTGATCAAAATTGACATCCTTGTCTGCTGTTGCGTCTTAAAGAGCAATGTCATTTTCTGACATTCTGCTTGAGCATTTCCTTATCGATTTCAGGATGTAGTTATGTCTTAATCCATTCCCATCAAGTTCAGCATCTCTCTCTAATCGGACAGCTGTCAAAGTCTCATTATTTGGTTTTTATATTCTGACTGGGCAACCATAATGCATAAAGAATCATTACCAGAGAATCTTCTCTACAGTGTTTGCCTTCTGCTCCTTTATCAAGTCCACCTGGGGATATGAATGTTAGGGGTCCAGTCACTAGAAGAACATTCTCAGTAGTATGATGATTCACCAGGTCTTGTCTCTTTCTTCCCAGAGAGGAGCCATTTCCTATGAGGCTAGGGAGGTGAGGCTGCTACCCAATAATCCCCCTAGGGGTGGTAATATGTGGGAGAACCTTCTCGGTATAAGGACATCCACCTGGGGAAGACCCTCCATAAAACCCTATCACATAATCCCCTACCATCATGGTCACCCTTTTCTCCCACCATTGATAATGGAACCATGTGTCATTATAAAGCCATGACTTTGATAAATGGTGAACATACTGGGAAAAAGAAGAACATGAGAAGCCATATGCAAAGCCAGCCAAGTACTGAAACGAAATGGCTCACTGGAGGCATGTAGAGTGCCAAAGAGATGTTCCAAGATGGTGTTAATGTTATGTGAGGGCATAGTAAATAATATAAAGTAGAAAGCAAGAACGGACTTAGGGAGCTCTCATCACAGAAGCCAACAGCAGGCAAGTCCTGCCTGGGAGATTCAAGCTGTGAGGACCAGAGATGTTGAGAAGCTGTTCCTCCAGGCAGAGGCTGCAAAGAACAGAACGCTGCTATAATGTCCCAGAAGCTGGCTGTGCGCCGACTCTCCAGAAGGAAGAAGCAATCGAGGTTGTGGCACGACTGCAGAAAGGTGGACTGTGAGTTATACCCTTGCTCACAGCACAGTGCGCATCTTACCTGTTTCTGCAAATCCATCGCCTGCAGCTTGCCTCATCCTCACCTGTCCGAGCGCACCTACGCGGAAGTCTTCTTCTCATCCAGCATCTTCATGGAACTTCCATCTACCAGCCGCTGACAGGTTCCCGGATTGACGCTCTCCATCATGCGACGCCAATCTATCTCTGCAAGAGATAAGGAATGCACAAGGTTAGAAACTGCATAGACATTTAACGCTTGGCCGCGCAATACCTAAACCGTGCGTATTACCTAGAAACCCAGCTTACCCTCCAGTGGGGCTGCTCCATTCCCCTTCTGGCACTGTGCAGGGTCATTTCCAATACCACGACACAGCAGGGCCATCTTCACACCTGTTGGGAAAAGGAAAGAATCATTGAAAAAGACATTGCAAAAACCTATGGACAATAATCATTGTTACGAACACTTACCTCAAAGTACATTGGTCGCAGCCGGTCTGGGCCATCATGTATACAGACCAGTGAAGCAACTAGGTCTATCTACAGTGCTCCTGCTGAAGAGAAGCAGGACGGAGAGCTTATCTTTACAAAACAACAGGTGAGAGCTTACGGGAAAACGCATGCTCCTCTCATTCTGGCAAGAGGGGCTCGAGGGGGATCGCAATTCAGCCGCAGCATTTTCACTGCCTCTTACCTTCTCCCAAGGGCATTGCCAGCGACCAGAGCAGTCCACGCTATAGCAGCTGTGGGTAGACCTGGATCCAAGGGAGCCAAATCCAGGGAGGGCTCCAACCGTGCCCCAACGTCTCCACAGAGATCAGGTGAGCGTAACAGAGCGCAAAGCATCTCCGAACCTCTGCCTGGGTGTAATGGAAACCTCAGAGACTGACCAGCTGGCCCAATTACTCGGGGAACTACGGGCTGAAGTGCATGCCTCCAGACAAGAGACTAACGCCCTAAGAAGGGATCTTATTGTCGCTCGAGAATGAACTGACGATCTGGCACGGCAGATACTTCAAACTCCTGCAGGGCAAGTTCCTTTACCCGGAATCACACCAACCCCCTTGCCACAGCCATCCCCACCAGTTCAAGTGGTACTATCGGGGGAAGTACCTTTGGCCCCACCCGAACGGTTCACTGGTGATCCCAACAAATATGCCATATTTATCAACCAGTGTCATCTTCACTTTTTGTGTCGCCCTGGGGCATTTGCTAATGATAGTGCCAGAGTTGCCTTTGTACTGTCGTGTTTGGGAGGCAGCGCAGTGGATTGGTCCATACCATTAGTAAGTCAGGATGATCCTGTACTTCACAATTTTGGGGAATTCCAAGGGGAATTGGAAAAGTTGTTTGCTAGACACACCCAAGGACAAGCCCTGGATAACGAACTATTGTCCCTCAGGCAGGGAAGTCATGATCTGCTGACTTATATTTCCACCTTTAATCGCCTGGTTGCACAAAGCAACTGGCCTGAAGAAAAAATAACCACACTGTTCTATCAAGGTTTGCGTGGGGAGTTAAAGGATGTACTCGCCCAAATGGTGAACCCTCCGAGTGTTGTGTGGAATACATTAATCTGACAGTACAACTGGACCATAGGTTACAAGACCGAAAGATGGACCACACTAGAACTGAAGGGAAGTCGGTTTATATGCGACCCAGGGACAACCACATGAAAACTCATGAGCCAACAGAACCCATGCAGATTGGGTGGTTACGGGCCAGTATATCCAAAGCTGAAGGAGAAAAAATGAGGCAACAACAACTTTGTTTATATTGTGGCAAGGCAGGACATTTCCTTCGGGATTGCCCAATAAAACCACCCAAGAAAGTAGTAGGTGCAACGGAACAGCAACGATGAAAAAGATCAGACCCCGGAAAACTCCAGCACCCGGCAAACGTAGGGGTCCACTTGTCGAGCGAAACGAAGAAAGTTGTTCAGACCTCACATCTGGTCATTCCGGTACTTGTAGTCCACCACCAGCAACCATCAAAGGTACATGCTTTGGAAGCGTATATTGACAGTGGAGCTGTGGGTAACTATATCGATCAGAATCTGGCAGCACAAATAAGCCTTCCTCTCCAGCAGAAACTACAATCGGAAAACGGCACTGCAGTGTATGGCTCTCAGTTGTCATCCGGCCCAGTAACGCAACATGCCGACAAAGTTATGCTGATGTGTCAGGACGGTCATCGGGAAGACATTTCTTTCGATCTTATCGGGACACCACAGTTCCAGATGATCCTAAGAATGTCATGGCTAGAAACTCACAACCCCAGGATTGACAGGCGAACACGAGTGCTGACCTTTCCTACAGAGTGCACCAAAAGCTGCTACCACAAGAGCGTGAAGAGTCCAAAAGTCAAGGCTAAACCCATCCTGGGGCTCTCTGGTGCCTTGCCCCCTGAGTATCTGGACTATCATGACGTGTTCCAAAAGGAACAAGCAAATACTCTACCACCGCACAGGCCTTACGACTGCCGGATCGACCTGGTCCCTGGAGCACAAATACCTCACAGTCGAATCTACGCTTTAACTGAGCAAGAAAACCAACGTCTACGGACTTTCCTAGATCAGTACCTAGCTAACGGTTTCACCCACCCGTCTAAGTCTCCTGCCTCCTCAGCTCTCTTCTTTGTACCCAGGAAGGAGGGCGACCTCAGAACCTGCATAGATTATAGGGCATTAAACCAAATCACCGTTAAGAACAGGTACCCTCTGCCACTCATCCCCGAATTACTCGATCAGGTGAAGAATGCTCGAATCTACACGAAACTAGACCTACGAGAAGCCTATCACCTTGTGAGAATAAAAAAGGGCAATGAATGTAAGACAGCCTTCCGAACTAAGTATGGGCTTTACGAGTATCATGTGATGCCCTTTGGGCTATGCAAGGCACCAGCAGCTTTCCAGTTCTTCATGAACAACGTACTTCACAAACTGTTAGACATCTGCGTCCTTGTTTACATCAACGATATCCTGATTTACTCAGCATCTAAGGAAGATTACGTTGGCCATGTAAGGGCAGTTCTACAAAAACCTCATCAGCATCGGCTGTTTGCCAAATTAGAAAAATGCTTTTTCCATGTCACGGAAGTTGAGTTTTTGGGCTTCATGCTTACTCCACAAGGAGTTCATATGGACACATGCAAGGTAGATGCCATTCTTCAGTGGCCTTCCCCGACCACTACCACAGGAGTGCAAAGTGTGCACATGTTTGCTAACTTTTATAGACGGTTCATCCCCAACTTCTCACAGATCGTCCATCCTATCACTTCTCTCCTGAAAAAGAATAAAAAATTCTTCTGGTCTTCCGAAGCGGAGAACGCCTTCCAAGAATTAAAACAGGCCTTCACCTCAGCACCTGTCCTTAGGCATCCTCAACCTCATCTGCCTTACGTGGTTGAGACTGACGCCTTCAGTATAGCCATGGGGGCAGTACTATCACAAAGGAATCCTGAGAAGGGACAATTACATCCGATAGCATTTTGGTCCCGTAAATTTTCAGCACCGGAAAAAAATATGCAATCACTGGCAAGGAATTGCTAGCAATTGAAGGAGCCCTCAAAACTTGGAGATACTACCTTCTAGGAGCCAGACACACGGTCACGGTTATCACAGATCACCGTAATCTGCAATATTTGAAAACGGCTAAGGCTCAATCATCGCGTCAGCTTCGCTGTGCTCTTTTCTTCGCCGAATATGATTTCATCATAACTTACAGACCCGGAGTGCGTAATGTTAAAGCAGACGCCTTATCTCGCATGGGGGAAGACAAAGACGCCTTCAATCCATCAGAACCAGTAGCTATTATTCCTGAAGAACAGATTCAACATCAGATTGCGGTAACAGCCAGCTGGGAAGACCTGCAAGCCGATCTACAATCCCAAATGGATCCATCAGTCCAACAAGATTGGTTGCGTAAAGGAGACCAGTATTCCATCAAAGACAACTTACCCTATTTTCAAGGAAGACTATATATACGAGAAAAGGAAATACAAAACAAAATAATATCCAACTACCATGAGTCGTTAGTGGAAGGACATCCTGGAATTGCTAAGACTCGAGCCAAGATCCAAAAGAATTATTGGTGGCCCACCTGGAGAAAGGATGTTACCCAATGTGTTACATCTTGCAGTGTTTGCGCCCAACTCAAATTCCAGAAGTCACATCCTGCAGGGCTGTTGCACCCATTAACAGTACCACCAGCACCGTGGCACATGCTGTCTATGGACTTCACAACCGATCTACCACCCTGCGAGGGGTTTAACACAATCCTGGTCGTAGAGGACCTATTTTCTAAAATGGCACATTTTATTCCACTAAAAGGACTTCCCACTGCTGCTACTCTAGCCACTGTATTCTTTGAGTAAATCGTCAAACTACACGATTTTCATCTGTATGCGTTTCTGACCGCGGAACGCAATTTGTCTCAGATTTCTGGAAAAGATGTTGTAAGATAGCCCAAATCGACCTGCGGTTATCCATGAGTCACTACCCCCAAACCGATGGTCAAACAGAAAGGAACAACCAGACTCTCGAGCAATACCTGAGATATATGTTTTAACAGACGGAAGGGTCCTGGAAAAACATTCTCTGGTTAACTGAATTTGCTTACAATAACTCTATCCATACTAGTACCGGGCAGACACCATTCTACACAATGAATGGCCGACATCCTAGAACAGCCTCCTTCGATCCGATTGATGAATTAGAAATGCCAGCAATCACTTCTTTACATAAAACCATCACTCAGTCACTTAAGGAAGCTACCGAAAACTAACCGAGCCAAGGAACAACAAAAGAGGTTTGCGGATAGACATAGAAAAGAGGCCCCACAGTATCAAGTCGGGGATAAAGTTTGGTTGGCGTCCAAAAACATTCCATTGAAGTGTCCTAGGGCCTTCCATCAAAGATACTTATGGCCTTACCCCATCAAAGCCATTATTAACCGGGCTGCCATGAAATTGGAATTACCAGTCAACATGCGAATCCATCCAGTGTTCCATGTATCCCTTCTAAAGCCAATGAAACCTGACACTCGAATATCAACACCACCTGAGCCAGAAATCATAGAAGGTGAACCAGAGTATGAAGTCAAGAACATTCTGGATTCCAAAATAGTGCGATCAAAGCTATACTACTTGATTGATTGGCAAGGTTATGGCCCTCAAGATCGTACATGGGAACCCGTCGAGTTTGTCCATGCTCCACGACTAGTCAAGCGATTCCATCGAGACAATCCCACCAAGCCAGGACCAGGAAGAGGAACGCCCGGGAGAGGGGCCTTGAGGGGGAGTGCTGTCATGGCCACTAACCCAGGGCCATCACTTTCATCCTCCAAAGGGTCCAAATGGACCCTGTCCTGGCACCTTTGGTGCCAGGCTCATAAGAAAGTGTGCTCTGCACACTTTGAGCCCAAAGCACGTGCATCCAGGCTGGGCGTGGCCATTAGAAGGCATTGGAAGGCACGTGCAGAAGTCTATGGGAGTGGTGAGGTGGGGCCACAAGGTGGAGCTAAAGGGGAGTGGCTGAAGCCAGACTTTTTAAGCCAGTCCCACCTGCATGTAGAGGCTTTGCGTTAGTCTGCTTTGTGCAGCGTAACGCTTACTGCCGTCTGAAACTCTTACCTGTTTCCAGCTCAGCACGCATCTGATCAGGGCCTGGACATCATCTTCAATGCGCGCATCTTACCTGAATCCAGCCATACCATTGCTCACAGCGCCACGCGCACCTTACCTGAAACCAGCTATACCATTACTCACAGCACTGCGCGCATCTTACCTGAATCCAGCCATACCATCACTCACAGCACAGTGCACATTTTACCTGAATCCAGATATACCATCGCTCACAGCACAGTGCGCATTTTACCTGTTTCTTCAAATCCATTACCTGCAGCTTGCCTCATCCACACCTGTCTGAGCGCACCTACGTGGGAGTCTTCTTCTCATCCAGCATCTTCATGGATCTTCCATCTACCAGCCGCTGACAGGTTCTCGGATCGCCGCTCTCCATCATTCGACACCAGGCTACCGCTGCAAGAGATAAGGAATGCACAGGGTTAGAAACTGCATAAACATTTAACGCTTGGTCACGCAATACCGAAGCCTTGCGTATTACCTAGAAACCCAACTTACTCTCCAGTGGTGCTGCTCCATTCCCCTTCTGGCACTGTGCAGGGTCGTTTCCAACACCGCGACACAGCAGGGCCATCTTCACACCTATTGGGAAAAGGAAAGACATTATAAGAATTACAGGCAAGAATCATTGGAAAAGACATTGCAAAAATTTACGGACATTAATCATTGTTACGAACACTTACCTCAAAGTGGATTGGTCGCAACCGGTCTGGGCCATCACGTATACGGACCAGTGAAGCAACTAGGTCTATCTACAGCGCCCCTGCTGAAGAGAAGCAGGACGGAGAGCTCATCTTTATAAAACAACAGGTGAAAGCTTATGAGAAAACGCATGCTCCTCTCATTCTGGCAAGAGGGGCTTGGGGGGGATTGCAATTCAGCCGCAGCATTTTCACTGCCTCTTGCATTCTCCCAAGGGCATTGCCAGCGACCAGAGTAGTCCACACTACAGAAGCTGGGGGTAGACCCGGACCCAGGGGAGCCAAATCCAGGGAGGGCTCCAACCGTGCCCCAACATCCCCGCAGAGATCGGGTGAGCATTGCAACTATATAACCTCCTGTTGTCTGTTCAAACGTTGGAGAATTCTGGAGTGAGAGCTAGTCTTTTATATTGATTTTTTCCCAGTCTGTTGCAATAAACTGGTTACCATGCATTTGGCATACCAGAACCACTCTGTGTTGTCTCTTTTTTGACAAGTGCCAGTTAGACATTTATGACCCTATTATCACTAGTTTTTCATGCAGATTAAAAGATAATATTTTACATCTTTGGCTCATGCAGAAATAATAACAGTTTTTTCCCATGGGACGACATGCACTACTGGTCCAAACATACCCATTAAACTGTGTGGGAGAGCAGAGACACAAGCTCTGATGCCTGTTTCCTATTTTTTGGTCGGAGTATTTTTACTCCTTAGTTTATTTTTTGGGAGTATTTGCCTATTTATTGTGAGTAAAAGTGGCTGATACCCCCCTTTTCAGTAGGGCTGTCAGTACCTGTCTGATTGTCTGTGTTTCCTAACCATCTTGTTCCGCCACTACTCCTATGAACTCAACCTCTGTGCCCCATGCCCCTGTGCCTCCTCTCAATTCAGCTCTTTCTCCCTACTTGCCCTGCTCCACTGCAACCCACTGCCCATCACAATCAAAGCCAGCCCAACTAGGGATGTCTTTAAAGCTCAGCTTAAACTTCACTTACTTGCTAAAGAGGGAGCACCCCCTACCATCTCCCCATCCTCCCTATCTGACCTCACCACTCCATCCAGTGTTGCTTACTAGTGTAATTGTCTATACTTATATAGTACTCTTTAGTTTGACTTGCCCGCTTAGGTTGATGTTACCTTTGTGAGTCACCTGTTTCTTATATACATTTTTCAGTTTGTTTTGTCCCTGTTGTATGTGTCACTTTGTTTTTTACACCCTCATACACTAGTTTACCACTTTTTCACATCTTTGTGCTATTGTACAGGGATGCTTCGTTAGAATGCCTCCAACAGCGGCAAATGTATTGTTACAAGTTAATTCTGATCAAAATTGACATCCTTGTCTGCTGTTGCGTCTTAAAGAGCAATGTCATTTTCTGACATTCTGCTTGAGCATTTCCTTATCGATTTCAGGATGTAGTTATGTCTTAATCCATTCCCATCAAGTTTAGCATCTCTCTCTAATCGGACAGGTGTCAAAGTCTCATTATTTGGTTTTATATTCTGACTGGGCAACCATAATGTATAAAGAATCATTACCAGAGAATCTTCTCTACTGTGTTTGCCTTCTGCTCCTTTATCAAGTCCACCTGGGGATATGAATGTTAGGGGTCCAGTCACTAGAAGAACATTCTCAGTAGTATGATGATTCACCAGGTCTTGTCTCTTTCTTCCCAGAGAGGAGCCATTTCCTATGAGGCTAGGGAGGTGAGGCTGCTACCCAATAATCCCCCTAGGGGTGGTAATATGTGGGAGAACCTTCTCGGTATAAGGACGTCCACCTGGGGAAGACCCTCCATAAAACCCTATCACATAATCCCCTACCATCATGGTCACCCTTTTCTCCCACCATTGATAATGGAACCATGTGTCATTATAAAGCCATGACTTTGATAAATGTAGAACATACTGGGAAAAAGAAGAACATGAGAAGCCATATGCAAAGCCAGCCAAGTACTGAAACGAAATGACTCACTGGAGGCATGAAGAGTGACAAAGTGTCACGCGCCTGCCTTCCTGGCGCTTGTGGTCTTCTTGGAAATTACGCCGCCATTGATCTTGCTGGCACGCTCTCTTGCGCTCCCTGGTTAGCGTTCTTGCATTTTGCTTTCCTTTCCTTCACTTCCTACTTTAGCCCTGCCCTTCATTCGCTCTGTGCGTTGCAACCCCGTTCACTCGTCTTGTGCTTTGGGTTAACGCTTCCTAGTTTTCCGCTTGCAGTTGCTACTGCCCTCTTTCCTTGCCTTTCCCTCCTTTCTGTCTTCCGTCCTCCTCCTTGCTGTTTTGCCTTCATCACTTTGGTTTTCCTTCCCTAGTGCCCTTTGCTTTCTGCCTTGGTTTCCGCCTTCTGTTTTCCCTTTGCTTCCTACCAGTCTTCGCTACAGCACTTACCTGGTTTGTTCCGTTCCGCCTTCCTCCCTTGTTACCTTCCTCTACAGCTATGAGTTGCTACTTTGGCACTGTCTTTACTCGTTGGTACGGAGCTTACCTTCACTGAGTACTTACCATTACTCTGCAGTCCTTTTCAACATCCCATGGATATGCAGCAGTCGCTCCAAGAGGTTTTTTCAAACCTTTGGCTTTTTTCCTCTTGACTTGGCGTTCTCGCGAGGGGGTCCTGTGTTCTCTGGCTTCTGTTGGCGCCACAGTGGCTTCCTTCCGGGGACGACCGTATCTCTATGAAAAGAAAAAGACCACCAGACGAAAGAAAGGTAAAGGACCTGAGGTTACTTCAAAGGATTCAGGTGAGGAGGAGGGGGAGTTGACAAACCTCACACAGTTGACACAAAGAGACATTCCAAGATGGTGTTGATGTTATGTGAGGGCATAGTAAACAATATAAAGTAGAAAGCAAGAATGGACTGAGGTAGCTCTCATCACAGAAGCCAACAGCACGCAAGTCCTGCCTGCGAGATTCAAGCTGGGAGGACCAGAGATGCTGAGAAGTTGTTCCTCCAGGCAGAGGCTGCAAAGAATGGAACGCTGCTAGAATATCCCAGAAGCTGGCTGTGCGCTGACTCTCCAGAAGGAAGAAGCAATCGAGGTTGTGGCACGACTGCAGAAAGGTGGACTCTGAGTTCTGGAAACAGTGCCGAGACCACCAGCTGGAACTTGCCACAGAGTTGCGCAGGTGTGGGAAATCGCAGAGGAAGGAACCTGCAACCAACGCAAGAACCAGAGCCATGTCCCAACAGAGAACAAGGTAACGGGAATGGTGGGAAGACCGGGATGGGTCCGGGAAGCCAAACCAGGAAGCCAGAATGCTTCAAGAGTTATCTCCCTCATTGCAGTGGTCAGCCAAACACCACTGCCCAAGCAGAGTGTATCAGGAGCCATCTCCCTCGTTGCAGTGCAATGGTCAATCCAATACCACTGAGCAAGCAGACTGTGTTGGAGTCATCTCCCTCATTACAGTGGAGTACCAAATACTGCTGCCCAAGTAAAGTGGAACGGGAGCCATCTCCCTCCTCACAGTGGTAAATGGAAGCTAAATAAGGCTATACGTTTTTCTATTTCCTGGAAGGAGTTAAAGAGACCAATCCAAGTTTTCTGCAAGAGTGCTTAAAGACCACTTTGGAGAACATTTATAGAAGGACCAGGAGAAGGGAGTCATTGCACGGGTCCTTTGTTATGGAACATTGAAGGAGTTACTTGTACTATAAGACGGAAGCAAGAAACCAAGAGAAGGGATTCATTCCACTGGTAAAGGAAACACAAACTTCAAGTTTATAGTTTCATGGTTAGATTAGTAGGTTTCTGACAGAGGATGGAAAACACTTAATTTTGACAGACATTCTGACAACTCACTAAACCTTTCCTAGGCTGAGGCAGGACAAGCCCCCTTAGAATTAGGGAGAGAGAGGTTTCTATATTGATTTAATAAAATGATTTAATAAACGTTTGTAACCCAGAAGATGACCCCTCCTTGTCGGTCTCCTTCTTCTACACCCTGACAGTAGCCTGACTGCTGCCACTGCAAGAACATGAATTGTTCCTGTTTCTAGCAGCCTGTTTTTAGTGTTCTCTCATCTCCTCCCTACATATTTTCATGTTGATGTTCTTTGTTCAACACTCTTGAGTGGTATCACATTACAGGACCTTAACTACCAAAGCTTTCCTGTATCTTTATCTTCAGCTGGCTTACAACAGTGGAGACAAGGATGGTGCATTTTGCAGTGTAATTCAGCCTACACAGTGCTGACTGAGTTTTTCAGAAGTTTGGTGTGGTACTGATATGGCAAGGGCAACACATGGCTTCTAACTGGGTGTATTCCAGTAAATGATGGTGCTGGGCAGAAATGCTATCATCAGTTATTCATAGCAGAGGTTCCAAAGGCATCCATACTGACAATCTTTCGTGTGAGTGAAAGGATCTCAACAAATCTGAAATGAGACATGGGTGTTCGGACAGATCCCTATTGTGATTGGGCATAAGTGTGTGAAGAGGCAGGTGTGCACGTCATCTATAGGACCCACCTCCTAACCTCTGTCATATTGGAAGAACACAAGAGAGTACTGTGCATAACACCTGGTATCATCTCAATACCACATCGGAGGTATGAGATACTTTATGTGCTTAGACAATCATATCAAATCTACCCTCAAACTGATGCAGTAGATATGATCTTGCAGACACCACTGGATGTAGAAGAACTATAAGTAAAGTCTGACAGAAGAGAAGTGAAGTCACAAAGAGAAAAGATACATAGACATACTGAATCTGACGAATGGATGTTCAAAGAATGAAGATGTAACTAAAGCAACAAAGTAAACATACATGCGAATACAAAGAAAACCATATATACTAAGAAGATACGTGACAAGAGATGTCAAAATTGTATATACGCAGAAATGCAAGGTAGATAAGACAAAGTAGGAAATATAACGCGAGGAAAGCAGCCATGTTGAAAAGATGGATGTCGGCATTGTATAATAGTAAGCGGGAAACCTCGAGAAGAGAGTCCAAGGCTGCAGAGCTGACAGGTGCTGGAATACAGATTTGTGCAAGGAACAAAGGGTATTCGCTTGGCTCAGGATCAAGGATGCCACAGCAAGAAGCAACTGCAACGAACGAAAGGAGTTGAAGAGGAAAAGCCATGTTCATAAGATATATTTCTCTCAGATTAAGTAAAGAAGCGAATAATTATGAGGGACAAATATTGATGAGATGGAAAGAATATGCAAGACGGAGCAACCAAGTCTCCAGAGGCCAAGAGGAGTAATAGCATCCAATATAATTGAATCAAATAGCATTAAATAGAAGAACAGAATGAACAAAATCATGGTCTCCAGACGAAGGTAGCAATGTACCTTCACTTCCTTTAAAGTTCAGAGGAAGAGAATGGCCTGCAAGGCCAACTACAAATAAGAAGCCTTTGCTTAGGGCCTAACGGATGAGAGATGGTAGGTAAATTGGCTAAGAAAGGCAGTTGTCTGACGTTGTTCCCCTGCACTTGAGTTTTGTTGCTTACGTGCTGCTAACAAGTCAAATGTCCAAGGTTGGAAGAGAGGCGAACCAATCATGAATTCCTAAGTAATTGTGCACCATACATTGTTGCAGAAACCTATCCGCTGCTGGTATCATGCTATTATCTGTATTATACATAGTTAGAGAGGGTTTAAAGCGTGCCTACCAGATAAGAGGTAGCCAATGATGATACTAACACTTATATGAATTATAGGCATATATGTTCCCTTAGCCAATCCCTCCACCCGATAGGTTTTGCGGTTTGCCACATAGGATGATGTCATTGCTGACGTACATCGAAGTATAAAGTCATTTGTGTAATGGAAATGCGCTGAGAGTGTGTGAGCTACAATTTGTTTGTTCACCAGGTTTCCTTCCTTTATTGAATTGATAATAAAGTAGTATTTGCCACATTTTTTGAGTCTGTTCATTATTAGGGCCTGAGATCATTTATTTGGTAACCCCATTCAGCACATGGAACGCTCCAGGTGCTACTGCACAAGTAGGCCACTCTTCAGTTCAAAAGGGGTTCCGGTGGTGTACAAACTGTATCTGTTGGGAAAAGGGTCATCGGTAGTGTGGTGGTATAATGAAGGGGCACTCCAGTTCTGGTCATCATCATAGGATCTTCCGTATCTCTCCCAGCCTTTAGCTAACTAAGCTGGTATACCTTGATACGGTCCATGCCATCTTGAGATTAGTTTGTTCTCAGGGGTGGGAAGAAGCACTAGAACCTGGTCTAAGAATGGAAACCTCTTCAACTCAGATTGATGATCAAAGTGTTTCAGCTTTTCTTTCTGGCTTGTAAATGTTGACATACTAGATTCCTCACCATGTCAGTTTTCTCCCTGGTGGCCTGAACAAATGGGGCAGTATTCTGGCTAGTCTCTTCTTGGTTCTGCCATCCTTCTTTGAGCATGTTGAGAGCATACCAGAGCTCCTGTCCATAGACCAACTTGAAAGGGGAATGTTTGTTGAATGTTTGTGTAGTCTTGCTCACAGCGAAGAGTGACCATGACAACAGCTCATCTCAGATCTCAGTGTCCTCATCAGAAAACATTTGCAATAGACTCTTTATGGTCTTCTTGTGCAAATAAGCCATCGATTTGTGATCTATAAACAGAGGTGCAGAGAGCTTCATTGTGTGATAACTTCAACAGTTCATTCATATGATTGGACATACATTTTGGACCTTGCTTGGTAAGGTTCTTTTTGGAAAACCCACCAAGGTCAAATGGGGAAATAAATGTTTAATGATCTGTTGAGCAGTAGTATTCCAAAAATGCATTTGGATATTGGGTGACTCAAACGACAATCACTAGGCTGTACCAGTTCCCCATTTTAGGGGGAGATTTAGGCTTCCCATGATATTCATGCTCAACTTATAAAAAGGTATATCTGTGATGGATAAAATTGCAGTTGCGCTTGTCCTATGTTCACCCGGAATATCTTCTGATAGTACACTCTTGACATATTTCTTTTATGTGTTGATATTTCACAGGGTAAAATAACCAACTGAGCACATAGTCCAGAGTTTGCCTGTGGTAACAGAGAGTGTGCTAACTCCAACACTGGGCTGTCCTAACAGCTTGTAACAGGGCTGCCCATCCTCTTTTACAATGTTCCCAGCTCTGTAGCGCAAACCCCATTCCTCCACGAAGTATGATCCAATCTTACTCCACCCCTCTTCAATCAATATTTTTTGTTTGAAGGCAGACAGAAGAGCCGGATAGCTTCTTTAGACTAAAGCAAATTCTAAACAAAGGGAACGGGTCCATAGTTTCAACTTTCTTGGTTGCATCGGGTGATGAATGGTATGACTTAAAGCCCTTCTCCCTCCTTAGACTATTTTTGGTAACTCAGTGGGCTCTACCACCTCTGGCTTAAAGATGATCTTATAGACCAGCTGGGCCACCTGTCGAAGATGGTACAAGAATCTCAATAGCAGATGGTTCTAGGGTTCTTATTTTTCTCTTTGTGAAGCCTTGGTCCATCTCTGTTTCTCTCTCTCTTCTTGTTATGACTCTTCCCCCTAACCCAGGCATCCGTATCCCCTGGTTACTGCTACTGAAGGTTGACGTCTACCATCTAAAAGCAGGCTTGTGCTAGAGATGATGATCTAAATGTTGGCTATTTAAACACCCTCAGGGACGTTCTAACTGTCTGTACTCTATTCAGTTGTTCGTGCTCCAATGGGAGCTGAGATGGTGCCTTACAAATACTCTTTTGGATTCAGGCTTTGCATACCACGCTTACCCTCACCTCTCCCTTTACCACTCTTTCTATTGTCCACTCTTTCTTCTTTTAAAAGAATCTTTTTATTAGTTGAACAGATACATACAACATTTGACTCATTGATCACAGTGGAGGCACTGACCTTCCAATGGGATTTAAATAGAAAAATTAAAACATTGTGTCACTTCACAACCTGTTTGTATGATGCACGCAGTTCCTAATTGCATTTAGCCATCTGTACTCTGCAGTATGAGATGGGAGCCACCCACCTAGTATATGTTTGTGCTGCTTTATTTTGCCTTTTGTTCAACCTGTGACCCTGAATATTCTTGAGATGGCCGCCAGTTGCTGAGCAGGTAATTCTTATAAGCTATCCAAATGTCAGCTGGTTTAGATGATACTGGCATTGTCTTGACATATGTTTCTTCAGTTTCATAGCTCTATATAATATTGTGTTGCCATAGTTGCACTGCAGGGGCTGGGCCTTTCCACCATGATTTTGCAATGCATCTTTGAGCCAACAGGTGACACTATAATTTCATCATCAATAATTTCCCCAATTATTTTAAACACCTCTTTTCAGAAGTCACTAGTCCCATTGCAAGCCCATGCTGAACAGAACAAACACCTACAGATCCTGCCATGCAGTGTGTACAACCCAGAGAGTTCTCCAAATAGTATTTATGCAGTCTTGCTTGGGAGTACTACATCTGATGTGTACATTTGAAATGGATAAGTGTGACAGAGGCCAGAGAAAACACTCAGAATCCTGGAGTTGGTTCAAGGATTTTTATTTTTAATAAAACGAAGGATATGGATTGTTTAAAACAACCATGAGACTAGACAGACCATTTTTGCTGCTCTGGGACACTGCCTGGTCAAAGGGGTTGGAGAACTGGGCAAAGTCATCCTTCTCTCTCTCCTGACCCCCCTGGGATTCCCACCTTAGCCCAGGTGTCTGTAACCCTGGGTTGGTGCTGTAGAACGGTAACCCTACTATCTGAGTTCTTGACCTTAGTCTACAGAGGGTTCCCCTAAGTGCAGGCTTGTTCGTGTCCTCAGTGACTTTCTGGCTTTCTATACTATCGGAAGGGTTTGTGCTCTAATGGGGAACAGGATCTTGCCTTCTAAGTAGTTCCACACATGCCCACTTTCACCTTCCCTTCTTAGTTACCTACTTTTTCTCTGCTGTCTCCTGCCTACCAATCTTCTTTTATTATTATTATTATTATTATTCTTAGGGTATTTATTGAGCGCAGACATAGCTTCGAGAAGCAACAGAGCGCTTTACAATCATAGGGGAAGAACATGGTCAGGGGAGCAGAGAAACAAGGGAGTGGGAAGCTAACAGCAGGGCAGGGGAAGGTGGGCAATTTGTCAGCAAGGGATCTGCAAGCAACCAGGAGAGGAAACAGTGGGATTCAGATCACCCAGGTTCAGGTAGGGAGGGGAGTGAAGGGTGTGTGAAGTGTTAGAGAGGAGCCATTCCTTGAAGTGGAAGGTCTTCTGCTCCTTCCTGAATTGTTGAAGCAACAATGTGAGTCTGGTGTGTAGGGCAATGAGATTCCAGAGTCTTGTTGGGTAGACAGAGAAGGCCTGTCTCTTGGTTCTTTCTTTCCTGCACTGGCATAGTTCAAGTCTGAACATATCCATACTTCTGGTGGATCTTACGCCTTAGGGAGAGCTAGGGAACTTCAGGGTGACAGTCTGGTGGTAATGCAGCAGGATTTGAAGATGATACAGGTTTTTCAGCAGGAGCCACTGTAATTCGATGAGGGTTGGAGTGATGTGGTTGAATTTGCAGTCATTTCATCAGTCGTGCTGCCGCATGCAGGACGCATCTCAGAGGTGCCAGGTTAGTTGCCAGAAGGTCTTCCAAAAGGGTATTGCCACTTTCCAGATGGGAGAGGACAAAGGGTTGGACAGCAGATCTGAAGTTTTTTTATGGGATGAAGGGCTTTATATTCCACAGGAGAGAAAGTTGGTACCACGCTGTCCGTATCCTCTTTGCTGTCTGCTGTTTGAAGGAGAGGTGTCTTTCAATGTCAAACCCAAGGGACTTGGTGCAGGTGGGGTATGAAGCTCTCAAGGTGAAAAGCAGAGAGCTAGGTCTGGATGTCAGAGTGTTCAGTGTTGTTGGTCAGGAGTAGGAATTCAGTATTGGAGGGGTTGAGCTGCAGGTAAGCACTGGACATCCATGACTGGATCAATGAGAAGCAGGCCTAGAGTCTGTGGATGTCTTTGTTGGAGGATATCTTGAGGTAGAGCTTAGTATCATCTGTGTATTGTTGAATGTGGATGTTGTATGGCTGGAGGAGTGTTCCAAGAGGTTCCAAGTATAGACTGAAAATCACAGGGGATGAGGATGGAACCTTGCGGGACTCCACAGGTGATGGGTAGAGTTGGTTATCTGGAGGAATCCATTTGTACAAACTGGTGGTGATTATCAAGGTATGATCTGAACCAGCTAAGGATGATCTTGCTGATCCCCATGGGACGATGTAGATTGTCAGTCAGTGTCTAGTGGGTTACTTTGTCAAAAGCTGCTGCAAGGTCAAGGAGAATCAAGAGGCAAGAATTACCATCATCAAGGATTTTAAGGGCATCGTTGATCACCTTGGGATGCCCTTTCTGTGCTCTATCTGGGCCTGAAGTCCGATTGGTAGGACTGAAGGAGGTTGATGGTTTCGCTGTGTTGGAGGAATTGCATGGCTACTGCTTTCTCAAGGACCTTACCTAGGCAGGTGACTATGGGTGATGTGGGAGTAGTTGTTGAGATTGTCATGGTTCATTGTTGATTTCTTGAGAAGCAGAAGGATTTGTCTAGACTTTATTGTTGAGTGGAAGATACCTTGAGTTAGGGAGCTGTTGTTAATGGACCTTCTGTCCCTCCATTGTTTCACACCTCCTTCCTGCCTGCACCCTTTGATGCTAACTCTTTTCCTTCTCTCACTCTACTGCTACCACTCCACCTCCTTTACTACTACCCCCCCTCTTGCCCTATTACTGCTTTCCCACAAGTACTACTCCTCCCCTCACAAATGTTACTACTCTCCTCCTACTACTATCACTACTCTCCGCTGACTACAAATATTACTACTACTTTTCCCTTACTACTACTTCTCTCCCCAGCCAGTAATACTACTATCCAACCAATACTACTCTGTCCTACAACCACTACTACTTCACCCTCCAACGTCTACTAATCTACCCCCCAACCACTACTACTCTGACACCATCCTTTCACTCTGTACCTTCTACTTCATAGTCACTCTACACTAAATTCTACTCACTTGCCACTCATATGCCCCACTCACCCTGCAATGCCCTTGTACACTCCAAACTAATACCTTACCGGTCTGTAACATATGCCTCCTCACTCTGCTGCTCCTTTTGTCATCCTCTAGTCTCTTGGTCCTTCTCCACCTCCACAACTGACCTCACCCGGATAACAAACACTTCCTTTTTCCCCCTTGACTCCTCCTTCCCTCTGTGGGATTGGCTGGCTCTCGCTAGCCAATCTCATTTTTACTTTTGTAGGCCCACTCCCTGACTTAGACACCCAAAGTATAAAGAAATATGACAAACCCCAGCGGGGAATGAGACCAAGAGGACAGGCTGCAAGAGTTTATATAAGAATTTGGCATCCAGAGAACTGTGCTGCCCGAGAGCGCTCTGGCAAACATTACAAAGATGGCAGCTTATAACGAGAAAAAACGTAATACATGACGTTGTTACATATGGGACCTTATTGGCAATGGATTGGATAAGACACACAGATATGTATACAATGTGTATGGTTGCTTCTGCTGGATTGGTTGTTCTGTTGGCAGGAGGACTTGTCCCACAAGGTCCAGTTGTCTGTGTCCAGGAGGGGTGAGGGTCAGGTCACGGTGAAGCAGGGCAGGCCCTAACTAATGTAACATAACACATTGTTTTAGGCATGCACTAAATTATCATTACTGAGACTCCTTTGAGAAAATCATTATAGCAGTACATTTTAGGGTTCTACTAACATCATTATTTACTGGGGTTTTATGAGGCTTATCACAACTCAGGGGGGTCTTGGATCAGGTGGGATCGTTGATCATGGGGTGGGTCTGGTCACATCAAAGAGGCTTGGGGGCACGCTGACATTTGTTAGTTCTAAGGGGCAATATATGGTGACAGAGGTGGGCTGGTGTTAGTACGGGCACACTGGGATGGGCATCACACAGAGGTTACATATCTGGTACATCAAGAGAATACCTATCGGGGGCCATGAGGTTATATTGGCAGTAATTTCCCAAACTCAGGGGGGGAGTTCAAGGGGGCACGGCAGGTTTGTGGAGATAGATGAGTTTGCAAGGCATGGCCTGGGCCGGTTCACACACAGGACAGTGATCTCAGAGGAAGGGCGAGGCATTACATTTGTTTTTGTTGCAATTACCTCCGGCTCAGGTGTGAGAATGAAGCTGCGAGGCTTTCAGACACGGTAAAAAAGGCGGGGGTTGTTGGGAGCGCCGAGCGCGGCATGGAAAAGGGGAGAGAAACCTTCTCGTAGTATCGCAGCAAGGCCTAATCCAAAGATGGAGTCGGGGGTGTCCAAGATGGATGCCGAGTGTCTCTAAACAGCCCCATCCTGCGTCGTCATCAGCACTTGGGCTGGTTATGTACACAGGGGCAAAAGGAGGCTTCCCCCACTGTTGGTCGAGCAAGTGGCATGTATCTTAAACTGAGTGAGTGAGGGGGGGCCAGACTGGGCCGGCCACTCCCACACACTTTCTGTCCCTGCAGGGACTGTCAGTGAAAGTTTAAATAGATGCCTAAGGCCCACCCCCTTTTTACCCTCGGGATCACCAAGGAACTTTGTCAGATCCCAATTACATTTTGATACCTGGGGTAAGGTTAAATGGTGTGGGTGGTGTGTGGAATAAAGGGAATTTGTCCCCTCCACCCCTGTGAGGCTAGAGAGGTGAGCTTGCTCTCCAACACCCTCCCTAGGGGTTGAGGCAAGTGAGACCTCCCCGGCAGAGACTCCCCCTTAGGGACAAGTACTCCAGTTCAAGTGAGGAACTCCCAAAAAGCTGTGCACTCTGTGGCTGTCATGATTCCTGCCCCTCATGTCCCCAGCCTTCCAAGATGTCAGGCTGGAGCCAGGCCACTATCACCTACATGGCCCTCAAGGGCCTCTCCATCCCTCCAAAGACCCACTTGGAGTCAGACTTGGTGCTTGTGGCACCAGACTCACTCACTCCCATAGGATAACATTGGGGATTGGACTTGTAGTGCTTTGATGGGGACAAGATGGATGCCCCCACATATTTCGGTTCCCAGAACTGCATGTGCAGTCTAGTCTTTTGGGTGTGGTTCAGCCCAGAGACACCTGGGATATCCAGAAACTATTCAAGCCACGCCCAGGCTGAGAAACATGCTTTGTGTTTTCTGCACCTGCAGCATGACACTCACCGTTTTCGGATCGTTCTACCAGTAGGCCTGCATCTTTCTTCTGCGCTCAGCTCCTGCAAGAACAAGAACAACATTTGGAACAGCCTTACCTTGCGGCGCTTCTGCCCATCATTCATCGCTTCTGCCGCTTCCTAAGGAAAAGGGAAAAGAACAGAAAAAAGGCATTAGTAAGCATTCAGCAAATCTTTGCTTATTTTTAAAGACTGTACGAGCTTCAAACGCTTACCTGAATCCCAGCCGCTCTGGGGGAACTCTGTTTCCGGAACTTCTCTTCCATCTGCAAAAGGGAAAGGACACTCCAGGTTAGCGTGGAAACATCTAGAGGCGCCGCTTACCGCGCTTACTCACCGCATTTCTTCTTCATAACCGGCATCCACGCTGAAAACGTTGTGGCACCTAAAAGACACAGAAACATAACTCAGTTCAATACAAATATGAAAGGGTCGCATCGCGCATCGCGCTCTCACTCACCTTCAGTGCTACTCATCTCAGCAGCACGTCGCCATCCCCAGACACCGGCCATCATCGAAGGAAGGAAGGGAACGAAGTTAGAAAACTGTTCAAAAGACTCATTGTACTTACCTGTCGGACTCTTGCCAGTGAAGTAACTAGGCAGCAACGAGCCCGCATCAATCAATGCGCCCCTGCGCTGAAAGCAGGACGGAGAGCACACTTTCCAAGAAAACAAGGCGAGCTGTGGATCAAAGGGAGGGGTTGGACCCCGGGGAAGAAGGGGTTCAAGCACACAGAGACAATAGGGAGTTAAACTCTACCAATCCTGTGTTTCAGGCCCAGTCTCCAGTCGAGTAGACTCCAGGGAAGGGTTTGAGGTCATAAAAGGTCAGAACAGGCTCAGTGATGTCCCTGTGGATACCAGGTGAGCGTTACAGAACACAAAGCCCCACATCAAAATCCACCTGGGCGTCATGGAAACGTCAGAAACTGACCAGTTAGCCCACATATTGGGGCAGCTACGTTCCGAAGTACATGCAGACAGGCAGGAGACCAACACTCTGAGGAGAGAGCTGAAGGTAGCCAAAGAACGCACTGATAATTTAAGCCAGCAACTTCTCCAGTCACAAGCAGGGCATGCACCATTGCCGGGAAGCGTGCCCTCCATGCCAGCACCATCAGCCAATCCCGTTCAGATAACCCTTCCTGGGGCAGTTCCCTTGGCCCCGCCCGAACGGTTTACGGGGGATCCCAAGAGGTTTGCATCATTCATGAACCAGTGCCGCCTGCACTTCCTTTGTAGACCAGGGGCCTTTCCGAATGACCAATCACGGGTCGCTTTTGTGCTATCCTACCTGAGTGGTAGCGCCGCGGACTGGTCTGTACCCTTTGTGGCCCAAGACAATCCTTTGCTGCATGACTTCAGGGGCTTTCAGCAGGAGATGGAAAAGCTGTTCGCCCGTCGTACTCATGGGCAGGCACTAGACAACGAACTTCTGTCCCTACGCCAAGGGAATCAAGACCTATTAACATACATAGCCACGTTCAATAGACTCGTAGTTGAAGCAGAATGGCCAGTGGAGAAGAGAACCACGTTATTTCATCGAGGGTTGCGGGGGGAGCCCAAGGATGTTCTTGCACAAGTAGTGAACCCCCCCGAAAGACTGCTCAGAAATCATTGACCTTGTTGTTCAACTGGATCATAGGTTGCAGGACGGAAGAGCAGATCGAACCAGACCGGACCCTCGCCCTATGTATGTGCGTTCAAAGGACAATATTGCCCGCACAACGGAAGGTTCAGGAGAACCAATGCAAATCGGGGGGTCAGATCCCCTTGACTAAAGCGGAAAGGGATAAAAGGAGACAGCAGCAGTTATGTCTGTACTGTGGAAGGTCAGGTCATTTCCTTAAAGAGTGCCCTGTGAAGCCACCGAGGAGGACGGTAGGGGCCACGGACAAGGAAGATACCATCAAGGAATTGGAAAACTCCCCAGCCTGGCAAGTGTAGGGGTCCACTTGTCGAGCGAAGAAAGTGAACTACAGACCTCCCATTTTGCACTATCTGTGGTCTTGATCAATCACCAACAACCATCTCGGATGCACGCAGTAAGAGCGTACATTGACAGTGGAGCCGTTGGGAATTACATCGACCAGGATCTT
This sequence comes from Ambystoma mexicanum, assembly GCF_040938575.1. Taxonomy (NCBI): domain Eukaryota; kingdom Metazoa; phylum Chordata; class Amphibia; order Caudata; family Ambystomatidae; genus Ambystoma; species Ambystoma mexicanum. The sequence goes on along the minus strand of NC_090934.1, from coordinate 560,153,339 downwards.
GCGGCAAAGATGGAGCTTCCGTTACGCCCTAAATCAACCACTGACACTGTTACCACTGTCGACGACACGAAATAGCTTCTGGTCCAGTATCCCAATGCACTGCAGCTTTAACCCTTCTGTGCCAGGATGGACACCAAGAATCTATCGTTTTCGACCTCATTAAGGCACCACAGTTCCGGTTGATTTTGGGAATGCCATGGTTGGTAGCTTACAATCCTCGAATCGATTTGCGAGCAAAAGAATTGGCCTTTCCCGAGACTTGCGCCCACACAAGTTATCGCCAAGAGAAACAACCAATAGACACCAGAACCTCCACGCTTGCGACTGTGGCAATCGGCACCCTACCAAGTGAATACCAGGACTTTCAAGATGTCTATCAGAAAGAACAGGCTAATACCCTGCCACCGCATAGACCATACGATTGCCAAATTGACCTGATACCCGGCGCACAAATCCCTTGTGGGCGAATTTACGCACTCACGGAACCAGAAAACCAGCACCTGAAGGCCTATCTTGACCAAAACCTGGCCAACGGGTTCATCAGTCCCTCGAAGTCTCCAGCAGCCAGTCCTCTATTCTTCGTACCGAAAAAGGAGGGGGACTTGAGAATGTGCATCGACTATCGCACACTGAACCAGATTACCCCCCTGCCACTGATCCCTGAATTGCTTGATCAAATCAAAGATGCCCAAATCTACACAAAACTGGACCTGAGGGGGGCATATCACCTTGTTCGCGTAAAGCAGGGGGACAAATGGAAAACCGCTTTTTGCACCAAATACGGCTTGTACGAATATCAAGTAATGCCCTTTGGCCTTTGCAACACGCCTGCAGCATTTCAATACTTCATGAACGATGTCCTACGGGAATTGATTGGTGTCTGTGCTCTAGTGTACATCGACGATATTCTAGTATATTCCGCATTAAAGCAGGACCACGTTAAACAGTTCCGATCCGTATTGGAGAAACTCTGTCAACACCAGCTCTACGCCAAGCTCGAAAAGTGCTCATTCCACGTCTCCGAGGTGGAATTCCTGGGCTTTATTCTCAGCCCGAATGGAATCCGAATGGTTGTACACAAGGCAGAGGCTATCCTGAACTGGCCATCCCCAAATTCATTTAAGGGGGTTCAAAGTATGCTGGGTTTTGCAAACTTCTACCGCCGGTTCATCCCAGGATTTTTGCAAATCATGCATCCCATCACGTCATTGCTAAGGAAAAGCAACAAAAATTTCCAGTGGACAACAGAAGCCGAGGAAGCTTTCCAGGAACTCAAAGCAAGATTCACATCTGCCCCAATCTTACACCACCCTCGCCCTGATCTCCCATACCTGGGGGAAACAGACGCCTCAAGCATGGCTATGGGAGCCGTCCTCTCACAAAAGGACCCCGAAACAGGCCAGTTACACCCTGTTGCCTTCTGGTCGCGTAAATTCACATGCCCTGAACTCAATTACGCTATCACAGACAAAGAACTCCTGGCCATTAAGTCAGCCTTTAAGGCATGGCGGCACTACCTCTTGGGCGCCAGACACACAATCACCGTAATAACTAACCACCAGAACCTCCAATACCTAAATACGGCAAAGGCCCAATCCCCACGACAACTATGTTGGGCTCTTTTTTTTGCTGAATATGACTACGTGATTACATTTCGACCAGGGGTGAAAAACAGGAAGGCCGATGCCCTTTCCCGTATGGGGGTGGAAGAGCAAGGGTATCATACCCCTGACCCAATAGCAATCGAGTGACAAGCTCCTAGGAATCACAGCAACCATAACTCGGAAAGAATTACATGAAGAAATCCAAAACCTGATGAGTCCGGAGCAATTACAAGCGTGGAGTGCACAAGGAGAACATTACATGATAAAAGATCAGTTGCCCTACTTCAGGAATCGTTTATTCTTACCAAACCAAGAACTACGAGAACAAGTCATGTCTGGTTATCATGATTCCTTGATCGAGGGCCACCCCAGAATCGCTAAAACCCCAGACAAGGTAAAACGAAATTATTGGTGGCCCACGTGGCGTAAAGACATTATCCAATTCATCCTATCTTGTGGAGTGTGTGCTCAAAACAAGTAATCCAAGCAGAAACCGGCTGGGCTATTACAACCATTGGAAATGACCCAGTCAAGGGTTTAACATTATTCTTGTGGCCGTGGACCTATTTTCAAAAATGGCACATTTCATTCCTCGTACGGGGCTCCCAAATACTTCCACTCTGGCAAAGGTATTTCTTAAAGGCATCATACAGCTCCATGGGTTTCCTTCAGTTTTAGTCTCAGACCGAGGTACTCAATTCGTATCTAACTTCTGGAGAAATTGCTGCTCTATGGCCCAGATCGACATCCGGCTATCCAGCAGTCACCATCCCCAAACGGATGGTCAAACTGAGAGGACAAATCAGATGCTCGAGCAGTATCTGTGATGCATGTTACACCAAGCTGAAGGAAGCTGGTTCGACCTATTATGGATAGCTGAATATGCTTATAATAATTCCCTACACACCAGCACTGGGCAGACACCCTTTTATACAATGTATGGCAGGCACCCACATAATTCTGAGTTGGACATTCCTACAACCCTGGAAATGCCAGCAGTCAAAACCTTGCACACAACCATTTCTCAAACCTTTAAAAGGGCAGCTCAACACCTACTTCAAGCTAAGAATCGCCAAAAGAAGTTTGCTGATCAACACCGAGCAAAGGCCCCCAACTACCAAGCGGGAGACAAAGTCTGGCTGGCGTCTAAACACGTGTCCATTAAAGGAACCCAAACTTTCCGTCCAAGATACCTTGGTCCATTCACCGTCACCTCCATGATAAATCCTGTGGCGGTCAGACTAGCTTTGCCTCCAAACATGCAGATTCACCCTGTGTTCCACATGTCTCTCCTTAAACCTGTTCAACCTGGGACCCGGGTAGCAATGCCACCACAGCCAGCAGTAGTCGCGGGGAGCCAGAATTCAAAGTCAAGGACATCCTGGATTCAAAGTACGTCAGATCCAAATTATACTACTTAGTAGACTGGAAGGGGTATGGTCCACAAGACAGGACATGGGAGCCTTGTGAGTACATCCATGCACCTCGCTTGCTTAGACGATTTCATCAAAACCATCCAAACAAACCAGGACCAGACAGAAGCACCACCTTGAGAGGGGCCTTGGGGGGGAGTGCTGTCATGATTCCTGCCCCTTATGTCCCCAGCCCTTCAAGATGTCAGGCTGGAGCCAGGCCACGATCACTTACATGGCCCTCAAGGGCCTCTCTATCCCTCCAAAGACCCACTTGGAGTCAGACTTGGCGCTTGTGGCACCAGACTCACTCACTCCAATATGATAACATTGGGGATTAGACTTGTAGTGCTTTGATGGGGACAAGATGGATTCCCCCACATATTTCGGTTCCCAGAACTGCATTTGCAGTCTAGTCTTTTGGGTGTGGTTCAGCCCAGAGACACCTGGGATATCCAGAGACTATTTAAGCCACGCCCAGGCTGAGAAACATGCTTTGTGTTTTCTGCACCTGCAGCGTGACGCTCACCATGTTTGGATCGGTCTCCAGTAGGCCTGCATCTTTCTTCTGCGCTCAGCTCCTGCAAGAACAAGAACACCGTTAGGAACAGCCTTATCTTGCGGCGCTTCTGCCCATCATTCATCACTTCTTCTGTTCTGCGGGCATCTTCGGCAGTGTCATTCCCATACCGGTACGCCGCTTCCTAAGGAAAAGGGAAAAGAACAGAAAAAAGGCATTAGTAAGCATTCAGCAAATCTTCGCTTATTTTTAAAGACTGTACAAGCTTCAAACGCTTACCTGAATCCCAGCCGCTCTGGGGGAACTCTGTCTCCGGAACTTCTCATCCATCTGCAAAAGGGAAAAGACACTCCAGGTTAGCGTGGAAACATCTAGAGGCGCCGCATACCGCGCTTACTCACCTAATTTCTTCTTCATAACCGGCATCCACCCTGAAAACGTTGCGGCACCTAAAAGACACAGAAAAAGAACTCAGTTCAATACAAATACGAAAGGGTCGCATCGCGCATCGCACTCTCACTCACCTTCAGTGCTACTCATCTCAGCAGCACGTCGCCATCCCCGGACACCGGCCATCATCTAAGGAAGGAAGGGAACGAAGTTAGAGAACTGTTCAAAAGACTCATTATACTGACCTGTCGGACTCTTGCCAATGAAGTAACTAGGCAGCAACGAGCCCGCATCAATCAATGCGCCCATGCGCTGAAAGCAGGACAGAGAGCACACTTTCCAAGAAAACAAGGTGAGCTGTGGATCAAAGGGAAGGGTTGGACCCCGGGGAAGAAGGGGTTCAAGCACACAGAGACAATAGGGAGTTAAACTCTACCAATCCTGTGTTTCAGGCCCAGTCTCCAGTCGAGTAGACTCCAGGGAAGGGTTTAAGGTCATAAAAGGTCAGAACAGGCTCAGTGATGTCCCCGTGGATACCAGGTGAGCGTTACAGCGGCCTACATGGGATGCTCTAAAATATAAATAACACTACTGGGATGCAGAAACACCTAATAGATGCCACTATCTTACCGAAAAAAAAGAACATGTTCCTTTAAATCCAAATATCCATTCCACTGGGACGAGTATGTTGAATAATGTGCGCTCGACAAACCACAGGACGAAAGAAGAGGGAGAGGAATGCATACGCAGGGAGGGGTAGCCCTGCACTGCGTAACACCTGGAGGAGGCAGAGTGAGCACTAGCGAGAAATCCCACAAGCTTGAAACCCGCCCAATACTGCAGACTGGGACACCAGAGCCATGGTGCAACCTCAGCACAAGAATGCAGCAGGGCAGAAGCCCGGAGGAAGAGACGACTGGGACTCCAGAGCCAGGGCGCAAACCCCGGAGGACGGTGGTGGTGAGACCACACAGGGCCCGTGGTGGACACCCGGTCCTAAAATCATCACTGATATCAGCGCTCATAGAGAGCCGCAGGGTGTTTGGGCCCTCGTCAGAAGACCTGGACACCGCAAAGAGAGGAGAGACCAGAAGGAGGAACACGACGATCACGATGCAACACCAGAGAGAAGGTCCTTGAGGAACAAGGCTCCCGAAGATGTTCCCCTTCAGAAAAGAAGGTAACAGGGAGAACAGGAATAATGGGAGGCCGAGAGGGAATCATTATACCATGCAAACATACCCTCTCATTAGAAGTCACGAGACAAACTTGCCCTTGAAGCAGATGAACTTAAACTGCTGTCATACAAGAGAAAACATTAATATTGATAGAAAAGAGCAGTAGATAATAATATCCCAGGAAAGTGAGAAAGAGGCAAAGCCAACCTGAAACCCATGCACTTAAAACGTCATGATACCAGACAGAAGTGCTGAGAATCTGAATATTAGAGAAAAGAACAGTGGATAACAATAGCCCAGAAAAAGGGGAAAGCAACTAGATATTTTGTACAAGAAGAAGAGGATATCAAAAGGCGAGAATATTTTGAGCCAGAGTTCAGAGGAACTACTAGACAATTGAACCAAGTACAGAATCAAGCAGGGAAAAGCAGGTTGAGTTAGAATTGGCCAGGAGGGAAATACTATTCGAAACAATAGTATCTTCCAGTGATACGCTGGAAACAGCAACCAGGAATGTATAGCTTGTAAATGATCCCCACAAGGGACTTCCAAGGAGAAGGGAAAACATAAGAGCCAATTTAAGGATTTAAAGAGACTAATCCAAGAAATCACAAGAGTCTATTTGAGGATTACATATTGATAAAGAATCCTACAGACTGGTACTTGAAGTAACCACAGGAGAAGGTAGTCATTTTCTGGATATAAGTTAGCTTTTATAATGGTAGGGTCAGCTAGGGTAGATTTGGACAGCAGAATTAGTCCTTTGGACATTCATGATCGACTGATGAGCACCTTAGTTAGAAACATAGGCAGGGACCACCCAAAGTGATAGTGAAAGTTAGGTGGTTGGAACTGACTTGAAACCAGGGTCGGATTGGCCCCTCGGCCTTTTGGCCCATGGCCGGGCTGAAATCGTCCCTGGGGAGTGGGGTCGGTTTCTGGCTATGCCTGGGCCGGATTGGAAGGAAAAAAAGAAAGAAAAAAAGATTTTTTTTCAACTTTTTTTGTTTTTTTCCAAAACGCCTTTCATCCTTCATAGGTTGATAAATGAGTACCAACACAGGTTGGGTGATATTGTATACATATTTGTTCTATAAAAAAAAGAGCTTAATAAGTAAGTGCTCTACAATAACATATTATCATTTGGCCTTGGATGTCTGCTTGATTTCCCAGTAATTTAGTGTACTTAGGAACAATGCTATTTGATGCCACTTCCTGTTTTGTCAAGGGTTGAAAGGTCGTGTTTCATCGTTTCCCGGGATGTCAATTTGGGGTGGGGTCAAATGACATCACTTCCTGTGATGTCATCAGAGATCAAGGGGCGTGAGGCGAGGGTTGTGCCACTTTTTTGAGGCGAGGGGTGGCCACCGTTTTTTGGGTGACCGGGCCTATTTGTTGTCCCAATCCGACCCTGCTTGAAACCAAAGTTCCCTGCTGCTGAAAACTGCAGCAGTTGTCGCCAGCTCTCTCTTTCCTCCTGTTGTTGCCCAGACAATGGACAATGCCCCCTTATGGGTGCAACTAAGATACACAACAACACAGAGACAGGTGTGGTCTTGGAAAATGCCTAGACAAATACTATATGACACCATAGCATGGCATATGCTGATGGAGAAAACTAGATCCTAATTTGAACTAAATGACACACCGGAAGCCCCACTAGATGTAGTATGGGATGCCTTCAAGGCAGTGCTCAGGGGAGAAATAATCTCTCTCAATACGCAAAGGAGAAAAGAGAACGAAAGGCTAGAAAAAGACATGGAGGAAGAACTGAAGGAAGCGCAGAAGGTATTAGCAGAAAAGAAAAACAAGCAAAACTACAGTAGGGTTAAGGATGGCATGAGACAACTAGATCAATTACGAACAAGCAGGGCAGAGAAAGCTTTATTGACTCTGAAACAGAGGTACTATATTAAGGCGAATAAAGCAGATGGAATGCTGGCGAGACTCCTAAAACAACAAACGAGTAATTGCAATATAGACAGTATCAAGCGGTCAGACGGCACAATGGCCACAGAGACTGGACACATTATAGACTCCTTCTCAACATTCTACACTCAAATTTACTCAGCGGTGAGACCCAACCAGCAAAGCATACAGGGCTTCCTAGACAGAGTTCAGCTGCCAAAAGTCGCCCGAGATGATAGAGATATCCTTAAAAAAGAAATAACGGAAGAAGAAGTGGGTAGAATGATGAAAACCCTCCCAAGTAATAAAGCGCCAGGTCAGATGGATTTCCTGCATTTTTCTATAAAACACTAAGCAAGGATCTTATTCCATTTATAAGAAGGTTATTCAATTCCTTCCCACAAGTGGGGGGTAACACGATCTATGTCCGAAGCGAGGGTTGTGATTTTTGGGCAACCAAATAAAGATTTGACAAACTGCGGCTCATATCGGCCCATAGCACTACTCAACATAGATGTTAAAATATATACGGGGATCCTGGCCGAAAGAATAGAATACATCCTGCCGACAATTATAGGTCAGAATCAATCAGGTTTCATTGCTGGCATGAAAACATGGGATAATAGAAGAAAGGTCACCCATCTGATTGAAAAAATAGAAATTAAACAGACCCGGGCGGTATTAATATCGCTTGATGCCGAAAAGGCCTTCGATAGGGTGGAATGGCCATATCTCTTCCAAGTAATTAAATATATGGGGTTTGGAGCCAATTGCATTCAAATGCTTGAAGCAAATTACAAAGATCCATCACTCAGACTTTCCATCAACACACAAACCTCAAACACAATTCGAATAGAACAGGGCACGAGGCAGGGTTGCCCCCTGTCACGCCACTTATACGCTATTTTTCTCGAACCCTTGCTAGCCCAAATTAGAGCAGATCCTAATATAAAGGGATTCTATTCATCTGCGAAATCCATAAGACAGCGGCATACGCAGACGACATGCTAATGACGTTAGTGGAACCCGGAAAATTAATTCCAGCCCTGGTTAAAGTACTGGTCCACCAAGAGAAATTATCAGGATTCAAAATAAATTTGACTAAGTCGGAACTGTTTGAGATGGGCATAGCGAAAGAACAATCGGGGGCCTCAAGCAGCAACTCTCCTTTCAAAATAGCTGAAGGGAGGATCTTGTATCTAGGGTTAACTCTGACTAATACGATATCCTCCATGTATAAGGCCAACTACCCAGATTTGATAAAGAAAACTCAGGAGGATTTCTCGAGATGAACCCCTCTTTGAATCTCTTTGCTTGGACGCATAAAAACGGTCAAGATGGTAACACTCCCAAGATTGCTGTATACATTCCAGGCCCTTCCTATTGCGATCCCTCCGTCATTCTTTAAGGATATAAATAGGCTGGTCTCAAAGTTCATTTGGCAGAACAAACGCCCCAGAGTGGTCATAGATTTGCTACTGACTCAGAAGCAGGGAGGGGGACTGGGACTACCCAATATGGGAAGATACTATGAGGCGGCGCAATTGAGAGTGGTGTGAGAACGGCTCACTGAGATAGGGAAAAGGTCTGGGCCAGGATGCACAGAGCAGTTACCAGGTTTCCTCTGGCGTGATTGCTCTGGCTCCCAGGTAAAGATAGACCCCAAGTGCTAGATACAGCACAATCATACCTACTACGTGCAATATTTCAGACAAATGGTTTAAAAAGGGACACCTCTCAACCCGCCCAGCCCCCTTCACCCCACTGTTTGAGAATCCAAGCTTCACTCCGGGGACAGAAAAGGTCAAATTCGGGCAATGGCGGCAGCATGGGTGCAGAAAGGTAGGAGACATGGGGCCTCATTACGACCCAGGCGGTAAGGGGTTAACGGCGCGGTAAAAGGTTTCGGCGCTGTTAAACCCTTACCGCCTAATTACGAGGTCCCTTTGTGGGTCTCGACCTTAACGGCTGGGTTTACCAGCCGTTAAGGAAGGAACCTGCAAAGGGACCTTCGAGGTAATTACAGTACCGCAATTTGCGGTACCATAATTACCGCCTTCCCCATTCCCATTGAGCCCTATGGGGGCAAAAATGGGAATGGGGAAGGGCCAATGGTGAATGGGGAATTACCGCCCGCCAACCTTGGAATGGGGCAGTAATTCCGCCATTCACCATGGCGGAGTTGGTAAAATACCGGCGTCAACCATGGCGCTAATAGCGCCATGGTTAACGCCAGGGTCGTAATGAGGCTCGTGGTATGGGAAGGAGGGATAGCGACATTCGAAGAATGCAAGACACATTTGGGAGTGAAAGATACAAATACATACAATTAAGACACTGGTTAAAGCAACCAGAGATTCGAAACGCAGCAAAACAACAGTTGCCAGAAGTTGAAAAATACATAACTACACACTCGGGAGATAAACACTTAATCTCAAGCATATACGCTATTCTTCAGGGCTGCTCAGCAAGAGAGAAATGGCCATATCAGACCGTATGGGAAGGCATGAAAGGTTCAGAGATGACATTGGAACGGTGCAAAGGCTTATGGAGGAACATCCAAAAGTTAACCATGTCCATTCAATTAAGGGAAGCCTGGTACAAGATGATGCTACAATGGCACTATGCACCCAGTAAACACCACAAAATGTATAAAACAACTTCCCAAGAGTAGCAGAGGGGCTGTAATGGAATAGGGGATTGGAAGCACATATAGTGGGACTGCCGTAGGTTTATGGAATTCTAGGAAGATGTGACTACACACATAAAAAACACTATGCCAGAATTGCAAGAACTTTCCATAGAAGTAACATTATTCAGAATTTTATACCCAGAATGGTACTCAATCTCGAAGCCCCGTAAGAGAGTTATGACGACTCAACTAATTATCGCCTGGCTAATAATAGCTAAGAACTGGAAACGAAAAGACCCTCATACAAAGACAGAATGAATATGCAAAATGTGGAACATACTAGTGATGGAGTGGATTACCTACCGGTTACAAGGAGACACAGAAAATTCAGGACAGATTAGGGAGAGGGCTGGAATATCTACAGAGTGACTACATGCAACAATGCCCACAAAACTTGAGATTACTGGACCTAAGGTGATCCCCCAGGCAAGGAGCACCAGACGTATAAAACTGAGTGGGAAAAGATTAACCACAGTTCAATCCAAGCTATACACTGCGTGACCACGGGAGGAGGAGGGGGTAAAATGGTGGGAGGGGAGGGTAGAGGAGTGTTGGGGTGCAAATGTTGTAATAATTCTAAAAAATATATTTTTTTTTAAAGTGGGATACCCTAAAGTTCCAGAAACTTAGTCACAGAGCCTCAGACCCCTCTACTGCCACAAAAGAATCCATAGGCTTTTATTTTTGTAGCAGCAGAGAAGCCACTAATCCCTCCTGGGAAAAAAGCGATGACTTCCACGGACTTAGTCCTAATATCCCCCCCCCCCAGGGTTGTTATATAAGATTGGGCCCAAAATCTGGCCTGGCCTGGAGGTTTGGCCTAGATGTTCTCGCAGGCACCATAAATCCAGACTTTCAGGGAGACAGAAAGGTTCTGTCATGATCACATTCAGGGCTTCTGGGTTAGGTTCTGGTGTCCGTGCCAGGAAGAAGTCTTGGTACAGATCTGTAGGTGCTAGATGGGGTTTAGCATGGAAAACATGGCATTCTCACATTCCCTAGTAGCAATGTGACACTGGACTCATAACGAAGGCACACTGTGCTGCGCGCCTTTACCGAACTACGCGTGCATAGTTACCTCAAGAGAAAACCCATAGCTGGGTACCGAAATCACGCAGTTCCGCGCACCTTCACCAAAACTATGGGTGCATTGCTGGGTAACAAAGACACGCTGGGCCAAGCACCAATTCCTGACTACGCGCGCATCCTTACATCAAGAGAAGACTCCCAAGTAAAGTATAGGATGTACATGACTGGGAGACTCCCACTACTCAAACCCAGGTGAGAGCCTTTTTGGGTCTCACTGGGTATTATCACATTTTCATGGCAGACTATGGAACCATAGCTGCACCCCTGACAGCTCTGACTTCACCCAAACAGCCTAGGAAGGTTAATTGGACTGAAGACTGTCAGAGGGCCCTTGATGGCTTGAAAGAAAGTCTGTGTAGGGCACCTGTGTTGTGTGCGCCTGATTACAGCACGCCCTTTATCGTTCAGACGGATGCCTGCGACACCGGAATTGGAGCTGTCTTGTACCAGTTAGATGACAAAGGGAGGGAACATCCGATCATATTTATCAGTAGACAACTCAAGGGTAGAGAACTTAGGTGGGCTACTGTTGAAAAGGAATGTTTCAGTATAGTTTGGAGTCTTAGGTGTTTTTGGCCCTACCTTACGGGGTCTACCTCAAGGTCCAAACAGATCATAAGCCCCTAAAGGGGCTTATGCAGATGAAGGCTGAGAACCAGAAACTGCTCAGGTGGCCTGCAAGGACTAGACTTCACCATAGAGCATACCAGGGAAGAATCACGACAATGCAGATGGCCTTTCCAGAAGGTATGTTGACCATCTGGATGAGGATGTCTATCTTATGGGAGATTAGGCACCCTAACCTCATTCTGGGGGGGGCGACTGTGATGCTGGAAATGCATCGGAGGGACAGCAGCTCTGTATCCTTGTCCTTTACTGCATTTTATCGTGTGTTCTGTCGTGTTTTCCACGCAGGAGTTCATGTGGAACTCCTGGCAGTGCAGCTCTCTCTTTTGGTTTTGGTGAACAGACCCATGGGATACCCTTATGGCACCCATGGGTGGGGGGCAACCCTGTGCCCCTAGTGTATGTTTTTGGACACCTGTGTGTGGCCCACAGAGCAGGGTATGGGCTGGTGGCAGCTCCATGCTAAATTTGACAGGTGCTCTGAGTATCCTCCATTTTGGGATACCCAGGCCTTGTCATTGGAATCAGTTGATTCCTGATAGGAAACAAGATGCCCCCTGTGGCCTCTTGCTTTCTATTGCCTGTTACCTTGCTTTCCCAAAGTCCTGGGCAGGTCTGACTCTGTCCCTTCCCCCTGACTGGCTGTTGGCTGGAAGTTCCATATATGGTGTTGTTGTGAAGTCCAGGCCAGACTGGCTGGAGCCTTCCAAGTGACTGTATGTTGTGGGTACACCCTGTGGGTGGGACCTGGTTGAATGGAGTGTGTGACGAATATGCATTCTGTGCTGTGGATGTCTAGTATCTGGTGTTTGACACAATGACTGAGACAGCCCTGCCCAAAACTTGTATGAATGCAGTGTGGAGTATTGAATGGCTGGGTACTTGTCCCAATACACATAACTTGTTTTGAGTGTCTGGAGGGAAGTGAATGGCCTGAATGCACTATGCACTGATTGGCTACCTGCCTGCATGAATGCTCTTCTGACCGATTGGTTGCCTGAGTGTGACCCAGCAGAATGAATGGGAGACCAACTAGTATATCTGGGGGCCTCTCACTGCTAGAATTCGTGTTCAGAAGCTGAAGTCCACTACGACGAGTAACTGGAGTAAACCTGAAGCTAAACCTTGAAGCCCTGCTGGAAGAGAAGTCTTGCTGCTGCTCTACTTCATCAATCTGAAAGCTGCTGTGTCTCCAAGAACTGACCCAGAGAGGACCTGGTAAGGCACCCTCTTCCCGAGCTACGAGGGACCATTGTGCACCAGCTGATCCTTGACAAAGCTTCCTGGTAGACAGACCTACGACAGGCTGCCGACCGTAGACGGGGGACTGCCGCAGAATCCCAAAGAGAAGCGCCAGGACTGTTGACCGCCACTGACGATGACCGCCGTCGCCGACCGGAGCCGCCGTGCTCCTGTTGCTTAAGAACTTTTGATCCAAGGACACTCTCGCCTGCATCATCGCCCGTCTGATCCCGCTGGAGAAGGCCAGGCTGTCGACGCGCCGAGGAGTATCCGCTGGTGGGTTTCCCACCACCCAAAGACAACAGAGACGCTGACGACTTGACGACCTTGCTGGGACACAGAACTATCGACATTGAGGTGCCCCGCACGCCTATTCCATGCAGGACGTTTACGCTTCCCCGTTGACGAGCACCGCTAGGAAAGAAGCTGCCATTTCACCATCGTAGCTCACCCTGTTCTCCGTCGGACATTCGACGACCCGTGACTCCTGCCTTAAAGGGAGGGCACTCAAGAAGGGCCGTTGATTCCCCGAAGAGGAATGCTACAACGCCAGGTACTTTGGGGTTGCAGAACTATTGGGAAGTCGCTTGTGAACAATATATGGACTGGGCTTGTGATATATCTTTATTCTACAGGTTGCCCAGGTGGGGGGATCTCCACACAGAACTGTGTCTAGGTATCGGGGCCAGTATTCTGCCAATTGTTCCAACCAACTGCTTTCATCTTACCGCTATTGTGGTTTCCTTTACAAACTGATTAGTGTGCCATTTAACCGTACAGTTGATGCACTTTAAAGAGAACTAATAGTAATTGTGGTACCACATAGAACTGTATATTTGCCATTACAGATAACCGAGTACAAAGTGAGTTATCATGATATTGTACATAACCTTTAATATTAATTATATAACGACTGTGTTTTAACTGATACAGTGTGCAGACATTCCTTTGTGGGGGCTTGGGGACTACACTGTACTTAAGAACCAGCCTGCATCACCTCCTGAGAAGCTAGGCCTTGATTGCTCGACCAGTGCTACCCTATAGAGAATCTTGGCTGGGGTCCTCTGTAACTCTCCTCTGCCATATAGAGAGCAGGAGTACAGATACCCCCTCCAGTCTTTACAGTAACTAAAGCCGATCATTCTTGGAGGTTTTGCATAGATGTCCAGCAGGTTAACGCCATCTCTGCATTTAATGCCTATCCTATGCCAGGCGATGATGAGTTAATAGATAAACTTGGAAGGCCACATTCCTATCAACCCTAGATTTAACCAAGGGATGACCTGATAAGGAAAATACAGCTTTGTCAACACCAATGGGACTATTACAGTTCAAAGTCCTCACTTTTGGTCTTCATGGGGGCCCAGCCACTATCCAACGACTTATGGACAGGATATTACAGGCTTACTCCTATTTCTGTGGGACCTATATTGACAACATATTCATTTACAGTAAAACCTGGGAAGACCATCTTTTTCATCTTTCTACTATTATGAGAACCCTCAGAGAGGCTGTCATAACTGCCAATCCATCCAAATGTAAGCTGGCTCAATCGGCCGTGGAATACTTAGGCTTCTTTGTAGGGAATGGCAGTGTCCAGCCCCAGCAAGAAAAAGTGAAAGCCGTCCTAGATGCCCCCACACACAAGACCAAGAGAGACCTCAGGACATTCTTAGGATTGATTGGTTATTACCATAGGTTTATTCAAAATTTTTCAGATAGAACAGCTAGACTGACAGACAAACTAAGAAATGCTGAGCCCTAGAAGATTCATTGGACTGATGAGGACGATGCATGTTACAACAACCTAAAACAAACCTGCTGTCAGAATCCAATTATAAAAGTAGTAGACTTTTCAAAAGAATTTGTGTTACAAACTGATGCCTCTCTCACAGGGCTAGGAACAGTTTTATCGCAAATATATGATGGATTAGAACACCCCATCCTATTCCCTAGGCATAAACTCATCCCATGTGTGAAGAACAACTCTGTGTTGCAATTAGAGGCCCTTGCCATCAAATGGGCAATTGCCCATATAAGGTACTACGTCCTAGGGAGAAAGTTCACACTTGTTACTGACCACTCACATTTATTGTTCGGATAAGTCAATGAAAGGACTCTAACCCTCGAGCCATGCAATTGTTCTTAGACTTGCAACCGTACTGTTTCACTGTGGAACACTGAAAAGGTAAACAACAGGGGAACGTCGATTTCCCTTCCCTGACCCCCTGTGAAACAGATGCGGCTACATTGCATAGGGGAAGGGCATGTGAGAAATCAGAGGGTGTCTCACCCGCTATTTCCCTGGGACCGCTCTCTCTCAGGTGGCCAGGGTACAGCCATCGCCTTTGGATCCAGACACTGTGGGTGGACCAGTGCAGGGGGATCACTTGGGTGAGGAGTCTTCGGAGACTGGGGTTAAGGCATCCGATGGTGAGACGCGGTATTCGCCCCTATTTTATCCAACTCATCATATTTTTTAGGATTCTCCAAGGTCCCAACCCCCCTATTTACACAACCACTGGGCAGAAGAAGAGGGTGACTGAAAGTAACAGTAACTCTCATACATCCTACTGGACATGTACCGCTAATAGGGTCAGGCAAAGTCAGGCACTTGACTCTAAGTGCATACACCAACTACCAATTAGCTCTCCTCACACAAATAAAAGGCAGAAACTAGAGACACACTCAGAGCAAGGCAGAACACGAGTATGAACAGAACTTCCTGGGCAAAGGCAAACCTACTGGAGCAGAGCAACAGACCAAGGGACGAGAACAGTCGGTTAAAAACCCCAAGAGTTCCCTACTGGAGGTTGTTGCCTCCGACAGACTGCAAAAGACACGGGCAGAAGGCAAGAGCCCACATCAGAAGGCTGCTTTGTGTTTCAAGGACGCCAGCGACCATCCCAGGTGAACGGCAGAGTTGGGGAGGCGAGGCCAAGCCTGGGGTACTAACCTTGACTCATACATTGGAAATCATAAAACAAAGAAAGAAACGTACATAGCCGGTGAATTGGAAAGCGACCTGAGAGACCGGTGTGTGTTAAAGTTTGAAGTAGCAACATTATATCTCAAGTGAAGGCTGCACGCGTGTGGATGGACACGAAGAAAAGAAGATCTGTGAATGAACTTTGAAGTAAGGACAGCTGTGAAATCAGCTATACTAAGTAACGGAGTGGTCCGGCGAAAGAAAGTAGCCCACTTGAAAGTCGCTGTGAAAGGTAAATTGTTTGAAGCCATAAAGCGAATGAACGGCAAAAGTGAAGTGAACAAAATTAACTCCTAGAGAAGGGGAGAGTGAAAGTTAAACCTTGAACTTTGAGTCGAAGTGGTCCTGTGGTGGTCTGTAAAGAAAGCCATGCACATTCAAAAGTCTTTGACATCCGAAAGTGGTCTGAGCCCAACAGGGGGCTAAGTGTAATAAGGTTGGGGAAGGGAGCCCTTTGCAAGTTTTTCTTGAACTTCATTGTGAAAGGTCTGAGCCTGACAAAGGGGAATCTACATGAACTTTGTTGTGAAGGGTCTGAGCCCGACAGAGGGGGACCTATGTGAACTTTGTTGTGAAGGGTCTGAGCCCGACAGAGGGGGACCTATGTGAACTTTGTTGTGAGAGGTCTGAGCCCGACAGAGGGGGACCTACATGAACTTTCTGTACACACATTATTTGGAGGTCATGAAAAAGAGACTATAACGTGGAAGGCCAGGCGGGCCTCGATCCAAGTTTTGTAACTGTTTATTGTGTTGAAAAACGAGCCAGAGTGTGTCATTCTGCCTACAGGGACCACCTTACTCCATGGGGTCTAACGTGGGGAGGAGAGCTGGTTTTACCACATTTATTCTTTTGAACACTGATTTTTCCTTTGCATACATTTCTCCTTTCTTTCTACACTTTATGTACAGAAAATAGGGCAGGCATTAGGTTTTGTTAGCATAGGCCATTTTGATTTGAGGGACTCCACTAGGACTGTTTTGTTTATCGTTTGATGGTTGAGACTACTCCCATCTTAGTTATAGGGCAAAGTAGGAGTTTTTCCAACCCCAACAACTTCAATAAAGGTTTTACAAATTGTACCCACTTGGCCTCATTACAAGTCAGCCGGTCCGGAAAGAACGGTGGTGGTAAATCTGCCACCACCGTTCTTTCCGGACCAGCTGATCTCGAGTCCTGCAGGCGGGAGGTGTCACTCCCGCCAGGTCTGACCTGGCAGGTTTAACACCACCTGCCTGCAGGCGGACGTGGAAACACTGGCACCATCACGAGATGGTGCTGGTGTTTCCACTTCCCCATTCCCATTGAGTCCTACGGGACTAAATGGGAATGGGGATTTACCGAATTCCGCCTCCGGAATTCCCAGGTCACCAGGGTTGTAATGCCCCGGTGATTCCGGGAATCATGGAGGCGGAATGGTAATACGAGTCCGGCGGTAGCCTGCCATTTTTTCCGGCTCGGTTACCGCCGGACTCGTAATGAGGCCAATTGGGTCAGTGTCATACTTGTGATACCATGCCTCCCCTACATATAGCATTTAGTTGTTCGGTTTACTCAGAGTTTCTGGTGTGTTGGTATCGTATTCTCTGGTTCCTGGTGGCATAAGGACTCCACTCATCCATTAAAGCCTGGGAATCTTTGGCATAGTATTAAATCATCTGGGAGGTTTGGATCTACCAACACCTTGGTTTTCCACACAGTCTCGCCAATTTGGGGCGGAACCCTATGTTGGCAAATAGGACAACTAGTCCCCATGGTACAACCAACAGGTTGCTCTAGCTCCCATCTTGATGGCTGTTTGGTGGTAAACATTCTGGGCTGATACTGTTATAGGTGCTGCCAGAATCTAGCAGGGCCCAGAATGTCTTCCTGTGGACCCTCACCTGTACTCTGTAAACATCTTCCAAGAGATCACCTTGGGCATAAAGCTGTTGTTGATGAGAGAATCTTTTGGAGGATCTTCCCTTCTTTTACTGGGTTTGCGGTTTCACCTTTGGTGCAAGGTCTACGTGCTTCTGTTTGGAGACTATGGGCCTCATCACGAGTCTGGCGGAAACCTAAATGCGGCGGTAGCGCTATTACCGCCGCATTTAAGGGTCCGCCAGATCATGGGCTTGGCGGATTTGCCCCCAGCTCTGAGCTGCAGGCAAATCCGCAGCGATTTTGCTGATTTTTGGCGCTATTACCGCCAGCGCTAATACTGCCAGCGATAATAGTGCAAAAATTCCCCACTGGGCCCAATGGGGAATGGGGAATTCCCGAATGGGCCCAATGGGGAATGGGAACTAACCGTTCTGCCAAACCCGTGATCCGGCACTAATAGCGCCGGGGGGGTTGGCGGTAGGGCTAATAGCCCCGGCGGATATACCGCCATGGTTACCGCCCAACTCGTGATGAGGCCCAATGTCTAAATCCTCCTCAATGGCCCCCCTACTCTCACTGAGTAGTTACTTCATCTCTGTCATCTGGTTCACGCTCCTCTCCAGGTTATCGTCTTCTGGCCATTGCTGCAATAGCACAGCCTGCAGTTGCTCTATATCTTCCTGAGAGGGGACTTCTTCCTCCTCCTCAGAGAAAATCTCAGGCAACAGCAAAAGTGGCCTCGGTTTGGTCTGCAGTTTTCTCTTGGAATGCTCTCTTCCCAGAAGAACCAAGGAGCCACTTAGTCTCAAAGGATTTCTATAGTTGTGATGTCTCAGCCCCTTGACGTGCTTCCTCATTTGTTCTCCCAGGGTTGACCTTTCTGCTTCAACCTGGCCTCTTCATCAACCCGTATTTTGGGTCTGGGATTTGACAGGAGTGGTCTCTTCTTCTCAGTCTGTACAAGCTCCTGACTCTCTCTCCACCTACCCGCTTCCAATGGGGTTTCAAACGAGGTGGTAAATGGGTTGTTCTGGTCTCATTTACCATTCTATGAGGTGGCTACTTCTGACTGAGAGTTCTCTGGATAAACCGTCAGCCTCTCTAGATCGGGATCGGTCATGACTTCTGGACTGGGACTGGACTCCCCAGCAGGGGCTCTCAGATTCCCAGAGTATCTCTTCCCACCAGGTCAACCTACACTGTATCCCAGCAGACCAGGGCAAGCATCTCCCCTCTCGGAAGCTGAATAGGTTAGGAATAGTGAATGGCCAGGAGGGCCTGAGTGTTACTGAGAAGCTGAGTGGGACTGA
This sequence comes from Ambystoma mexicanum, assembly GCF_040938575.1. Lineage (NCBI taxonomy): Eukaryota > Metazoa > Chordata > Amphibia > Caudata > Ambystomatidae > Ambystoma > Ambystoma mexicanum. The sequence continues at coordinate 560,134,515 of NC_090934.1, read as the reverse complement.
AGACAGTGAAAACCTTCTATCTTGGGTTTGAATGGGCCAGGTGTTCAGGACACAAATATAAAATAAAATCCCTTGGTAGTTCCACCAGGAGATAAGTCTCCACCAAGACCTTCTCATTGGCTGGGCCCCAATAGGTATTTGTGCTCTCTACTTAAAACCTACTCTCCTCCAACCACTAATACTATCCTCCTCGCACTACTACTACTATTCCACAACTCCAACCACTACCACCATCCAACCACCACTACTACCACTCTCCAACCACTACTGCTCTGTCCACAAACCACTACTACTCCACTACCTTCCACTACTACTCTGCTGCATGAATGGATGCAAGGCGAGTGCCCTTAGAGCCCCCAGCCCCATAGCCAGCACAATTTTACTTCTCGAGTGCTTTAAAAAGCACATTGAGCATGATGGCTGCATGTGATCCCCCCTCTCCCCTGCCCGCTTCCTCGTTAGTTTTATCCTGTCTCCCAGCCCTCTCATCTGATCTGATTGGTCCCTGAAATACACATACAACACAGGCCTAACGACGTGTGGGCCGGAATACCTTCTGCGCCATTGCTGCCATGAATGGATGCAAGGTGAGTGCCCTTAGAGCCCGCAGCCCCACAGCCAGCACAATTTTACTTCTTGAGTGCTTTAAAAAGCATGTTGAGCGCAATGGCTGCGTGAGATCCCCTCTTCCCTGCCCGCTTCCTCGTTAGTTTTATCCCACCTCCCAGCCCTCCCACCCGACCTGAATGGGCCAGAATACCTCCTGCACCATTTCTGCCATGAATGGATGCAAGGTGAGTGCCCTTAGAGCCCCCAACCCCATAGCCAGCACACTTTTACTTCTTGAGTGCTTTAAAAAGCATGATGAGGGACTTCAAGATGGCCGCCGTGGAGGGAGGACGCGTGTGAGTCGAGCTCCGTCTCCCCTCCCGCGCCACAGCAGCGGCTAAAGAAACCCGGCTCGCACGAATGACCTGACCGGGCCCCGAGCCCTTGCAGCACTCGCTGGTACCACACCGAGGCAGGAAACGAACGGCTCCCCCAGGCGCATCACCCCAAGGGCGGACGCATCAATACGCGGGAGGGCCTCCCGCCGATCACTTCAGCCGGCGTCCCCATCGAGGGGCAGCGTTCGGACCAACGCAGAACTCGCCCCACACGACTTACCCGCCGCCAGGAGGTACGTTCACGGACCAACACAACGCCCCCGGGCCAGAAAACCGGGACCCGACAGAGAGATCCACCCAAACCACCGGCCCAACACGGGTGGCTCACTTGCGAGGCCTACACACCGCAGACGAGGAGGCGGCTGAGGTAAGGCCCGAAGACACAGCTGCTCCGGCAAGCCCCCCAAGCGCCACCTCCTCCACCCGCCCCCCCAGCGGCCCGATCGGCGTCCCTGCCAGAGGAAACCGCGCAGGGAGAGCCCGCACCAACGGAACGGCACCCACGAGCCCCCCTTGAGATCCTCCATTGTCGCTGGAGCCTGGGGGCACACCGGCCCCTCCGATACCATCTTCAAGGGACGGGCAACACAACGTACGAGGAATCCGCATCGGAGGGAGGGGGCGAGCTTCCCCTACCGGAGTAATAAACAAAGCCTGCACCACAACCGGGAGCCCAGATGTCACAGACAAGAGGGAAGCAAAAACAGGCAACCCCCTCGTCCCACACGCAGAAACAGGACCAGAACCTGGTCCACCTCTGGGAGACAAAGGGAACCCAGACAAGGCCGGAGTGCACAAACCATCGGGAGGCCCCCAGGGAGTGGACGCTCCCCACGCCGAGATGGCCACGAAGGAAGACCTAAAATCGCGGTTCGGGGAGTTCCAGCTGCAATTTATGGCCTCTATGAACTCGCATCTAGACGCCATGAAGAACAAATTGAAATCAGCGCTCAAGGAACTAAGAACAGAAGTCGATGGACTGGGTGAAAGAACGGATACCCTAGAGAAAGTATTACAGAATATTGAGGAAGGAACACAACAAATGGCAGAACTGCAGGAACATCTGGCCCGTCAGACGCTTAACTAGAGATCCAATGTGAAGATTTAGAAAATAGATCGCAAAGGTCCAACATCAGGATCAAAAACATGCCAGAGTCGGTTGAGGATAAAGATCTTAAATCAGCCGTGCAACAAGTCTTCCTAGACATCCTCGACCTGCAGGAGGAAGAAGAAATCCCGATAGATCGAATACAGAGGGTGGACCCCCGGAGAACGATGACCCAAGGTAACCGCTCGAGGGATGTCCTGGTGGCCCTCACGAGATATGCACAGAAGAAGCAAATCCTTCGGAAGGCCCGGGCAATGGACCATATCCGAATGAATGGAGAGGAGGTACATTTCTATCAGGACATTGCACTATCAACGCTCCAGAAAAGAAGGGACATGGCCCAAATTACAAAAGAACTTACTACACGTCAAATTAAATACAAGTGGACATTTCCTTTTGGACTCCTATTCACCTGGGACGGCGCGCAAAAAAGGATAACCACAAAAGAGGAAGGTTTGACCATATTAAATCTACAGGAGGAGGACGATGTCTCCCCACAAGCAAGCGGCACGGTCCCATTCGCGAGGAAGAGCAGGGGGGAATGGAAAACAATAAACAAAAGGGTGCGGCGCCCCAGCAAAAGGAAATGAAGACCGACTGAGGGCAGGAATGGGGAGCCAGAAGCTTGACAAGGTGGTGTGCAAGGAGCCAATAAGATGACTGCAGGAAAAGCGAGTCCGATATAACAGGTGCTGGGAGGGGAGGGGAGGAAGACCCGGGGGCACAGAAGTCATGTAGAAGGGTTTAGGAACCCCTTCAAAGTTGTCCCTGAGAGTGTTAGAGGGTATGAAGCACAAGGCGACACGCCTGAGCGTTAATAGGAAATCATGCCATCCTCAGGGTTGTTGGGGGAGGGAAGAGGGAAAGGCGCCAGTTGGGGCTAGCGCAAGTTTTGGGGGGGTGGGCGTTGGGGACAGGGGACAAACCGAGCATAACTCAAAAACAGAAAAAGGGAGAAAGGATCATAGGACATGCCAGATAGCCCATAAATACCAATGGGAATAAAGATCTTGACACATAACGTCAGAGGCCTCAATTGCCCCATTAAGCGTAAAAAAGTGGAACATTCCATCAGGCAAGGTGCATATGATATCGTAATGCTTCAGGAAACACACATTAGACAGCGAGACAAGCAAAAGGTGCGGCTCAAGGGCTTCAATCAAATATATCAGGCGAATGCACAGGATAAAAAAGCTGGGGTACTGATAGCGCTCAAAGATTCCCTACATGCGCAGGTAAACTCATCTTGGAGAGACAAACAGGGAAGATGCCTAATAATAACATTAACAATCAAAGGCAGGCCCCTCACCTTGGCCACAGTATACGCCCCCAACACGGGTCAGGAGGGTTTTCTGAGGGATTCCCTGAATAGAATAGAACAGAAAGCGGTTGGGGACATCATACTGGGCGGGGGGACTTAAACATGGTGTGGGACCCCTCCCTAGACTGATCTGGACCCAGACAACGTGATCAAGGCACCCCATCCAAAATCTTAAAGCAGAAATTCATGAACCTAGGGCTGACAGACGCATGGAGGAATGGCAACCCCCAACAGAAAAACCTTCTCCTATTATTCACATGTACATAATACTGCTTCCAGAATAGACTACCTATGGGTATCAGCGGGGCTCCTGGGCAGGGTAAAACAGATCGAGATGGAACCCATCACACTCTCTGACCACGGTCCGCTGTGGGCAGATATTATCTGGCCAAGACATGGCCACCGCTTATAGAACTGGCGCCTCCCAGAGGACATCATCAGAGACCCGGTGATGAGCCAGACGCTAAGAGAACACATCATAGAATACTGGGCCATTAACAATCTCCCCGGAACAAATATGGATACATTATGGGATGCCCACAAGGCGGTCATTAGGGGACATCTCATAGCGCTTAAAACACAGAAAGAAAAGACGCACCGCCAGTGGGAAAAAGAATTAGAAGAGAAAATTAGGGCGATACAATCAGAAATGATTCAGGCGCCTACCAGAAAACTCATGCGCACTATGGGCCTCATTACGACCCAGGCGGTAAGGGGTTTACGGCAGCGTTAACAGCGCCGACCCTTACGGCCTGATTACGAGGTCCCCTAGCGCCATGGTGCTTTTAACACCTGCTTTTAGCAGGTGTTAAAATCCATGGCGCTAAGGGACCATGGAGTTAATTACGCCACCGTAATTTACGGTGGCGTAATTAACGCCTTCCCCACTCCCATTATGCCCTATGGGGCAAAAATGGGAATGGGGAAGGGTAAATGGGGATTGGGGACTTACCGCCCCGCCAAGGTCGGAATGGGGCGGTAAGTCCGCCAACCACCATGGCGTAAACGTAGTTTACGCCATGGTGGTAAAGTCACGGCCCAGGCGGTAACTTACCGCCTGGGTCGTAATGAGGCCCTATGAGACAGGTTCAGGGGAAACACCCAGAACGAAAAAAGCAGAAAGGGCACTTCTCTACACAAAACACTGGTACTATGTAAAGGCAAACAAAGCAGACAGACTCCTGGCAAGACAGCTGAGGGGGAAACAGCAGGCCCAGACAATACGAGCAATGAAAGAAGAATCAGGCAAACTTAGAACACAGATGGAAGAAATAGGAAAGATACTAGGCAGATACTACCAAAATTGTACTCCTCCGACCACCCAAAGGAGGACCTGCAGGAAGCCTTTTTGGCCGGGGTTCACCTCCCTGGATTGACGGAAGACGATAGACAGGCCTTGGATAGGGACATCACCACAGAAGAAGTACATGCAGCAATACAGTCCCTCCCGAAAAACAAAGCCCCGGGCCCGGACGGGTGCACCGCCATATACTACAAGACATATAGGGATATCCTCGCCCCGATACTCACATCCCTATACAATAAATTTGGGGAGAAGGGGGATCTGACACGATCCATGAACGAGGCAAAAGTGCTCGTCTTTCATAAAAAGGGAAAAGAAGAGCAATTCCCTACCTCCTACCGCCCTATAGCTTTAATCAACCTGGATGCTAAACTGTACACGAAGATCTTAGCGACCAGACTGGCCCGAGTACTTCCCAGATTAATCCACCAAGACCAGTCAGGATTTGTTCCAAACCGCCAGACACACAATAACATCAGAAGGGTCCTACACCTAATAGAAAAGATAGGCATAAAACAAACCCCTGCAGCACTGGTAGCCCTAGATGCCGAAAAGGCGTTTGATCGAGTAGAGTGGTCTTACCTTTTTCGGGTTCTGCAAAAGATGGAATGGGCAAGGGGTTTATAGATAAGGTCAGGGCCAACTACAACTCCCCGTCCATAAGAATAGCGGTGAATGGAGGGCTATCGGACATAGTGTACCTAGGAAGAGGGACGAAGCAAGGGTGCCCGCTCTCCCCCCTCCTATACGCTATCTACTTGGAACCTCTCTTGGCAAAAATTTGGGATTTGGTGGAGGTGAAGGGAATAGAGATGGCGGGGATGACCCACAAAGCGGTGGCCTCTGCGGACGATATGTTTGTGGCCCTAGGAGACCCAGAGAAGTCCCTCCCACACTTAATGGAAACCATAGACCGATTTGGAGAGATTTCAGGGCTGAAAATAAACAGGCAAAAATCAGAGGTGTTGATTCTGGCGGGGAATAAAGAAAAAATCGACTCAGTGGCCACAGACTGTCAACTGAAAATCGCCACCTAGGGCGTCAGATATCTAGAAATCACCCTCACAGACCACATAGACAAATTGTATTCCCACAACTACCCGCAAATCCTAGAAAAAGTTAAAAATGACCTGCTAAAATGGAACCCGTTAGCGATTTCCTGGTGGGGGAGAATCACGGCAGTCAAAATGACAATCTCCCCAAACTAATGTATATGTTTCAGGGCCTCCCGATAAAGCCCCCACAGGCCTTCTTCAAAGCACTTAGGAAAGCGATTTCCAAATATGTCTGGCAGAACAAGACCCCAAGAATTTCGGACGCGGTATTGACAGCTCATAGGAAGGAGGGGGGATGTGCCATGCCACACTTCAAAAAATACTACGAAGCGGTCCAGCTGTGGGTCATGAGGGATTCGATATCGGAACAGGGGGAGAAAATCTGGGAGAGGCAGGATCGGGCAGTAGCGACAACATCCACCAGGCACATGCTATGGATCAATAAAAGATTCCGACATGCAAACACCCGCATTAGCGAAATAATGAACCAAGGATCCCGCCCCGTTCATGCCAGTATTCGGAAACCCCGAATCCCCCCCCGGGGATGGACAGGGGAGCTTTTCGCAAGTGGGAGGAAGCGGGGTGCAAGATGGTGGGAGATATGCAACAGAATCAACAGATCAGATCCTTCGAGGATTGCAAAACTCTCTTGAATCTGACACCAAAAGACAGATATAAATATGATCAGATACATCATTGGCTGAATACTTCCCGAATAAAGGAAGCATTGACCAGGGACCTGACCCCCTTTGAGAACTACATCATGACGCACTCTGGATCCCGAAAATTTGTTTCCAACACTTACAAATTTATTAATGCACAGAAGGAACCTACCACATGGCTCTACAGGGAGAAATGGGAGAAAATCCTGGGCTACGCACTCTCCAAAGAAAGGTGGGAATACTTGTGGGGCTTGATGCCAAAACTGACAAGAGCCATTCAAACGAGAGAAATGTGGGTGAAGATGATGGTGCAATGGCACTATACACCAGAGAAACTGATCAAAATGTATGCTACCTCCCCGAATATCTGTTGGAGGAAGTGTGGCGGGCTGGGAGATTGGAAACACATCTGGTGGGACTGCCCGAGGATAAGACCATACTGGGGAGAGATAAAGAATCAAATGAGGGGAATGTTCCAGGGAACAGAACACCTGGGAGAACAAATATGGCTAGGGGTCTTTTGGTAACCAAAAGACAAAACGCTTACTACCCCGCAGAAAAGGAACTTTATGGGCCTCCTAATAGGTGCATGGTTGGAAATTGCGAGGAACTGGAAACACGAATCCCCACCACTGGTCGTTGATTGGACACGAAGGGTCTGGCCACACCTGGCTCTAGAACTAATAATGTATAACATCCAAGGAGATCATGGGAAATTCCGAAAGGACTGGGAAGTGTATTGGAATTCCTTCAAAAAGAATATAAAGAACAATGGTGCCCACACAATATAAGACTATTGGACTTATTCACGTGAATGAGGAAAAGATCTCCAACATAAAACATACACAGACTGAGTTATGCAGGTTGGGGGGGTGTAAGGTATAACACTGTGCCAATAGAAACTTAATAAAAACATGCTTAAAAAAAAAAAGCATGATGAGCGTGATGGCTGCGTGTGAGCCCCCTCCCCCTGTCCACTTCCTTGTTAGTTTTATCCCGCCTCCCAGCCCTCCCACCCAAACTGATTGGTCCATCTCACCCTCATAATGGACACCCCAGGCAGCCCTCTTCCCGGCAGCCCCTGCGGCTAAGGGCCCCAAGGCAAAGGGCGGCTCCTACATTGGCGGCTCCAAACTGTGCCTGCAGGTGTCAGCAGGGGAAGCCAGTAGCCAGCGTCAACCAGGAGAAATTAAACAAGTAAGTGTGGCATGAGTGGGGAGTAGAGCAATCACTCTACTCTAGAAAGCCCTGCCATTCTACATTACCTTACCTAAGAACATAGCTTGCAAGGCGATCATCACCTACATCACTCTCTTAGGGAATACTCAACACTAGCAATCGCCCGTCATAAATGTACTGTCAAATATAGGTATATCAAACCATCTGTGTCAGCTATAAAAACTAAATCTACTGTATTATATTCTGAAACCTGCTGTGCTGCATTATGAAACCTAGGCCTTTCTCCCACTATACAGGACTCTCAAATCCAGGCGTAGCCTCCATCTTTATATATGGTTAATATACCATTAACCATTAGCCTGTGCTACATCCAGACAGAATTGTGAATGTTAGCAAGTGCAGGACCCAGATAGAACTGTGAACATTTGCCTGCGTCGCACCCACTCTACAGGACTCTCACATCTGGGTATAGCCTCCACCTTTGCCTATTGTATGGTGAAACGGCATGCATTAAGAAACCTAGGCCTCTCTCCCACTTTAAAGGACTCTCAAATCTAGGTATAGCTTCCATCTCTGTCTACTGCATGGTGAAACGTAATGTATTATGAAAACTAGGCCTCTCTCCCACTCTACAGGACTCTCGAATCTAGGTATAGCCTCCACCATGTCTATTGTATGGTGAAATGTAATGCATTAGGAAGCCTAGGCCTCTCTCCTACTTTACACAACTCTCATATCTAGGTATAGCTTCCATCTCTGTCTATTATATGGTGAAACGTAATGTATTATGAAACCTAGGACTTTCTCCCACTTTACAGGACTCTCAAAGCTAGGTATAGCTTCCATCTCTGTCTATTGTATGGTGAAACGTAATGTATTATGAAAACTAGGCCTCTCTCTCACTCTACAGGATTCTTGAATCTAGGTATAGCCTCCACCTTGTCTATTGTATGGTGAAATGTAATGCATTAGGAAGCCTAGGCCTCTCTCCCACTTTACACGACTCTCAAATCTAGGTATAGCTTCCATCTCTATTATATGGTGAAACATAATATATTATGAAACCTAGGACTCTCTCCCACTTTACAGGACTTTCAAAGTTAGGTATAGCTTCCATCTCTGTCTATTGTATGGTGAAACGTAATGTATTATGAAAACTAGGCCTCTCTCCCACTCTACAGGATTCTTGAATCTAGGTATAGCCTCCACCTTGTCTATTGTATGGTGAAACGTAATGCATTAGGGAATCTAGGCCTCTCTCCCACTTTACAGGACTCTCAAAGCTAGCTATAGCTTTGGTCTATGTCTATTGTATGCTGAAACGTAATATATTATGAAATCTAGGCCTCTCTCCCACTATACAGGACTCTCAAATCTAGGTATAGCTTCCATCTCTGTCTATTATATGGAGAAACGTAATGTATTATGAAACCTAGCCTCTCTCCCACTTTACAGGACTCTCAAATCTAGGTATAGCTTCCATCTCTGTCTATTGTTTGGTGAAACGTAATGTATTGTGAAAACTAGGCCTCTCTCCCACTATACAGGACTCTCAAATCTAGGTATAGCCTCCATCGTTGTCTACTATATGATGAAACATAATATATTATGAAACCTAGGCCTATTCTCAATTTTGTAGGTCACTCAAATCTAGGTGTGGCCTACATCTTTGTCTATTGTATGGTGGTATGTAGTGTAATGTGAGTCCTGGGCCTCTTCACCACCATACATGATTCTCAAATCTAGGCATTTAACCATACTACGAAGGTTAGGTGCAAGACATATAACCCACTAACCAAAAATCTCAAAATGTCTGCATACTTAGCTCACACAAAAACTCACAAAACCACCCCTCGCACAGCAAGCCGCACGCACTTCACCACACCACAACAACAAACAAACAACACATAAGCCGCACCAACAGCACACGAGCATTGACATTGATCCGATACTCACACCACAGCTCGCGGTGTATACCGAACTGAAGCTGCCAACAGGACACCCCCTCTCTCACTATCCTACTCCCTCCTCTCCTTACTAACCCACCATGCCTTCTCATTTGCAGATCCGCCTGAGCGCCTGGGAACCAAATCCATTGGTGATGATGCACGGTACAAATACCTTTAACATTTAACATTTAACTATTCCGCCCTCCAACCACTGATACTCTGACACCCTCCTTTCACTCTGTACCTTCCACTTCACAGTCACTCTCTACACTAACTTCTACTCATTTGCCACACAGTCATCCACTCACTCTGCAGTACCCTTGCACTCACTAATCCAATACATTACCTGTCTGTAATAAATACCTCTATACTCTGCTGCTCCTTCCTTCCTCCTCTGATTGGTTGCCCTTCTCTAACGCCACTACTGATCTCACCCTTAAATCCTCCTCCCCTTCCTAAGATTGGTGCCCCTCCCTAACCAATCGAGTTTTTCTTTCTTTCCCCCCATTGCGGGTAGGTGTCAGGGAAAGTCTTAATAGGAGCCTAAGCTTGGGGTCACCATGGATCTGCAATGGTGGCTTTGTTAGATCCCAATTTCTGTTTTGATGCCTGGTCCTGTTCAGGCTTGGATAAGAAGTAACTTTAACTGGTGCAGGCCAGATGCCACCAGGGCTCCGCCAACTCTGAAAAGAAGAAAAGGAGGCAGGCAAGTATGTTGTTGAGGTATGGTGTGAGATACAGGGGTACCGTTAACATACAGGCCGGCACAGAGGCAAGGGGTATGGGTCAGGCTCCTTCCTCCCTCTCTTGATAAGACATGGGAACGTCTATGCTTATAGCAGGCGTTAAGGGATACATACCGCTCTTCTCTGTGTGCAGATGCAGGCCCACTTTTTTTCTGTGATCGTTCCTTCAGTTCATGGGCTGATTCAGCATGACCTACATTCTTGCGTATAAAATTGATTGTTATACAGTGCTGGGACTTCCCCTTGAGGCAGTATCACATTATGCAGTAGCACTTTTGTCTGGGGCTGTGCTGGAAATGAGGCAAGTATATTCTTCAGTGTATTGCGTATTTTACAGCACAAGAATGTTTCTAGTGCTTTATTACCTACCGCCTCTTTCCTTAAAAGTGTTCTAGGGACATAAATTTACTATTTTGGAAAACATTTCAGAAGCACTTAATGCCCATTTTATTGTTAGAAACCTGAAGGTGTCTCCCCGACTAGTCCCTGGGGATCTGTCATCCAGGTGGCCAAGACACGGCCAACGCTATTGGATTTAGTTCCTGGGGGTGGACCAGTGAGGGAGGATCACCTGGATGGAGGGTCCTTGGGGAGTGGAAGTGTTGTGACGCGGTATCCCCTTTCTTTTCATCCCTTTTCCCCCTTTTACTCTAACACTATACCTCCCCCTTTCCGACACAAACACTTTCGCACACAGCGAAAGACGATGGACAAACACCAAAGCCGTTTACCTGACATGTCCCAACGCGAGATTCAGGCAAAGTCAGTCAACTGACCGGATTCACACACACCTTATGGGCCTTTCCCTTCCCCACATGGATAAAAGGTGGAGCATGAGAGCACAATACGAGCAAGGCCGACCATACGACGAGAGAGTTAACTCAGCACAGAAGTTCAAGAGGAGGAGAAAGACAGCGCAAATCGAGAGGTTGCCAAGGAGAGAAGTGACCTTGCACTTTCCGAACAAGGCCAGTGAAACCTCTGCAGAAGGAATCGTAAGACCGTGAACAATAGCCAGCATGTGTTGCAGCAGATGTCAACGGTACATGGGGTGCTCCTCCGCTGACAAACTAGCCGGGGAGAGATGCTAGGCCCCATGGTAAGGGCCTTGACTCTAGAGACAAGAAAAGCCAAGCGGTTCAACACAGCCAGTGAGTCGAGGGAAGAGCCGATAATAAACCAAACATTGTTGAATTAAAGTAGCAACGGCTGATTAAAGAAAGTACAAAGAACTATTGATACACACAGGGAAAGCCAGCATAGCAGAGTTAAGCACCACGTGGGTGTTCACTCGAGAAACTCTGGGCGATTACCCTGTTGTTAAACTACCGTATCCAGAAGGCATTGGGAGAAAGGTGAGAAGGTGGTCAAAGTGGTCATACAGGGGTCTAGTAAATCCTCTGTACAGTCAAAAGCCTTTGACCGACAGATGATTGTGAAACTAAGGGAAGCAAATCCTGCATCGTAAAGTTGGCAAGAGTGAAACCGACTGAGGGATGCTGATAAAATGGCAAGAGTGAACCCGACCGAGGGATGCCGATAGAAGGGGGCGACGCTTGAAGTCCCGATTAACAGTGTGTTGACAAGCGTGAACCCGGCAGAGGGATGTCAGCAGTAAACTGTTTAAAAAGACATTAAGATTTGTGAGTGTTACAGATGAAGATTGTGTTGAGAGCCATAGTGAACCCGGCAGAGGGAGGCTAATAATCAAGAAGGGACTGAGCCCGAAAGAGGGGGAATCCAGGGGTGAAGAACTATCACAGAAACGCAAATAGAGACAATCAGAGAAGAACTTTGGAACCCGTGTTAACCTTTTGTTCAATATTGTGAGACGTCATCGGACCCTCAGAAGCAAGAAGCTTGATTACCGAAGGGCCTGATACTGCTGAAAACTTCTTGTAGATCTGAGCCCGAACAAGGGTGATCCAAGGGTGAAAAGGTATCACCCAACGTGCAAGCTAAAAGGAACTTTTGTTTGTTATTTTGTTAAAGACATCAGGTCCTCGGAGGCAAGAGACTTTTTTGTAGAAAAAGAGACTTAACCACCAGAGGCCCTGAGAAGCTGAGAGTGGAACTGTTAGCTTTTGCTGGGAAAGCTCGAGTGTGTGTTGTGCTCCAGAGTCCTACCTTGTCCCATGCTCAAAACATGGGGAAGGGAGACCTGACTACTGCATCCTGACTTATTATTTGTAAACACTTCTTTCTTTCCTGTGAATCCTATCCCACACTCTTTGTTTGTATTTAGCGTAAGGATTGGCAATAGGTTTATCTTAGTATAGGCTCTTTTATTTGAAAAGACATCACTAGGACTGCCTTATTATTATTTGATGGTCGTAGCTTGCTTCCATCTTAGATTTAAGCTTAGATTAGGTGTATTTCCAACCCGCATATACAGTTTAATAAACACCCTTAAACTGTGATCACTTGTGTCTGTTTTTACTGTTGCCACCATGATTTCCTTACATTATTCACGGTCTGTATATTGTTTCAGAAGTGTTAGTGATGCCATTTATATCAGTTGTCGGTAGTAATGGTCAATATAAATAAGAAAATTGCAGGTTTAGGGCCTCATCACGACCTTGGCGGTTTCTCAGCAGTAATACTGCTGGGGAACCACCAATGCAAATACTGTTACTGCTACTCGGTCCGGCGCAATTTTCGCCGGATCACAAGTAGTGATAAGGCTGTAATTCCCCATTTACTTAAGAGTCGATAGGACTCTATAGGGATGTCCGCCACTATTACTGCCAGTGGTAATAGCGCCGGCGGTAATGGCATTGAAAACGGCCAAAACAGGCAGAAAGCTGGAGATTTATCTTCAGCAAAAAGCTGGAGGTAAAACTCCAAACTTTCCACCCAACTCATGATTGGGCCAACCCTTAAATGCAGCAGTAATAGCGTTACCGCCGCATTTAAGGGCTACCGCCCAACTTGTGATGAGGCCCTAAGTCTTATCCAATCCCATGCTTTGTATGTACACGCAAAGATATTGTTCTCATTTCGACAGCATTTTATACCTTGAAGAATGACTGCTCTTAGTAATGCAGTGGAAGCTATTGCGCACTGGACTAGCAGGTGAGGGAGATCAGGGTGTGGTTGAATACCAGTATGATAAACAAGCATTGGCAAAGCCAACCGTGTTTGTATGTGCATAAGTGTTAGGCATTTGCCAGGAACATCAATTACATGCCCAGGTACTTGCACCTGCTATCATTAATTGCCGGTTAATACGACTATGGCAGTGTCTGGCAAGTGCCTTTCCTATGTCTACATAAAAGCCCAAATTGTTGGTATTGCCAATGCATGATTTTATTAGGTCATGCAGGTCCTGAGATCAGGGAATAAAGTGTGCAGGCACTCAGTTGGAAAAGGCTTTTGCATTTGTGAGTGAGGCAGGTCTTGCATGTGTGCACGCCCAATGGCTTTTGCGGTTTATTCTGCAATGGGGGCTTTAGACAGGCAGCCCACTCACTCCCTGCCCAGGGCAAGAATCGATTGACCAGGCACAGTTAGTGCTTCACTAGTGGAGGGTAGCATGGAATTTCTGCATGCTTTCTTTATGACTGGTCAGATGAGGAGCATGTACTGTAATTACTCGGTGACTGGAGTGAAGGGAGTGCACAGAAGGGCAGTTTGTTTTGTCATAATTTAAGTATAATGGAATGGGGGTGTCAGCAGTTGTGTCAAAGCCTACACTTTGAGTCTCGTAACCCCTCACCCCTAAAGTCTAGTTTTGTGTAGCCGACCCAGAGGTGGCTAATTCCCTTACCCACCGTTGTGCTTAAATCTGCAGGTTACGAGTTCAAATCCCAGCAAGATTATAGCAGGGCGTAACCCCTTAACTGATGAGGGTTTTCCCTCCCAGTGATAGGCCTTTTTTTGACTATTTCGATATGCCGCCATTCAATCACTTGTAACTTTTTGATTACAAGTGATATCACAGTCAAATTTGCCCCCTTTCCTTTCCACATATATGCAGGCATAACGCCACCAAGGAATCCTAGTTTGCTGCATCGGGGTGGGAGAGAATAACAAAAAAGAGAGCAGATTTTTTCTTTTTTCAGAAAATGCCAATACAATGATGTACAAAGAAGCCTGTGGTTTTTTCCTTGTAAGAGCAAGGAACAAATGGTTTGCTGTTATGAATTTACCATGTTACAGGTTTTCAAGAACAGGTTGAGTGGAAACAATAAAAACATATTTTTATAAGGTTACCATCAGTTTTGTGCGAGGTAGGCGATTTTTCCCTTTTTTCCAATAAAACATGCATGGACGGAATGGAAGAGGAGGGTAGGAAAGCTGAATGGGAAGACAGAAAGGCATACATTTCTGACAAGCAGGCAAAATTCCAAGTTTAGGAAGGGGTCATTTGCGCAGGTCAGTCAACAACTATGTAGATAAAAATCCCATTGTTTGGGGAATAATTGGAAAAATTACAGAAAAAAAGGTATGTGCGGGGCCTGTTTGGACATGTAAGTTAATGGCTTCTGTGAATATTAAGAAAAGCAATGCACTGCTACATTCCCCCGACTCTTCTAGTTAGGAAATCACACATTTTCCGTAATGTTTCATAAAACAAGCAACACCACAAGCCAAAAACAGAGCCATGGTACACAGGATGTTTATGCTGATGGCCTAAACAGATGTAATTAGCATGTGAAAATAAGGAAAACGAATGTGGTGAGGAGTGGGAAGCATACATTTTTTGAAAGAGCACAGGCAGACCTTTTGAAGGATAGGTGACTTGTGCAGGTTACAAAAGTGTACAGTGCCTAAAGCAGCAACTAAATGTAGTTTACATTTGGGAAATGAAAGGGTTGTGTAACACAGTGGTGTAGTAAATGCATGAAAACATTATCAAAACCAAAAGAAAACAACAAATGTCCTACCTTCCCACATTCCCACAGGTGTTCCGATGAAAAAGGTACCTCACATGTGTGAATGCACCTACGTAGGTGCAAAGGGAGAAAGCTAAACCGCTGGTACATCAAATGCCCTGGGAAGACTGGATTTGGCTTTGTGGACAACCCACAGATTTGGGCTTGGGAGTCTCAAACACCAAGGAAAATGGGGAACTCCATGCATTTATGAAAAGAAGACACCCATGCAAATCCACAAAGGACTGACTTTGCTGAATCACCCTGGAATTTATTACCCACAACGTCCAAAATGTAGGGGGAAAAACACAAGTTTCAGACATTTGCCATCAGGAAACCACTGAAACATGCCGCCACAACACATGTCCTACCTTCCCATGTTCCTACAGGTGTTTCAAAAAAATTGGTACCTCACATGTGTGGGTGCTCTACCTTGGCGCACAGGGATAAGGCTAAACCACTGCTATCCCAAAGAGTTTCGGGAGAGGACATTTTTAGGATTTTGCTCTTGTGGCTAACCTACGGATTTGCGCCTGGGATGTAGACGAAACAATCGGGTGTGGATCGAGCGATCCGCGCCCAGCAATGCTTCAAGTATGGTGTTGTTGGAAAGGGGAGAGTCTCCCATTTCCAATGACAACTCCCTCTATCAAAACGGCACAGATCGAGGCCGGAACTTACCTTCCATTTTACTGCTACAACTAGAAATGCCTGCAGCGGAAAATTTAGATTCAGTGTCACGTCAGCGCGCATTACGCACGCTGATGTGACACTGAAGGAAATCCAACTCCTGGGCTGTGGCCCGGGGGTTGGATTTCCAGTTTGTGCGATTGCTGCTTTGCAGTGATCGCACAAACTAAAGTGCTAAAAAGGACAAGCTGTGTCATCCTCCGCACTGAAAACGTAGTGTTGAGGACGAGATAGCTCATCCTTAGCACTTAATGGAATAATCAGAGTCAGACTCGGGCATACAATTGTCTCGGGCACCAATAAAAAAGTGGTCAATTTATTCCTTTTGTGATATACTGTTTGAGTAGTACTCTAGGGGAGGTTTACAATATAATGTGATTCAAATTGCACATTTTTTTTAAACCTTTATTTTAATTCTGACAGGTACTTCACATAGGTACATTATTACACCACCGGAGTGGACAACAGGGTATAGCAACAAAATCGCATTTTCATTCTTATATTTAGTTCAAAAAGTACATCACTCTATTGTAGTTTTCATTCTTTAGTCTCGCCGTCACTGTCTCGGGTGCAGTGAAGGTATGATCGCAATGGAGCCCGTATGTCCTTTGGTCTACACACTGCAGTCACACTTCTCACATACTGTTCCTCGCTCTCCTGGACATACAATAGATCGCATAGCCACATCTTTTGATTTGGGGCTGTTTTAGCCTTCCAGGAATGTAATATGTTCCTCTTGGCAACTGCCCCTGCAATAGCTACAAAGCGGCGGGTCTTGATGGATGCCTTGCCTATGTCGCCCAACAAGTCCAACAAGTACTTCAGAGGGGTAGCCGGAATATTCATCCCGGTGGCGTCGCTTACAACTCTGGCCACTTCTTCCCAGAAGGCTTTAACAGGGAGGCAGTTCCAATACATGTGCATGGAGTCTGCCGTACTTGATTTGCATTTAGGGCAGGTTGCGTCCCGGGTAGGGTTGAGCTTGGCTATCTTGTGTGGTGTTATGTGTAAGTGATTTAGGATTTTAATTTGAATTAATCTAAAATTGGAGTTGAGTGAGATAGATTTGGTATGCAGGCTATATTTGGTCCATTTGGTATCATCAATGGTGATTCCGAGGTCCCGCTCCCACTTTTGTTTCATGCAGTTTTTGGACGGAGTATGTTCTTCGGCAGCTCTGTACAGACTTGATATTGTACCTGTAAAACCATCTTGTGACATAGTTGCCATTATAAATTAGTGGGGGTCGGGGGCATCAGGAAATGTACGTCATTTTCTTTTATGTGCGCTTTCTAGCGGTAGTATTGTAATGTCGTGATGAGCCCTGCGCCCACTTTATCCTGGACAACCTTCAGTGTGGCGAACTTGCCCTCCGGGTATAAATCCCCCAGTCTCATTTCCTTATCGGGGTCCCATTTCCTCTGCAGTGCAGTGTCGAATGTGGGCTCTAGATCCGGGTAGTGTCATAAGGAAACATACGGCCAATACGGGTTCTCACATCCCACCCTTGAAAACAGGGTGGACCAGGCTCTTACCGTCGTGCCCACCGGGTCTATCTCCTTAATATTCCCTTTAGTTTTTGCAAACTGCATCGATTGTATGTTGGAGGGGGCTGCTGCAAACTTTTCGGCCCGTACATGAGCGTGTGGTTCGGCTGTATCTGCCCAGTATCTAGCAGTGTGCCTGTGCGTCATGAAAATATAATGTATAGTCTGGGGCCGCCAGCCCTCCGGTTTCATATCTTTTGCACATCTTTTGCCAATTGAGTCTCACTGTTTTCTCTCCCCACACAGAGGCAGTGGATAGTTGTTGCAGTTTTTGAAAGAAGTCCCTTCCCGGCCATATGGGGATACCACAGAACAAGTACAACAGTTTAGGGACCATGACCATTTTGAGCAGGGCCACCCGTCCATATAGGGATATTGGCAGTGCACCCCATATTTTGAGTTTTAGTTCCAGAGTATGTATGTATGCCTCGTGATTGTTTGTGTAGAGTCTGCCTATCTGTGGGCATTGGTATACCCAGTTAGCGTGCAGAGGTGGGGGCCCACTTGAAACCTGCTGTCGCCTGTGACTTTGTCGTAGTTGGCGTCAGCGGAATGATCTCTGACTTGGTCTGGTTTATCTTGTAGCCAGAGTAGGTTAAGAACGTGAATAATTCCTGCATAATAGGGGGCAGGTGGGTCTCAGGGTGCCTGATGTATATCATCCTATCGTCGGCATATAACGAGAGGAGCTGTGGGGACCCCCTGATGCGGATGCCCCTCCAGGTATGTTCATACCTTACCTTGGCCGCCCTCCCCTCTATCGTGCAAATTGCACATTGTAAAGAATATTTATTCAGTAACAGTGGTCAAAATAACTAGCCACATGGTGAAGTAATTTATCACACTGGTCCATATGAGCAAAAAAAAGTGGTTCACTTGACCAAAAAAAACCTGGCCCACACTCATATTTAGTGTTTTCGGTTCGGCATTGCCCTATTGCCCTATGGGCCAGTCCGAGCCTGGGCTTAATGTGTCTGCTGCAAAGATCCACGTGTAGAATGCAGATGGCCAGCTCCAATCCTTGTAAAGCAGCTCAGGAGGTAACGTGCCTGCTGTGAATCCCTGCAGTGTTAACTCCAGCTTTCACCACTGTAATGTCGACCAAGTGAGTGCCTGTGACTGAGGCAGTAATAACAGCTGTTAGCTGAGGACCTGGGTACCTTCGAACAATGGAGGCCAGTGGTAATACATTTTGCCATAACATTTCCTGGTTTTTTACCTTTTTGAATTTTGAATGCCAAACGGTATATGCATATTTTATCCCTTCTCTGACCTACCCCGGGTTACCAGAATGCACCCTCACCAACATAAGAGAGTTACTTCACTGCAGAAAATAGAAATAGCTCCTATTCACAACTGAAGCGATTTGGAAGAATAGGCTTTGAAGTGTGAAAACTACGTAAAATGCCTATGTATTTTTCAAATATTGCTATGAAAATCGGGGCTGGCCTTTTCCCAGTGACGTTGCTAGGGGGGGTTTTGTCTGTGCCCCCCCCTACTTTTGTCTTTGGCCCCCTCTGTGCCCCTCCTAAATTTGATTCCTGGAGACGCCACTGCCCTTTCCAAAACGGGCAGTTAAGAAATATCCAATTCTGCCACAGTAGAAAGACGTGCCCATGAACTGTTAGCCTATACGACCCTCCTCCTCATGGCGCCAGCTGGGGCCGCCTCTAAAATGAGTACTTACTTCAAGAAACCCATTTTGTCCTTGGTTGTGCGTAGTACCAGTGCAAAGCACTCTTGCAGCATCTGCAGTCATTATTGAAAAATAACACCTGTCACAATTCCATGCCACACAGCCTTTGATCAGGCTATTGGCGTGTGGGGCTGCAAGCCTCAGAAGTGAACGTAAGAGCAAGCGCACCCGCACGCACAGCTCTCGAGGCACGCTGCCACTGTAGAATGAAAGGTTCCCGGACATGTTTAATTAAAAGGATACGTGATATTATTTACTTCGCTCCCGCTGCATGAAGATGCTGTTATTATTGCTTGGGCTGTAATCCCAGAGCTGCTCTGCTCTTTTTCCTCTGCTGCCTGCGGGCTGCCCTGCCTCCCCAGCAGCGGGCATCGATTGAGACCTGATCATGCCTATACATGGCACCGGCCTCATTGACCACCTGCCCCACTGCCCTTCTACCAGGCCCCTAAACAAACGCACACGGCCCCCGCCCCCTACCCTACATATCCACAGGCACCGCTGCCAGATTATCTAGGCCTAAACAGCCCCTCCAATGCCCAAGCACGCCGGCCTCCAAGCCCTGTCCATACCTTCGAGAACGACTTTACCCAACTCACCTCGTCAAACCTCAAGCCTACTTCACAACTACTTCTCTTAGGGGACATCAATTTAGGCTTTTAGACCCTACCGATCGTGACGCCACCACCATAACCAACTCATTGGATGCCTTAGGGTGCACCCAACGTATCACTCAACCAACACACTCCCATGGTCACATCCTAGATTGGCTTGTCGATCACAACAGCAACATGAACATACTGTCATTACTCGCTATTTACGCCCCTTCTGGACTTCCTGGTCCATGGTGCACCGTACCACTGGAGCCGTTCTCCTCTCAACATGGCCGGCGCATCAGCCATGCTGCGGTCTAACGTTTATGCCGGAGCCCCAGCTTCCTAGAAAACAGGCACGCCCCCGCGGCGCTGTGCGTCTCAACGCTCCTTTTCGAGTTCGCAACTAGTGTGTTCATCGTTTCCTTCCTTTTCCTCTTACCATTGTCCGATACCTTCCATATTCCCTTTTTCATTCCTGGAGTATTAGTTAGCGGCCTGTTGCCTTCTCCGAGGCCGTCCGTGCATTCCTTCCTGGGCCCACTTCCATGCTTCCGCGCTCGCAACTTCATCCCAGTACTTTGCGAGTAGTGCTTCCCTTCCCTGGTTCCGCGCTTAATCCCGGACATTGACTGCTCTTACCTTCCTGGAATCCTGAACTCTTATCTTCCTTCGAGTCTGCTCTCGTTCCACGCTGGATATGGAGGACCACCGGCCTTACCTGTACAAGTCCCGGACATCCCGGAAGACAGAGAAAACCTTCAAAGAAGAAGATGACAAAGGACAAACAGGTAAGACCGGTGGTAGAGTGTGACAGTTTGAGACGCCAAGGACTTGATACTGAGCTCAAAATGGAGGCTGCAGTCCAGGACTTAATGAGAGGAATGCAAGAATTAACAACAGAGGTTGAAAACCTCAAAGCCGAAAATTCAGCGTTAAAACAACTCGTGCTTTCCGGGATTTGGCGTTACAGGAAAGTGCTCTGGTAGGGGGCATAGTGGACAAGTATGATGGTTCCTCTATGATGGTTCCTCCAAAGCATTGCGATCCTTCCTTGATTCCTGTTTGGTGCATTTCACATTCAAACCCTACTATTTTTCCACGCCCCAAGCCAAGGTGGGGTTTATAAATGCTCATCTCTCGGGCAATGCCTTAGCCTGGGCAACTCCTTTGGTCAATGCTGCAGATCCACTCCTGGACAATTATGATGGATTTGTGGAAGCCTTCAAAACCATGTTCGATCGTCCTGAACAGGTTTACAGTGCTCAGGAAAGGCTCCTGGAATTCCAACAAGGGAGTCAAGACATGCTTTCTCATGTAACCCACTTTCAACAGTTGGTCAAAGAGGCCGATTGGTCCCAGGAGGCAAGTTTTACCCTGTTTCGCAGAGGCTTAAATGACGAAATTAAGGACGAACTTGCCAGAGTAGCCCGTCCAAGTTCCTTCCAGGCTTTGATAGACTTGTCCCTCCAAATAGACTTTCGAATCCAGGAAAGAAATGGGGAAAAGAGAAAAACCAAAACAGTTTCTCCAAAGGTTTCCATGGATTTTCCTAGTCCTAAGGAAATGACCACATCGCACTCTCCTGATCCCAAGCATATGCAATTGGGCTCCGTACGGGGTCCAATTTCTGCACAAGAAAGGATGCGTAGGATCAACACTGGGCTCTGTATGTATTGTGCCTCTGATAAACATCTAGTACGGAATTGTCCTATAGCTCCACCCAGGCGTTCGGGAAACGCCAGCTCCCGATCTTGAGCAGAGCCCAGCTTCGGGAGAAAGATACTTGCTCCGCTTCTGCTCCTTCCTTAAATTGCCCCTGATAGAATACCTTGGTGGTCCTGCAGACATCCTTATCTACCGTCAATAAGGAGACTCATTCCATCCTGGCCCTAGTGGACTGTGGTGCCATGGGAATCTTCTTGGACCATGAATGGGCCTTTAAACACAACATTCCCCGAGAAACTAAGGGAAAAATCCAAGCTGTCGAAGGAATTGATGGGAAACCACTGTCTTCGGGACCCATAACCCAGCAAACCACAGAACTGTTGCTCTCAATCAACAATCATCAGGAGATGCTTTGTTTTGACATCATCAAGGCAGAACACTACCCCATGGTTCTGGGAATGCCCTGGTTACAAAAACACAACCCATACATCAATTATTTATAGGCTCTGAATTCTGCTTGTCCCGTTGTTTATTCCAAAACATGGTACAGAACGTATCTATGTAACCCTAGATCCTCGAACAACCATCCATCTGTGTCTCCAATATTTCCCAAGTGCCTGAGGATTACCAAAAATACTCGGATATGTTTTCAACAGTTATTGTTCAATCACTACCACCCCATCGACCAGAAGATTGCGCAATCGACACAGACAATTCTGCAGTGATACCATTTGGAAGAATGTTTATTCTTTCTGAACCTGAAAAAAGGGCATTGCGGGAGTACCTGAACACCAATGGAACCATTCGACCTTCCAAATCTCCAGCCGGTGCCGCTTTGTTTTTCGTGCCCAAGAAGGACAGGACACTAAGGAACTTCGACCCTGCCTGCAATATCGGGGACTTAACCAATGCACCCTTAAGGATCTTTACCCTTTACCGTTCATTTCCGACATATTGGAAGCCGTTCGGGGAGCGGTAATCATTACTAAATTCGAGCTACGAGGCGCCTACCATCTCATCCGGATAAGGGAAGGCAATGAGTGGAAGACCGCCTTCAGGACCCCCTTTGGACATTTTGAATACCTGGTAATGCCATTTGGTCTTGCAAACGCCCCTGCAGTGTTTCAGCAATTCATGGACAGAGTCTTTTCGGATATGTTGTTTCTCTTTGTCATAGTGTACTTGGATGACATATTGATCTATTCCAACGATTTCCAGTTACATCAGGAACATGTGACATCGGTCTTACAACGCCTATGAGAGAACAAACTCCTGGTTAAACCAGAAAAATGCATATTTCACGTCCAAACAGTTTATTACCTCGGGTTCGTTTTGAGTGCAAAGGGAATTGAAATGGACCCCTCCAAGGTTGAGTCTATCCTTTCTTGGCCAGCCCCTACAACAGTAAAGCAGATTCAATCCTTCTTGGGACTTGCCAACTTTTTTAAAAAATTTTTTAACCATTTTTATTTTTCAATGGAGACCTCATCAATTACAACATATAATCGTTACACTTTGTTGTCATAATGCACAGATCAACTTTCATTCAGGGTTAACGTCACCCGTTGCTTTGTAAATTGTCTCCAATTTCTTCATCTGTAAATCATTATCCCTCTACCCTCCCCACTGTCCCTTTATAACATTTGTAACAGTTTTATTTTCTTGCAGAGGTAAAAATATTTTAACTTTCAACAAATGTGCAAGAGTTTAACTTTTGATATTATGAGCCCACATCATAACTTCGTTGTCTGTTACTATATGATAGGTATCTCCCAGTTTTATCGTTTTATTCTTAACTTCCTTCCTTCCTCCCCTCCCAGATATAGTGTTGGGGTAAAGCCATAGAGAGGCACAAATGGATATTCTCTATCTCTTTCTCTGTTCTGGGTTGTTAAGTGATCGATATATTTCTGAGGGTCCGTGGTTTATAGAAGTGGGGTTCCCTGTCTCCGACAAAGTCTCTGAAGGGGGACCATATGGACAAGTACCTCTGATATGTTTCTGTTCTTATGGCAGTTACCTTCTCCATTGCCATTACTCCCCACAGTTTCATCCACCACCATGGTGTCGTCGGGCCCTCTAACGTTTTCCACCTTTGTGCTAATGTAATTCGTGCTGCTGAACTTTTACCGGAAATTCATTCCCACCTTCTCTGACATTGTACTGCGATAGTCGCATTGTTGAAGAAGGACATTCACTTCATTTGGTCCGAAGCTCAAGAGGCGGCCTTTCAGGAGCTAAAACTGATATTTACTCAAGGTCCCATCCTGGCTCAACCGGATATCAATAAACCCTTCCTTGTAGAATCAGATGCCTCAGATCATGCAATAGGTGCTGTCCTAAAACAAGAATCCGAGGACAAAGCGTAACATCCCATCGCTTATATATCCCGAACTTTAACTCCCAGCGAGACCCACTATTCAGTTCTGGAGAAAGAATTGCTTGCCATCCGGCAAGCCTTTACTGAGTGGCGCCATTTACTCCTGGGTGCCAAATTTCCTGTTCAAGTGCGAACCGATCATAGAAACCTACAGATCCTACAATCCCTAGAATGCAGAAACAGTCGCCAAGCATTTTGGGCCTATTTTCTTGCCCAGTATCAGTTTTGCATACATCATGTCCCAGGAACTAACAACATAATCGCTCATGCATTATCCAGGCGTCCTGATTACAAGCCAATGAAGGCCTGCGCCTTTCCGAAGATGTTCCCTGACACAGTGTTCGTGGCTCAAGCCAACTTCTTTGTTGGAACAGGTCCGTGCTGAAACACCATCTTCTGATCTCTGGAAGGATTACATCAGGAGACACCAATGGTCCTTAGTCACAAAAGATGGTTACCTCTTCAAAGATAAGAGACTGGCAGTACCCACGAACAAGTTGAGAACCAAGATCATAAACCTCTGTTACGATAGCTGCCATTCCGGGCATCGAGGCGTTACTGCTACTCTTTGCCACATTCAGAGACAATTCTGATGGCCTAACATGATTGACGGAGTAAGGGCATATGTCCAAGCCTGCCCTGTCTGCAGCCAGAATAAGTCAGATAATAGGAAACCTGCAGGTCTTCTCCATCAACCCACATTGCCAGAACATCCTTGGGAAGTAATCGCCACCGATTTCATCGTGGAATTGCCCCCTTCTAAAGGGTTTACTACCATTACGGTTACCATCGATCTATTCACCCACATGGCTCACTTCACCCCGTTGTACAAGTTGCCTTCAGCACAAGAAATGGCAGGAATATTTCTGAAGCACATCTTTAGACTACATGGCCTCCCTTCCAAGATCATTTCAGAGCGTGGTCCTCAATACATTTCACAATTCTGGAAACACCTATGCCACATGCTGGGCATCAAACGTCCTTAATTCCAGTAGCTGAATTCGCCTATAACAATTCTGATCATTCTGCTATCAAGACAAGCCCCTTCTTCTGTAGTCAAGGTTTCCATCCATCTGTCCTGCCAACAATCCTACCTCATTCCACCCCGGTTCCATCAGTCGATTACTGGATTGAAAGATTGGTCACGACACATAGGGATGCTAAAGAACATTTAGAAAAGGCCAGAGTGGATGTCAAAAGATATGCTGATGCCAAACAGAGACCTTCTCCTCTCTATGGAATTGGTGACAAGGTCTGGTTGTCTTCTAAACTCTTGCCTCGACATCTGCATCCTAATAAACTGGCCTCCGAATTCTATGGGCCTTTTCCTATCAAAGAGGTCATCAACCAAGTGGCATATTGACTCCAGTTACCAGACTCCTGGAAGAGGATTCATCCTGTTTTTCACACTTCCTTGCTCAAACTTTATATTGCATCCACCAGATCAGCTCACCGACCTAACCCAGTGCTTGTCAACGATCAGATTGAATTTGAGGTTTCCAGGATTTGTGACTCTAGATTTAGAAGAGGTCGGCTACAGTACTTAGTGGAATGGAAAGGATATCCTCCCAGCGAACGAACATGGGAACCACTCTCCAACATGAATGCCCCTCGCTTAGTGCGGAAATTCCATCTAGCTCATCTGGGCAAACTCGGTGGATTAGGTCTTAGGAGGGGGCATGCTGTCATGACTCGCCATTTATGCCCCTTCTGGACTTCCTGGTCCATGGTGCACCGTACCGCTGGAGCCGTTCTCCTCTCAACACGGCTGGCGCATCAGCCACGCTGCGGTCTACCGTTTACGCCGGAGAACCGGCTTCCTAGAAAACGGGCATGCCCCGCGGCGCTGTGCGTCTCAACGCTCATTTTCGAGTTCAAAGCTAGTGTGTTCATCGTTTCCTTCCTTTTCCTCGTACCATTGTCCGATACCTTCCATATTCCCTTTTTCATTCCTGGAGTATTAGTAGCGGCCTGTTGCCTTCTCCGAGGCCGTCCGTGCATTCCTTCCTGGGCCCACTTCCATGCTTCTGCACGCGCAACTTCATCCCAGTACTTTGCGAGTAGTGCTTCCCTTCTCTGGGTCCGTGCTTAATCCCAGACATTGACTGTTCTTACCTTCCTGGAATCCTGAACCCTTGTCTTCCTTTGAGTCTGCTCTCGTTCCACGCTGGATACGGAGGACCACCGGCCTTACCTGTACAAGTCTCGGACATCCTGGAAGACAGAGAAACCTTCAAAGAAGAGGATGACAAAGGACAAACAGGTAAGACCGGGGGTAGAGTGTGACACATACTTCAACCACCCATGCCCCTGGTCTGATCACAACCCCATCTCTTTCACCATTCCCACATTGGCTGCACTGCCCAATCCTGTGATTAACCCGGTGTCCACCTTGGCCAGTTGCTTACGTAAATTAACCAGCGATCGTATGATCCCGCTCCTCGACTTACCCATGACCCAGACATCTGATACTACTGACGTGTTCTACGACAATGCTACCGACTATACTACCAATGATGCAACGTGTTCTACGTCGATTGGAAAGGCGATGGCTTCATTCCAAACTTGAGGGCAACTTCAATTCATACTCATCATATCACATCTTATATGATGATTGTCCTCTTGCTGCTAAACAATCGTATTTTTCTGATATCCTTCATACTCAGTCAGCTCACCCACGATGCCTTTTTCAAACCCTTTCTCATCTCCTCTCCAACTTTGGACCACTCGCTTAACTGTTTCCTATCTGCCTCTGACATAGCTTTTTTTTTCTCCTCCAAGGTGGCCTCTCTCCGCCTTTCTATTGACTCCTCTTCCTCTCCCACACCCACACCAACATCACCCTCCCCACCTGCTTTGTTTCCGACTACGACTATTTCTCATTTCTCTACCATCACAGATGAAGACATCTCTCTTCTGATGACCCGTGCTCATCCCACTGCTGCACCTACTGATCCCATTCCATCTGTGCTCATCTCTAAGGTCTGTCCCTCTCTCCATTCTGATCTCACATCCTTCTTTAATATTTGTCTTCTAACCTCAACGTTCCCCTCCTCCTCCAAACACGCTTCCATCATTCCTATTCTAAAGAAACCTTCTGCTGACCCATTTCTTGTTTCTAACTTTCGTCCTATTTCTCCTCTTCCCTATCCCTCCAAACTACTTGAACGTCTTGTCTACCTACAAGTTTCCTCATTGTGTCTAATAACTCAATTCCCCTCGCTTTCAATCTGGTTTCCGTCCTATGCACTCAACGGAAATCGCTCTTCTCTCAGCACTAAACTCATTACTCATGAAACGTCACTCTAAGCACTCTTCCATTCTTATTCTATTAGACCTTTCTGCTGCCTTTGACACTGTTGATCACTCACTCTTTCTAGCTTCCCTTTCATCCTTTGGTTTTTCCGGTTCTGTTTTTTCCTGGTTAAAATCGTACTTGTCCCAAAGGACATTCTCTGTTTCTTGGGGTGGGACAATGCCAGACCCCCATCCTCTTGCACATGGTATTCCACAAGGATCGGTCTTGGGACCTTTTCTCTTCTCTCTCTATACTTCTCTTGCTAAAGCGATTCTTTTTATGGCCTATCCCACCATATGTATGCTGATGACACCCAGCTTTTCCTTTCTTTCTCCTCATTCTCATCTGACATTCATACTCAGCTGTCTTCATGCTTACCGGCAATCAAATCATGAATACCCTCCCACTACCTCACACTTAACACTCCAAAAACTGAAGTACTCATTTTCCCTTCTACTACCATTCCCTCCGCTATCCCTCCTTCATTTATTTCATTTACCCCTTCTCACCTTCCCATTGTATCTACTGCCCAAAATCTGGGACTCTACTTTAACTCTGCCCTGTCATTTAAATATCACATCTCAATCTCTTCTCTTGCCTGTCGCTATCATCTATTGGATATTTCCAAAGTTTGCTCTTTCTTAACTTTCAATGCAACTAAGCTACTTATATATCACTCATTTTTTCATGTCTCTTATATTGTTCCACCACACCTTTTGGTCTCTGTATTGCTCACCAAGAGTGCATTTATCACAAGTACATTGCAGAGCAGAGCAAATACTTTGAACGCAGATAGACAGAAGCAATGACTCAGACCCACACACACAGTTAGAGAATAAGTGCTCTTATACGGCTATTTATTCATAGTTAAACATACATTAGGCAATAAGTGATAACACAGAAATAAATCACAGAAAAGATAATAAGCTAACAAGAATACATCACCATGGGCGTAACTGAATTCCTCATTTCACCAGAAGCGGCTGGAAGACCCCCGGTAACAGCCAGGACGAGAGCACAACAGCCCACAGGTATTTGGGAACAAGGCGTTCCCCCCCTCCGACTGAGGCCTTTGTGCTTTTCCCGCCTGACCTTTCCAGAGCCCCACATTATATTCCCTCCTCAAAAGGGGTGGCAATTTCTCGAACCTTCTGGCATTAGCGCTTGCATGTTGATGAGCGACCGTTGGTTGCCAGTCGGGTCGACCGACGGTAACCCCAAGGAGCAAAGCGCTCCACTCTCCTAAAGCACTACAGAAAACAATTCCATAACTCATCTTCAACCTTGGTACAAGACATAACAAACCTTATTGGGTACCAGCTGGCACCTGCGTATGCTAGCCTCTCCGGGCTCCGTGTCCTTGGATGAGCCATGCAGACCAACACAAGCAATGAACGACGTTGAAAACATGTTTTTCAGTGAAATACTGCTAACCAAGCTGAAAATATGTGTACAAGTGCAGCTTCCACTGAGGTATGGAATAAATACATTATGGCTCTGAGTGACCCCAGAATACACTGCGCACTAGCGCATATTTTAGCTCAAGCATCACAATCCACCCTTGGATATTTACCTTCCATAGCCCAGTGGCAGAGGAGCTGGTCTCTGAAACTGACGAAACATCAGAACTAAGTTGGGAATACATTGAATAAAACAACAACTAGCAATTATAGTAGCTGATATAATACAAATGCAAGCAAAGGCGTAACGCAGTGTACCCCCAACATCAGGAATCCATGAAAATAACCAATCCCACCAATTCCCAGTACTATCTTGAGACACTTGGGATATTAAGTCCCTCAAACCTTGAATATGACTTTCAATAGATTGTGAATGGTCACTAAGATTAAAACAACACATACCTTCAACTGAGTTACAACCCAAGTTATGTTTCAGCAAAAGATAATTAACGGCAGCCCTTTTTTGCAAAGCTGCTTTTCTAATAACTTTGCTATCAAGAAGCAACTCTTCTAATGCTTGAGAAGTATGAGTAAGTCCCTTTACCACTAGACACGCTAATTTGATTAAAGATTTATAACCTCCAGCAGCTAAACCCCAAACTCCCACTAATGACACGGCCAATGCTAATACCTCAGCCTCTGATAACAAATGCACCTTTAAATCGCAATTTGAAGATAGACACACAGATTCGACAGTTGATCTTTTGCTTCGATATATTGTTGGGTGTAGAGGAAACATCATCAGCCCTAATCGAGTTAAGGCATATGGTCCTCCAGAAATGTTAGCTGGAATGTATGTGTATGTGATATTGCCACATGAAAAAAGCCATCCTATTCGAAGTTTCACATGATTTACATGACTGGCAGCTACCACTGTGTGATTGCAAGTCATGGTGTTATTCACATTGGCACATGTGCTTGGAACTCATGGACACAATCTCTTCTCAAACGTAGTTTGATTTTTCTGTTTTGTTAAATTCAGCTGTTGGCATTTGCCAATTTCTTTCGCATTGCAGGTCATAAAGTAACACACATCGCCTTGAGTTATATTGTAGGTTATAATTTGTGTCAAGTTTCTCCACTTGCGATCTGACTCCTGGCAAAACCTGCAGTACTCATAGACTGAAAGGGATTGTCTGACATCGGAATCTTGAACTGCAGAATCATTGTGCATGATACCGAAAATGTGCCTCAGGATTGGAGCCGGCGTCGGCACCGCTACTAAACAGGTAGCCAGCAAAGCTTCTGCATGATGCAAGTCAGAGTTAGGCAAAAAAGGGAGATGTTCAGGACGTACTGAGCGAGATACGTCCACATGTTTGGGCGATCATCAGTGCATATTGCCACCCTAAAGACATCTCTTGCATAGCTGGCATCAACATTGTTTGCGCTTGCACCTGACGTGTTTTCCGTATTCTACGAATCCAGTTCTTCAGTCTGGCTGGCTTTTCGACATTGGCATTGGGCTGCTTTCGGACATCATCGCTCATCATCATCAGTTTCCCATGGATCAGTGGCACAGATGTGACATTTCTCACTGGTAGCAGAATGCCGTTTGACTCTCCCAAACGGAGTCCATTTAGTCCCACAATTACACCAGCCAGAGACAGGATCTACAAGGCAAACCCAGAAAAGAGATATTAGTGTTGAAAATCACTCTCTTAGGTAACATTTGTCTGCAGGCACATATTGCCATTTTTCTTTGCCAGGTTCCATTACTAAGACTACCTGGTCTTTACCTGATGCAATAACATCTGCGGGCACCGGTAGACCACTTGGTCTTTCGACCCACATCTTTGCACCCGGCACCATACTGTCTGAAGAGTCAAAACCATGATCCCCACGAGTAGTTAACACTGTGGGAGGATCCCCTTTTTTGATCATGGACAACTTAACAGGAACAATAATCAGCTGGGCCACTTTATCGCCCTTATGAATCGGTAACACTTGGTCTCCACTATTCATTAAGATGACTTTGATCTCGCCTTGGTAATCAGCGTCAATGACCCCTCCTAGCACTTGAACCCCCTTCAATGCTAATCCAGATCTAGGGGCAGTCCATCCCATATGTTCAGGTGGAATCTGCACTCCAATCCCTGTCTCAATCACAACAATCCCTCTTGGGTCTAATCTGATTTCTTCATGAGAATGCAAGTCTACCCCTGCTGATTCTGGGGTCGCTCGATAGGGAGCTGAAGAACCTGGGGTAATTTCGCAGTACAATAGGGTCTCTCTAACTGAGTTGGGTTGAACCTATAAAGCAAGAGTCATTAATTGCAACAATGGAGTCTCATGATTATTCACTGGCCTATTGTTTAGCACTTGCAGTGCATCAAACACACAATCACGCCAGCCTGCTAAAGTGCCATCTCAAGATTTGCGCTGCTGTTCTTTCAACAACCTATTGATTCTCTCACTCAAACCTGACGCTTCTAGGTGGTACGGAACGTGGTACAACCATTCAATACTCTTTTTCTGACAATTTTCCTGAATTCATTTGCCTTTGAAGTGTGACCCATTGTCACTTTGAATTTGCAAAGGTACACCGTAATACAACGTGATCTGATCTAACAACTTAATGGAATTCAGTTGTGTAGCACATTTGCACGGCAAAACCATCATAAATCCAGAGTATGTATCCACAATGGTGCATGCATACTAACAGCCTTTGCTGATTAGCAGAGGACCAATATAATTGATCTGCCACATTTGACCTGGTAACTTTCCTCTTCGCAATGTGCCCTGGAAAATCTGAGGGATAGGCCTATGCTGTTGGGTTTGACACAACGGACATTGCAAAATGATTGTTTTCACTACCTCTAAAGGAATGCTGATTCCTCAAGCTTGTGCCCACCTGATAGTAGTCTCTTCTCCAAGGTGCCCATATTTCTGGTGAGCCCACTTGGCCAAACCCTCCAAATCGTCCTCCTGGGCCTCCACATCCACAGATGAAATCTTGGTGTGTTCATCTGCAACAGAATTAAACCAACGTTCTAATGAATCTGTAGGACAATGCGCATCCACATGATACACAGTGACTTCACTTTGTGATAACATTTCCACAATATCTTGCCACAGTTCTTTTCCCCACAACTCTTTTGAATGAATCTTCCACCCATTCTTTTGCCAGGTTGGCAGCCACACCGCCAACCCATTCGCCACTGGCCATGAATCTGTGTACAAATGACATCGACCAGGGATCTCTTGTTTCAATGCTTGGTAAACTGCATAAAGTTCTGCAAACTGACTGCTCTTCCCTTTCCCTGACATAGTCAAAATCTTTTTAGTCTTGGGATTGTATGACACCGCTTTCCAGTATCGCTCGGTTCCCACATATCGAGCCGAGCCATCTGTAAACCAGGCATGCTCTGTCTGCTCTACGGTCAGATCGCTATAAGGTACTCCCCATTTCACGGGAGACTCGCATTTCTCAGACACTTCCGGTGGTATGTAATCTGAGGGTGGTATGTTGGCTACTTGCTCATGTAATTTTGCAACCCTGCCCTTCCCTGATTTGGCTCTGTCTTGAATGTACCATTTCCATTTAATTATGCTGGCTTTTTGAGTGTGTCCTATTCTGTATGTTTTAGGAGAGTTCAACACCCATTGCATAATCGGGATTTCCGGTCTCATCAATACATCATGCCCCACTGTCATTTGCTCAGTATCGACAAGGGCCCGATAACATGCCAGCAACTGGTTCTCGAACGGAGTGTATGCGTTACCAGCATCGGGCAACTTACGACTCCAGAAGCCCAATGGCACACGTTTCCTGTCTTGTTTCTGTCACACACTCCAGTTAGCGTAATTGGCTTGCACAGACACATTTAATTCCACTTCGCCTTCCTTCAATGGCCACAAATCAAGCAGCTGATGCACGGTGTCTTTCGTCAAATCAAATGCTTTTTGCTGCTCTTCCCCCAACTGAAACTCATATTTCTTTTGTGTCACTTTGTAGAGGGGGGCCAGTATCTGCCCTAAATGGGGAATATGCTGTCTCCAAAATCCAAACAGCCCTATGACCTGCTGAGCTTGCTTTTTATTCATTGGAGTGGTGAACTCAAGTATTTTCTGTCGGGCCTTCAGCACCATCTCTTGATGCCCATTATGCCACTGAATCCCTAGGAATATCACTGTCTCAGCTGGCCCTTGAATTTTATTCGAGTTAATTTCCCACCCTTCCTTCTTCAATCCTTCCATAATAACTTCTAACTGGGTTCGCACACTTTGCTCATCCTTGCCCTGAATCAAAATATCATTAATGTAGTGAGAGATTTGTATGTCAGGTTTACACTGTATCTTGTCTAAGTGCTCTGCCACCAGGTGGCAGATGGTCGGGCTATGTATGTACCCCATAGGTAACCTCGTGAAGGTGTACTGATGTCCATTCCAAGAAAATGCAAAGTGCTCTTGGCATTCTTCAGCAATTGGCACAGAGAAAAATGCATTGGCTAAATCTACCACTGCACACCAGGTCCCCTCAAACTTTTGGACATTCTCAATCAAGGTAATGGCATCTGGGACTGCAGGCACTAAGGGAGGATTGTGTTTATTTAGCTTGCGGTAATCCAGGGTCATCCTCCAAGACTCGTCCCCTTTTTCGACAGGCCAGAGCGGGTTATTCCACCCACGCGGTAGTAATAGGTCGTAACACACCCGCCTCTACATACCCTTTGATGGTGTCTGAAATGTCCTTGTGCCCCCCGAGAATACAGTATTGTTTCATCTCTACGCGCTTGGTCACCACAGGCACCTGCACTGGGGGAATATTCACTTTGCCTACGGTAATGGGTGTGCAGGTCAATATATTCACACCAAACTGATATGTTTTACCTCCAAACCCGAAAGTCAATCCTTCTAACATGTCAAATCCAATTATGTACTCAGGTATCGAGACAATCAACACTTGGTATTTCTGCCTTGTCAAATTGCCTATTTTCATCTCCACTTCTGTTTGTACAGCAGGGGTCTCCTTCCCCCCTAGACCTGTAATGATAAAGTGTCTGCCTTTAAATTGTGTTGGATTTCCATGAATCCGAGAGGCCTCCGCCCTGGTGTCTATCAATGCTCGCACCCCTTGTGTATTTCCCGGCCCCCAAAAAATCTTAACATTAACATGGGGCCGCCTATCAGCTTTTATGCGAGCAGACGCTGCCGGAGCTTGGCCGTAACCCCAGTCAAATTTTGAATGAGTGTAACTGGACTCTGCCTCTAACATTGCACTCACCATCTTCCTAAAATCAGCATATGTTGGCTTGTACGGGGAGGGAATCCCCATAGACCCTTCTTCCTGTTCATCCTCAGGAGGGGCTGAAGGTGAGGTGTCCCTCTGTGGCTTAGTCACCACCTGTTTCTTGACCTGTTTATAGCGCTCTTTGGCTGCAAGCCCTCTCTTTTTATATAGTTCATACATTGCCCTGGTTTCAATGCCATCAATTTCTTCTCGTGGCACACCATCTTTTAACAAGGCCAAAAACATGTCCTTTCTGGACACTCGGGAGTCTCTACTATCTTGCCTCCTGCCTTCAGTTTTTCTCTCACTACGCCCTTCTCTCTCCATAGGCTTGTCTTCACTCTTCTCCCACTCCCCTAAATCTGCCCGTTGCCAGATGGCATCCACTACTTCATCAGTGGGTTTGCCCGTCATACCTACTAGCAAAGTCATAAAGACACTTTTGTATGCAGGTGGGGCAGTTCTTATCACCATATTCCTGGTTGAAACTGAAAGCGGTACGGCCCCCATGTGTCCTGGTGCATCTATGTGAATTTCCTACTTCATAGCATGCTCTCTGACCTTTTGAATCGCCTCTTTCAAAGTGTACCACTTCTTTTCCTCACTAGGCCAGTCTGTAGTAATGGGATACTTGCGGTTACATTCCTGGGCCGCTAGGTGCAACAAAGACACCTGTGAAGCTTGCCCATCATCCTCAGGAGGTGGCCCTACCCTTAAGACCCCTCCTGTATACTGGTGTCAGTTGACAAAGGCAGGAAGCGTGGCGAGTCTGTTGTGTCTACCAATAGCCCTGCTGCACCTCCATCTAGCAATCTCACCATCCATTTCAGTAAAGGTTTCCCTGACTTTTGCCTCAAACGACTAATGATTTCCCCAAGCTCCTGCTGAGTGTAATCTTCCACCGTGGTTAAATCTACAGCCCCGTCTGCAGGATTCTGTCGGTGGGATCCGGCACGCCGTCTTCTAACCGCCTTAGCCATCACTATCTTTTGATTGAGTCCTGCTTTAGAGTCTGACTCACCTTCCGAGCTGCTCTCGGGGCTTGTTGAGTCACAAATGTCTCCATCCCACCTATCGGGGTCCCAATCTACACCTGCTGTAGCAATTACAGCTGCCACCTTCCTTTGGTTGACCCCCCCTCATCTTTTCCTATATTTATAACAGGCCACTCTGACTGCTGCCCTCTCTGCCACAGTCTGATATTTATCAACCTTGTCTTTAAAAAGCTTCATTTGTAATTGCTTCATTAACACAATCTGCCGTTCTGCAGCCAATTCTTTCTCTAATCGCAAAATATTCTCTTTCAGCTCCACATTTCTCTGATGTAACTTTTTGTAGGTATGCAGGAGGACCCAAACCTGCCTGCCTAGCGCAGCACATTCCTTTCCTCTTTCCACTTAAACCTGTTGTAAACAAAACATTACTTCTGACGCAGCACCCTCCCCAAAACTGTCGTCCAATGGTTCGCTTAACCCTACACCGCATGCCCAAACTTGGGTCAACTTATCACATGGGCCCTTCGCCCACCCTGGAATCATAACATCGGGACATTCACCGCCAGCGGGTGCGCCCTTTTTTCTGAACAAACTATTTATCATTACAATAATTTGCAAAACCTCTTTGTTCTTTCCTCTGCAGTCACTCCTTCACTCGCGCAAACATGCACACAAAAAACACAGATCAGATTAATACAGTCTGACACTCACTGTCAAATGAAAACAAAGTTTTGCGTGCAATGTAAGCGGAGCCTGTCTGCGTTCAAACACAGATTCTTTAATATTTGGAGCTATTCATCACAAATATCCTGTTTGTGACGCCACAAATGTATTGCTCGCCAAATGTGCACGGACAGTTATTTATCACCAGTACATTGCAGAGCAGAGAAAATACTTTGAACGCAGATAGACAGAAGCAATGACTCACACCCACACACACAGTTAGAGAATAAGTGCTCTTATACAACTTTTTATTCATAGTTAAACATAAATAAGGCAATAAGTGATAACACCGAAATAAATCACAGAAAAGATAATAAGCTAAGAAGAATACATCACCATGGGTGTAACTGAATTCCTCATGTCGCCAGAAGTGGCTGGAAGACCCCGGTAACAGCCAGGCCGAGAGCACAACAGCCCACAGGTATTTCGGAACAAGGCGTTTCCCCCTCTGACTGAGGTCTTTGCGCTTTTCCCACCTGACCTTTCCAGAGCCCAGCATTATATGCCCTTCTCAAAGGGGGTGGCAATTTCTAGAACCTTCTAGCATTAGAGCTTGCGTGTTGATGAGCGACCGTTGGTTGCCAGCCGGGTCGACCGACGGTAACTCCAAGGAGCAAAGCGCTTCCCTCTCCTAAAGCACCCCGGAAAACAATGCCATAACTCATCTTCAACCTTGGCACAGGGCATAACAAACCTTATTGGGTACCAGCTGGCACCTGCATATGCTAGCCTCTCCAAGCTCTGTGTCGTTAGATGAGCCATGCAGACAAACACAAGCAACGAATAACGTTGGAAACATGTTTTTCAGTGAAATACTGCTAACCAAGCTGAAAATCAATCTGTGTACAAGTGCAGCTTCCACTAAGGCATGGAATAAATATCCATTAAGGCTCTGAATGCCCCCAGAATGCACTGTGCGCAGGCGCCATATTTTAGCTCAAGCATCACTGTCTCCCAACCTCTCGACTTGGTCCCTTAAAATCTGTTTTTAATGCCGCTATTTGTGTACTCTTCGGTTTGACATTACGTTACTCTATATTCTCTGCTCTTCTAACTCTTGGTTGGCTTCCCTACCATGCACAACTCAAATTCCACTTTCTATCCCTTGTCTTTAAATCTCTCTACGGTCTTACCCCGGATTACCTTTCCACACTGGTCTCATTCTATACCCCCCCCTCTCTTCGCTCTAACTCTCAGTTTCGTCTTGTTGTACCAGCCCCCCACTGTGCCCAATCACGCTTTTGCGCATTTGCTCACCTTGCCCCTATGCATTGCAATGCTCTTCCTCTTTCTCAACGCTCTATCACTACCTATTCCTTATTCTGCAAATCGTTGAAATCTCATCTGATCCAGCAAGGTTGATCTCAGGCTATATTTGTGAAGCACTCATTGGGCCTCATTACACGGTAGGCGGTAAGGGTTTACCGGTACCGGTAAGGGCACCGGTACCGGTAAACCCTTACCGCCTTACTACGAGGTCCCTTTGCGGGTCCTCCCTTAACGCCTGGTTTTTCCAGGCGTTAAGGACGGGACCCGCAAAGGGACCTCAGAGCTAATTACGGTACCGCAATTTGCGGTACCGTAATTATCACCTTCCCCATTCCCATTATGCCCTATGGGGCAAAAATGGGAATGGGGAAGGGTAAATGGGGATTGGGGAATTACCGCCCCCGCTCACCTTGGAGTAGGGCGGTAATTCCGCCATCCACCAAGGCGGACTCGGTACGGTACCGGCGGCAACCATGGCGCTAATAGCGGCATGGTTACCGCCTACCGTGTAATGAGGCCCATTGTTTAATATTGTACCGCTTTTTATATTTGTTGCAATGTTAAGCGCTTTGGAGG
Organism: Ambystoma mexicanum; assembly: GCF_040938575.1. NCBI lineage: Eukaryota > Metazoa > Chordata > Amphibia > Caudata > Ambystomatidae > Ambystoma > Ambystoma mexicanum. The sequence continues at coordinate 560,097,240 of NC_090934.1, read as the reverse complement.
TGCTATATAAGTCCCATATAAATAAAAATACAAAATACCTCCCTAGTGGAACACTACAGCACCTTGCTACTCACAACCATTGACCAGCTAGCTCCCATCAAAGCAAAGAAATACAGCACTTCTCAACTCGTGGTTCACATCCTGCCTTCAATCCATTAGAGCATCCATGAGAGCAGCCAAAGCTGCTTGGCGCAAAGACCCGTCTTCTGCTAACAAAGCCCACCTGTCCAACACCTTTTTTGAAACTACGAATACCAGGAGGCCCTAGCAGAAGCCGGCATGAGAAGTCAAAGGGGTCATACAAGGGTCGAGTCAACCTCAAACCTCTTGTACAATCGAAAGTCTCTGACACTTCACAAGAGGAAAGTAAAGTGAACTGGGTATTTGGGCAACCGTGAACCCGGCTGAGGGATACCTGCGAATGGGGGTGAATCATAATACACCTGTGTGGACAAGAGTGAACCCGGTTGAGGGATGTCCACAGTGAATGATTGTTTAAAAAGACATTGAGACTCTTGAATGTTACGTTTGTGATTGAAAGGCCATAGTGAATTCGACAGAGGGAGGCCCATGTTGCAAGAAGGATCCAAGCCTGGTGGAGGGAGATCCAAGGGGCGAAGACCAATAACACAATGTGAAAGATTACCGAAGGATCTTTTGTTTGTTTGTTTGTTGTTTATGGTCCATCAGGCCCACTAAGGCAAGAGACTTTGCATGAAAATAGACTTGGTCCCAAAAGGGCCTGATATCGTTCAGAGTAACTGTGAGCTTGTGCTGGAGAAGCCCAGAAGTGTGCAGTGCTCAGGAGTCCCGCCTTGTCCGATGCTAAAAATGTGTGGAAGGGAGTCTCCAGCTATACCATCCTGACTTATCATTTTGAGAACACTTCTTTCTTTTCTTATGAACACTATCCCACACTCTTTTGTAGCATAGCAGTAAGGATTGGCAATATGTTTTTTTTAGTATAGGCCCTATTTATTTGACTAAGAAACCACTAGGACAGTTTTATTATTATTGTTATTTGATGGTCGTAGCTCGCTCCCATCTCAGACTTAGGTTTAGATTAAATGTTTATCTCACCCATTGTACAGTTTAATTAACACCCTTGAACTGTGATCACGTATGTCTGTCTGCACTTTTCCACCATGAGTTCCTTACAGTTCCCTCTCCCTCCTCTTACTACTTGACCACTCAGTGGCATTCGACCTTGTTGACCACAGGATCTGACCCATTCACTCTCCACCTCAGCCCAATTCTCTCCCGCAGCCGCCAGCTGGATCACCTCCTTCCTAGCTGACAGGACATCTAGAGTCTTCGTCTGGGAGGCTGTTGCCACCCCAACACCCACCCCTTGTGGTGTACCTCAAGGCCACTACGTCTCCCTGACACTCTATAATGTGTACACTAAACCCTTTTTTCCACCCAGACTCCCATGGCATTCCTTAGACTAACTACGCTGACAACACCCAAATCCTTGTTCCCCTCACTGGCGACTACCTCTCTGACACCATCCAGATAAACGACATCTATGAAACCATCCAGACCTGGATGGCCGCTAACAGCCTTGCCTAAAAACAGAGCTTCTCATCATCGACCTCTCCATTCCGGCTAGCTAAACTCCCTGATTCCTACAAATCCTTCACCATCGACCGCCACATAATACCGGTAGCATCCTCTGTCAAAACCTTAGGCGTTTACCTGGACTCATCCCTCACCATGTCCCGACAGGTCAACCACATTGCTGCCACTTCAGGCTACACTACTAAACTCATGAATGGTAGTAAGCCCTTCCTCACTGCCCGGAACTGGCTAGAAATTGCACGTGCACTAATCGGTTAGAAACTGGCCTATTGCAAAAACTTGCAGAAACTTCAGACAATTCAGAATAATGCCCTCCGGACCACATTGGACATTGGCAACACAACCCCATGTTGTAAGCCAGAAAGGCCGCCCACTGGCTCCCGGTCAAGGACAGAATCAAGTTCAAGACACTCTCCATCACCCACCGCTGCATCGCCAACGAAGCACCCCAATACCTGATGGAAAAAATCAAAAAACACTTGTCCACCAGACCGGTGAGCTCAATCTACAAACATCATCTCATCACCCCAAGATTCAGCAGGATAAGAGCAGGGGGGGTGCAAGTAACCTTGCTCGGGTGCCCACCCTTTGGAATGAGCTCTACACATACCTGCGAATAGAACCATCCTACAATACCTTCAGGAAACACCTTAAAATCTACCTTTTTAATTGACTTTCACTATGGTACCAAACCCTTTGTAAGTAGCAACTAGATGTCTGCTGGCTTTGTGCGCTGATCATAAATGTACAAATTAAATACATTATGTACTATGTGTGCCTGTATCTCTGCCCATGCCTTCGTCTTCATTCCTACCACCTTTCCCAGCTCTTTCTGTATGTCTGTGGGGAGACCCCTAGACAAAATGTGATAAAAACAGGGATATTCCTATTCCCCCGTTTGTCCTGTTTCTAAGCGCAACATCTCCTGTATTTGTTGAATGTACTGTGCAGGGTCCTCTTCTGGTCTCACGGAACAAGCTCAAATGATTGCATGTCAGATGTATCTGGGTGTAACTCCCTTATTGCCCTCCATACATGTGCTCAACATTTATTGAATGGCGCTCCATCATGAACATTGCTGCTCAGCGTTACGCCTGCATATTCTGCTTCTGCCAAAGGGCATCCGCCTGTTTCCCCAATCAAGAGGCAAACAGGCTCTTCATGTATCCGACAGCTAGAGTCGTCTCTGCGGTTCATTTCTCCAGAGCATACATCCGCTTGCCAGCTCCTGTAGTGAGTGATAGCAAGCTATTCATTACATTCACCTTATCCATATTTGGCATGGGAACATACTGAGCTCCTCCTCTGCCTTTTTGTAACAACGGAAATTGCATTCCCTGCTTCTGGAGTTGCTCTATTTGACCTTCTTGTTGGTCGCCGCTGTCATTCTGCCAGGCAATTTTCTATGCCTCCTCCTATACAGCATCACACCCGTTTAGACAGGAGATTGCCCATCACCTTCGTCCTCGTCATCTGTATTTTCCTCACAACATACCTAGTCCTTGTCTGCTACCTGTACCTCCTCTTTCACTGTCTCTAGGAGCGGAAGTGCCGGTTCGTCAATTGGTTTACTATCAATCTTAAACAATATCTGTCCTACTATCCACTGATCGGTTGGTATCATCGCACCCCTCTGTTCCTCTTTCTCCCATGTTGCTCTAAAGAGCTCCTCCTTTGCTTCTCTGAGGACATGCTGTATTGCGCTTTGTTTCAGATAATACCATGTTACTAAGGGAACTTGTCGGTAGCTTGCAGGGCGATGTTACCAACTTCTTTGTCCATCCCTTTTTTCCTTCTGCCGTGGGTTTATGTCGAGGGTTAGTATAACCTGCGGTTCGCTGCAGGGTATATGTGCTGTAAGGGGGTGGGCCAATGTAAGTGAAGCAAGGGATGGCAACAGTGTTTTCTGCTCACTCACGGGAAGAGGAGCAAGTGCCAACGGGGCAGAGGGCTGCGCTTCTGCTGGCAGGGCAGAAAGCTGCACCTCTGGTGGTGGGGCAGAAGGCTGTGCCTGTGCATATTTTCATCCCTCACTCCATCTGCTTCACAGTTAGGGCATTGGCATTCTCTTTAACTTTGCCTTTCTTGTTATCATGGGGATCTACCTCTTCCTCGAACATCTTCCACTGTTCTAAAATACTCTGGACCTCATTACGAGTTTGGAGGTAGCCATGCCGTTTTTCGCGGCATGGCTACCTCCAAACTCAGGTTTGGGTCCCGCAAAAGGGGACTTACCGGGCCATTTTGACCTTGGAGGGCCCGGGAATTCCCTTTCGTGGGACCCGGACCCGGTACATCCCCATTCCCATTTGAGCCCCCACAGGGCACATTGGGAATGGGGAGGATGCTAACAACGGGCTTGTTAATGTCGGGCCCGTTGTTAGCATCCTGGTGTGCTAGCGGGTCCCGCTCTGCATGTCTGGTCTGGTCAGGCTTGAAGAGCGGGATCTGCTGCAGACCTCGTAATGTGGCGACCCGGAATAAACGATGCCGGTCCCTTACAGGCACTGTTCATTCATTTTTTGTAATTCTTTCCTTTGCATTTCACCACTAAGTGCGTTTACATGTTTTCAAGCATGGCCCTGTCATGCGTGCCTTCTCTTGGCCAAGGTGTAAACATGCTACCTGTGGTCTCACAGAACCACTCAGCATGATATTTTAATATTTTAGCCCTATAATTCGAAAGTGTGTCTAACATATGCCCAAGTGGGTTCACTGTGGTGCCCTCAATGTGTATCTATATCATTCCAACAATATCTTATATTCAAATTTCTATCCCTCTCCAAAAACCCAATTTTTCACAAATTCAAAGACCATCCCAATTTGCACGTGTTCAATTGTCGTCCTAATTTAAACAGTTTCAATTAATAACCAGTTCCCTGTTTTTCAAACACTTAAAATCACACATCACCCTTCATTCTTTTTATTCACACACTCTTCACAACAAATTATACTTATCTCAAAGGAACCCGCACCAACAAAACATAAAACACCCAACATCCCAACATGAATCTCTCAACACTATATTGTACCAACTACAAAAACACTTCTTAATTATGACAAACCATCTGCTACATACAAAATGCAAACAAAAATAATCCAAAACACTATCCCCCTTTCTGGGACAAAATTACACTTCCTCTACTTTTACAAGTTGCCGTCCTTTCCCTTAGAAGAGGCGATATCCCACATCAATGCACATTTCTAGTTTATTATGATGCCATCCTCTCCCACAGAGGGGGAGGGTCCCCTCAATACCTTTTACCACATATAATACTGCTACTGCGTGACGCTGCCTTTCCCTTTTCTAAAATGGGAGATTCCCTTTCTCCTCAATATACAATAAAATACCAAAATAATCTATAAGAAATGTGCACTATATTGCTTCTTTATGAAGGAGTATACTCATGTCTTTCTGGATCATCTGAGCGCCCTCGATGCTGAGACCCCTCCCAACTGCCTGCACTTCCTGCATCAGCTGCTGGACCCAAGCAATCAGGCAGGACTTTTTGATAAAAGGGGCAACTACAACCCTCTTTAGGATGAGCGCACAGGAAATGTGTCTATGCAGGCCCTAAGTCACTTACACCAGGCTTGCAGTGTGGTAGCTCAGCCCCTCGGGGGCAACTGGTGAATCTTGCTGGGGCCTCCAAATGTAAAGGTGGAGATTTCCCAAAATAACCCAAAATAAGGAGACAAAAATGCTCACAAATAGAGTACACCAATTGCAGAAAGAATACGGTGTTATTTCCGGAACAGCCGGGAGAGCGCACACAACATAAAAACTGGACACCGTCTCACATGCCCATTTGGGGCCAAACAATTTAAAGCTGCAAACCACACATTTTGGATATTTGATAAGTGTTACAATAATTCAAAGCTTAAGAATATAATTGGGTAAGTGTCGCAAAACCCCTACAGAACACTATACATTCTGCTCTCTCATTGGCAGATCCACCCTTACCTCCCTAAGAAATCCCAGCACTTAAACATTGACCTCATTTATGTTTGGACCGCGTCCTTATTGGCTGGCCCATTTGAGGCATTCCTGACAAAGAAGCTCTGTACTAATTGGATTATAAAACGTTTTAGATAACTTTGAGCGTCCGCGTCTCACTGAGATCTGGCCAATGGAATGTGGGAAACAATAGGGAGGACAGATATGATGCAAATCCCCTGAGCATTATAATTGGGTTTCTCTGTTCTGCAAGCCCTGCACCTGCACGCCATGCGACTCGCATCTGGACATAAGCTGCAAACCAGTGCAACGTGACCTTTCCGCTATCTTTTTGATGAACCAAGCTGAGACACTGCTTAATTTAATATATTTTCTTCATATCATCAAGACAGTTACCTGTCCAAACAAGGCCTTTCGTAGCACTGGGGGCACTGTGTTCATGCTCTAACTTTGTTTGTTTGTTTTTTTGTTTGTTTTATTTATTTGTATAGCGCTCCGCACCCGTAGGTAGAAGGGCGCTTAAGGAAGCGGTTACAGGCATGAGATATACATTTACATAGTACAACAATTTACATAAATTACATGGTACAACAATTTACATATAATACAGGCATGGTTGCGGCACTAGGGAGTTAAAGATAATAGAAAGTGAAGGTAAACGCTACTCTTTGTTCAGTAACCAGCAAATAACATGTTTCCTAAAGATCGGAAAGGACTCAATAGTTTTAATGTTGAGTGGTATGGTGTTCCAAAGTTGGGAGGCCAGCACTGTGAAGCTAGCGCCTCCTGCTCTTTTTAAGGCAAATCTAGGCAATAACAGGCATAAGGAGTTGGATGATCTGGTGGTTCTGGTGGTGGATTTTAAAGTAAATTTATTAGTGAGATACGGTGGGGCTAGGTAGTTTAAGGCCTTGTAAGTGAGGCAAATGGTTTGAGGTCAATTCTTTGCTGTATGGAAAGCCATTTACCTAGTTGTGGAAATGTGCTCTCGCCTTGGGATGTTGAGTGCTGCGCGTAGAGCATTATTTTGGAGAACCTGGAGCATGGGCGTAATTTTAGGGGGGACGGGGGTGTTTGTCCCCCCCAACTTTCATGGCACACTATTTTGTCCCCATTCATTTGAATGGGGCATCTTTTCTTCAGAGGTCATGTCCCCCCCAACATTTTCAGCACTCCACTGAGTCCTGGAGTTTGTTGATTATGGACTGGTTGGCTCCTAGGTACAGGCTATTGCAGTAGTACAGTTTGGACTGAATGAGTGCTCTGGCAAGAGTGAGGCAGCTGTTGGAAGATAGGAAGGGTCTGCTAGCCCTAATTAGCTTACCCGTATAGGCAGTAGCCGAGGCGGTCGTGTTGATTTGTTTGGAGAGGTTGGTGTTGGCATCAAGGTGGAAGCCTAGGGTTTTCACACTTTTAACGATGGGGATGGTATTACCATCTATGATAATGTTATTGTAGCAAGGACTGAGTTTAGACAGGTTATTGGGAGAGCCGACCAGAAGAAGCTCCGTCTTCTCATCATTCAGGCATAGGCCGTGGGTGGCCGTCCATGCCTGAATGATGGAGAAGATTTCGTTAATCCGGGTGACGTCCGCATTGTAGTTCCCTGAGATGGTGAGGAGAATCTGGGTGTCATCTGCATAGTTAGTGTACGTGACACCCAGACGGTCCAGTTTGTCGAATAGCGGCTTTGTAAATATATTATACAAAGTGGGTGAGACACAGGAGCCTTGTGGGACACTTGGCACTGATGCCATGTCTTGTCCTTTGTGTATTTATTCGCTTTTCGCCTTGGATAGCACCTGCTTGTCTCGAATTGGGTTTCAAGTTATGGGGGCTGCATCCTTTGCAACAATTAATCAAAGTCTGCTTTTCCTACCAAAACATCTTGACCTTGAAGCACCTGCACTCACCACGAAATAAAATTCAATGAAAGGGGACCTAGTTCTGAAAAACAATTTATCAGGATAATGTGGCGAAATGTGCGGCCTGTAACTCTGATGTTATACTAAAATGGATGCTTTCTTGCTGCCAATGATGAATGGCAGTTCACACTGTCCAAACACAAACTCGATAATGGGGCATGTCTGAACTCTACGACCTAATTTAACACAAAAAAAAAGGTGGGTGAGGCGCACACTCCAATTCCTGGCCAATATACTACCTGAACAAAGAAAAAATATATAACTGGGTTAAATCCCAAAAGTGTCCAATTCACTGGGTTAGATCCCAATTGCTGCCAAAATATTCACAGGGTTGGATCCCTTCCTCTGCATTTCTGCTGCTGTTCTCCTCCTCCTAGTGCTTTCGTGTCCCAACACTCTTCAGAGAGGCTGTGTTACCTTGCTTTTCAGGTGAATCCAATTAAATTGCTAATGCAGTCTCTAAGGATTATGGTAGCTGTAGTGAAAAATGTTTTGTTCAGTTCAGGTGACCAAGGAAAGACTCCCCTCCAGGAGCACACATGTTACCCTTAGCGGGGGAGGGGGGAAAACCATAACTGCAGCACTGGGGATAATTTGCCCTACAGTGGAGAACTACAGTTATGGTTTTCCCCCCTCCCCCTGCTTAGGGTAAGATGTGTGCTCCTGGAGGGGAGTCTTTCCTTGGTCACCTGAACTGAACAAAATGTTTTCACTACAGCTCCCATAATCCTTAGAGACTGCATTAGCAATTTAATTGGATTCACCTGAAAAGCAAGGCAACACAGCCTCCCTGAAGAGTGTTGGGACACAAAAGCGCTAGGAGGAGGAAAACAGCAGCACAAATGCAGCAGAAGGGATCCAACCCTGTGAAAATGTACGCAACAATTGGGATCTAACTCAGTGAATTGGACACTTTTGGGATTTAACCCAGTTATATATTTTTTCTTTCTTCAGGTAGTATATTGGCCAGGAATTGGAGTGCGCGCCTCATGCCCTCTTTTTTACATCTAATTTAACACTATGCTTATGAAGGGAAACTATATGTATATATAAAATTCATGCAAAAAGAAAAGCACTTTTACTTCAAAACAGAAAAGTGTGCTGTCTTAATATGTTTAAAGGCTTTTGCTTCATGTGTTTTCCAATACTTTGCTGCATGTATACTTTTGCTGAGTGCCTGTTGCTGCGTGTATTTTTAACTAGCATCCTTAAGCTTTATTAGGATGAGGCAACTTACATGAATCTATGTAACACCCACATTACCATTAAAGGCCTAATATCAAGCTGGCAGGGACTTTCTCAACTTGAATCTGCGCATGCGCTTAGAACACTGGATATGCATATTAACCGATGTATTATATTTATTTGTGTTATGAAGGAGATGGTGTGGGTGTGCGTGTGTGTCTGTGTCTGTGTTTCAGTGAATTAGAGACTGTAAAGTATATGTGGAAGGATAAATCTGTGTTTATGTGGCTACGTATATATATGTGAACATGTTGTTTATTCATATGCGTGTGTTTTGTTAGTCACATAAAAGTGTTCTGGACAAGACCATGAAAAATGATCACAGACTTAGGGGGCCATACAGAATTGGATGGTAATGCTAAAATTTGCTGTATTATGCAAATATTGCTGATTTCGCTCTCCAGCCAGTTCAGGGTTTGATCAAATGCCACCGGCGGTATTCCACTGGAATATCAGTGGCAGTTTTTAGGTGGACTTTCTGTAAAAATCTAAATTGGACCCAATTATTTGTATTTTTTTTATTTTGTACTGTACAGGAGGGCTTTGATACAGTGAAACAAACGTTTTACGAAAAGCCATGGTAAGGGGGCAAAAGGGTAATCAGCTCTGATGCCCCCGCTCTCACTGTCTTACCGATGAAAGGTATAAAATGGTCAATAGCGTCCCTTTTGTGCATACATAAAATGTACAGTAGTGGCATGCACCGCTACTCACAATTTATTTCCACCTGCACAGTGAAGGTGCAAATGGCTGAAAATAGTTTTTTTAAAACACCCTTTTCATATTACCACTGGTGGAGGTGGAATTTCTGAAATACCTCTGGAGGTACTCCACAAATACCACCTGTAAACAGTGAATTGGATGGACTTTCAGAAATACTACCGGTGGAAGTGATAAGATTCTCCACCTGGTATTTCACTAAATAAATCTGCTCAACTCCCTTAGTTTGTGGTCTACTAATAATGATTATGTGCATGGTGCATTGTGCTGTGTGTATTTTCAACTGTTGCCAACAGTGAGTACAACAAACAATCGAATAGGCATTTATATAACCAGCCTATTGTAATATTAAACTATTTTTGTAATGAACTCACCAGTGATCAAGAAATTCAGCAGAACATAGGGGAAGCATTCTTACAGAATGAAACTAAGGACAAACTCTAATATGATATGGTCCCTTACTTCCGTGGAGTCATAATAAGCTGCTGAGGATTGTAACAGACCAATGATGTATGGTCTGCCATGGTGGCAACATTGCACTCCAGGGTGACTGAATCTGTCATTTCTATGCGTACATTGCTGCTCAGCTGTATGAACATGCGCCTGCGGCCGTGGCTGTTCTCCCATTCACTCGCTGTTAGGCCCACCTCTGGATACCCACCCAGGCACATTGGCTACATTGCTGAAATTAAAACGACTGCCGAGCAGCCTTTTCAGTGCCTGGTTCCTTCAAGGCAGGCTGGATTCTGAAAGATGTTCTCTTTTTCAATTTTTACGTATTGCAGCTCTGGCCCAGGGAGCAACACTCCAGCTGGCCTAGGGCGCACTTGGCCCTCTACACAGCGCGCCCCTGCTTTCATAAAAAAGTGATTTTAGGGACACCATGATAGCGAACATGTATTACTTATACATATATTCTCCCAGAAAGCAAAGCCCTTGTGCAGTTATATCGATTTCTGGAAAGGTTAGAGTATTTGTAACACCCTTCAGATAGACTGCTGTCCTCCCAGACTTACACCGGTCCAGTTTACCCGTATACTGGTCCAATTTACCATCATACCCCTGCTTATTACTGCAGATACTCCTACGAATAACTGCAAAGGTACATTTTGTAACACACATCTCAGAAAAATATATATATATATATATATATATATATATATATATATATATATATATATATTCTGGGCATTTTATGTCAAAACCTGGAAAATACCTGTTTAATGCAAAACTGTTGCTTTGCCAATGCTTGTTTCAACAGGAGTTCAGTGAAAGGCAAATGCACAAGGCCACGCTTTTTGAGCGCACTTGGTTAAGACATCATAATCATTACACTAGGAGCTGGTTTACAGCTGCAATTAAGTCACTACCTGTCAGAAGACTGCTGGAAAATATAAAAGCCACCCACTTAAAAGCACAGAGCTAGCTGAATGCAGGGGAGTGTTGTTTGGGCAGGATGGGAATGCTATAGGGACTAGCATAGCCATTGGCAGTCAGTGGGTGGCTACAACGCATAACAATGCCCACAGGCTGAGTGTCCCTCCTTACATCCCATCTCTGTCCTCTCTTCATTTCCCATGATAATAATTGTGCTTGCATACCGCGCGCCAAGATCCGAGAAAAATCTCAGCAAAGTGCCATGATCGAAAGGCAGAGTAGGGACTCAACTTTCTCATCGACGATCGACAACTAAAGGCATCTTTCTCCTTATGTGGGGCTCTTCCGCATGACCTAGTTGGCATGCATGGAGAGTGTTGAAGATCGATTGGTGGCTAAAACCAAACAATCTCAATGCGATCTCCATTAATGTATATTTTCCTGTGCACATTACAACACATAAGTGCGGTTTCTCCGTTTGTTTTACTCGGCATACCACGCAGTTTCGCTTTTACATTCTATACATATATGGGCTTCGATTGAAGGTTGTAGTATTCTTTGATGGAACCGTGGCTCCCCGCCTGCGTCTGCCTGAGAATGTTTGTGTTGAAAGTGCTGTGTGGTTCTGGACGGTTGGAGACGGACTGAGTGATGGATGGAGGCAGGGACGTCATTTGGGGGTCGCCAGGGGTCGCAACTGCGACCTCTGTGGTGTCCCTTGCGACCTCTGTGGTGTCCCTTGCGACCTCTACTAAAAAAAAAAAAAACATTTTTTTTTTTCTTTTTTTTTTTTTTTTTAAGTTATGCAAGCTCCTGGGCTGTGGCTCTTTACTTCTGGGGTGGCTGGCTTTCTTGTTCAGGCCCCTTAAAAAAAAAGACTTGAGGCACTTGTTCTTATTTTTCTTCTAACACTTTCAGCACTGACCCTAAATAAGAAAGAATAGGAATACCAAATAATGTGTCTTTCTGGAATTCTATACAGTAATTGCTGGCCTCATGAAATGTTTATTTCAGGCACACTTCAGGGGGTGAGTCACTGATTTAGTCTGTTCTTAAACGCCTCACTAAGCCTTAGCCGTTCATCCTTCTGAGGTCGATAAATGAGTACCAACACAGGTTCGGTGATATTGGGTGTATATTTTTTCTATATAAAGCGCTTAATGATGTGTTATTATATATCACTTACGCTTATCATTTGGTCATGGACGTCTGCTTGCATACACAGTCATTTGGTAATACGGGCCAATAAACACTGAACTTAATGATACATATGGCGATCCATTCTTGTATGAATGTACATCATATAGTGATATCATAACTATATTTTTCATAGTGTACAATGCTATGTGATGCCACTTCCTGTTTTGTCAACGGGTGAAATGTCGTGTTACATCGCTACCCGCTATATCACTTTGGGGCGGGGTCTAATGACATCACTTCCTGTGATGTCATCAGAGGGTCAAGGGTCGGGTGATGTCACTTCCGCTACCCCTGGCATTTTGGTGAAATGACGTCCCTGGATGGAGGCGGTTGCAGTGCGGGGGCCGGCTGACTGAAATCTAAATAAAGCTTACTTTAATCTATCCACCCTGCCTCCGTGGATACATCAAAGGTGTAATGGGCAGAAAATCCAAGTCTGGGCAAAGGTGACCGTCAGGACGTGGGTATCAGTGACAGGTGCTGCCGGATTTCCCTTAGAAGAGCCTAATAACATATAGATGTTAACATCCACTAGGTTAAGTGTCCCATCACAACCGCGGTAAGAATTGTAATTCTAATATAAGGAGCCGGATGCTGATTTAAGAAAGCAGGCCCTATCTGGAGTGGCACAGCAGGCTTCTCGGATCACGACTATCCTGAACGCATGGATGTGCTCTAGGCAGATAAGCATTGGCCGGGAGCACCCACCTTACACGCTGCGGAGCTGCAGGCTGCATCTGAGAGATACAGACCGCGAGAGTGCCAAGTATTCTAATGATGCCTTGAATCATGGGATAAGAAACGAATCGGCCACCCTTTGCACGCAGGTGGGTGGGGCTCATTGCCTGGGCAGGACACAGCTACAGATAAAGAGGGCATGCTGAGCAAAGGCTGGGCGCCTAACGATGCATGCTGAACGCTACAATTAAGGAAACACTTCTTAAATAAAACGTTTTTATTATTAAAGTCCACGTTTCCTTTACAAACAGCAAAAGCATAATGTACATCCTCTAAATTATTGAAATAGTGACACAATTTTATAATAGGAATTAGGTATAATCAGCCGACTGCCAAATCTGGTGAATATTCATCTACGGGTTTAAACATTATAGGGAAATGCATATGCATTTTGTAATTTTCCTATGCAACCTTTGATGTTGTTACCTTATTATAAAGTCTCTCTCTCTCTCTCTCTCTCTCTCTCTATACAACTTTGTTCACTGGCCTCTCTCTCTCTCTCTCTCTCTCCAACTTTGTACACTGGCTTTCTCTCTCTCTCTCTCTCTCTCTCTCTCTCTCTCTCTCTCTGTACAACTGTGTACACTGGCCTTTACTACAATTCCATTCACCTCTGGTAGCCCCCTGACGACCTTGCACAAAGTTGCTTAATAAGTGCAATTGATTAAGCCATTCAATTTCTGCGCGCCGCTGAAATTAGGATAGCATGTGACTCCCATTGGGGTTTGCTGTGTGCAGCCATTCCAGAATGTTTCCACAAAAGGCTCCATAATGCGAACCTGACAGAAAAGGAAGTTTTCGGTAATTTTCCTGGTTTTCTAAAACGGCCGTGTGTATCATAACATGCATAAATAAATGAAGGTGATGTAAAATTGTGTAACATCCAGGATACACGGTCCAGTGGCATGACTACACCTGCATGAGAAGACCTTTACACAGGATAGGCGATACATATGCATTCATGGGTTTTACTAATGAGACATCTTGGTATTTATTGCAGGTGATGTGGAATGAAACAGAAATGCAAGTATCCTGACTCAGATGAACAGAGACAACAGATTTCAGATGTGAATAGGACAATAACAGATAATATAAAATAGCAATAAATACGTCTTTCTCGTCTACAATTTATATATACATATATATTTACACATATCACAGAGCATGGCCTGGATTCATGGTAAAACGGATGAATTATTGCCATGCAATCACATAGGTTTCTGGTGAAGTTAAGGCCCCAGGGAAGCACATTTCCAGTCCTGTGTGTTCTCCTCCTGAGCAGTATGGTATTGGAATAGTATGTCTTGCTTGAAAAATGAATATCTGCATCTATCCATCTAGCTCTGTCTATTTGTGGTTGTATGTATTTATTATATGTTAAAATGCCTGTTTGTCAGTGGAACGTGTCGCCATCGCTGGCCTACTACCTCTGCGCAGTGTAAATGAGCATCGACGTGCTTTTATGTATACCCAGGCACCTTTGGCTTGTAGAAAAGCCGTGCTCTCCCTTTTATCTGCCTCTGGTGACTTCTGGTGCAGGCGTCTAAAGGCCAAATCAGAGGCGTTGCTGGGGGGGGGGGGGCTAAGGGGGCTATAGCCCCTGGTCTTTTGGTTGTAGCCCCGGATAGAATCTCAGGAGCTACAACCAAAAGGCTAGCTAGCCCCCAGTCCCGACAGTTATGACATCAGCATAGCCCCGGGTCTTTTCCAGACCTAGCAACACCCCTGGGCCAAATGGAGCATGAACAGACTTTCCTTTCTCTCGCCCCACCCACCTCCCCAAGGAAACACATGCACACTACGCACAGGCTGGCTGTTGGCGGGGGTTAAAAGTAGGTGAACTTATCTTTAGCCCATCTTGGTCGTTGTGGTGGTTGGCGATTCTCAACCTGCACCTGCAGTTCGCTCCTGAAATGTCCCTGACTCAAAACAGGTATTTGCGAGGAGTCAGCTGGACTTGCTGCTAATGCAAAGAACTCACACCCACCAAGATAGTTTGTTGACTCACTGACACAGTGCCAGACGGTCATGCCAAGGATGAGTGTCTCGATTCAACACAAGAAGAAGCATTATTGACTGAAATACATCAAAGGAAGGGAGGGTTTAACAAACATAGGAGACATACAGTTTGGAAAATAAAATTAAAGGCAAGAATGAAGCGTTAGAATACTCTATAAATATGTCTATATTATTCCATGTAATGTAAATGAAATGGCCCTCATTACGAGTTTGCCGGTATCATGGCGATGATTCCGCCAGAATACCGGGTAATGCTAATACTGTTACCGACACCTAGTGCGGCGGTAGAGTGCCAGTGACGGTGGTAAATCCCTATTTCATGGAGTCCCACAGGACTCCATGGTGGGATTTGCCGGTATTACTGGCAACGGCAGTACTGGTGCCGATAATACTGGCTATTTTCTGCAGGTAGGGTGGTGGAATTACCTCCACCTCTGGAAGTAATTCCTCTACCCCTCCAGCAAACTTGTAGTTGGCCGGTGCAGAAACCTGCCGGGATACCGTAATACTGGCACGTTAATTCCACACCGGTCAATTTGTAATGAGAATGGGCTTCATTACGAGTTTGGAGGTAGCCATGGCGTTTTTAGCATCATGGCTACCCCCAAACTCGGGTCTGGGTCCCGCAAAAGGGGACTTACCCGGCCATTCCGACCTTGGAGGGCCCAGTAATTCCCTTTTCGCGGGACCCGGACCCGGTACATCCCCATCCCCGTTCCCATTTCAGCCCCAATAGGGCTCAGTGGGAATGGGGAGGATGCTAACAACGTGCCCATTAATGACGGGACCGTTGTTAGCATCCTGGTCTGCTAGCGGGTCCAGCTCTGCACGTCTGGTCTGGCCAGGCGTTCAGAGCGGGACCCGCGCAGAACTCGTAATGTGATGGCCCGGAATGAACGGTGCTGGTCCCTTACCGGCACCGTTCATTCCGTGGCCGCCACAGTCGGAATGAGGCCCAATGTCTTTTATTTTACAATTTTTTTCCATATTTAAAGATGTTTTCTATATAATTTATCAAAAATATATGACAGCCTATATTTAATACCTTTATAATGGACGGTAAACAATGTCTTATTAAAGGCTAGTCTGGACATTACTACTGACATGTAATAAGAAAATGACATCATTACTGCACTGTAATCAGTTATTACACTTTAGTTGGGATGCCAAAATTCCTGCTGCTTGAGCCAGCACAAAGCAAAATTTCAGCTGTAACCAAAGCACTTAATTAAATCTGCTACACGCTTTTAAAATTCCGTTCTTTTAAAATTGCTTTTTGCGACACTTTACACACATCTATTGAAAAGGAAGTGTTTATGGTAGCGTGATTATGTTGTGCACTGCTGGAGTTCGGTACATGGGAGCAATAATCTATCTGCACATTATTTCTTATTTTAAAGCACAAAACGTTCTAGATGCATTTTTATTAAATTGCTTAAATATTAGGTTTTGATCCAAACTGATTCTACAATGATCATATCCGTCAACAACTGGAAGATATCTCACATTAGATTAAACATGAGGCCATTTATTAAAGGGAATAACAGTTTGTGGCCATGTTTTATAAGGAATAAAATACCACCTACCATATGTTAAAATGAGGGTGCAAGCCACCTCAGAGTTATGTGACTTTATGAAGGAATTCTGCCTTTGGCCTTGTTCCTCTGTTTTGAAATGGAGCTCCTTGGTGACTAGCAATATAATGTATACTTAAGAGATACTTTATCACTTATAGGAGTGGCTCCTCCGTAATGGGTGACAGAGGCCAGTCTACGGAAAGCGCTCCGAAGTTCTCCTGGGCTGGCTTTAACTGTCAAAGGGAAACATTGTTTCCCTTAGACAGTGTAAGGTCCCCAGCAACCATGCCCAATGGGCCATGCAAGGCTGGGGGTGTTTTGCTTCCCCAGCTTTGTATGGTCCATTGGAGATGCAGGCTGGGGAACTGAAGTCTAAATGTGCCTAGGGGGAACTCCTGTGCCTCCCTGTACATCAAGGCCATCCTGGGTGCCATTCAGGAGACACTCTGGTCTCCTGCGCATGCCCTCAGGAACCAGGAAGCTCTCTCTGCTTCCTGTTTCCTGTTAATGTTGCAGGAGCCGGAGGGTCTCTGTGGAAGATGGCATCAGGACCGGGGCAGCAGATGATAACAATGTTTTTGGCTTGTGTATGTATATATGTATGTATGTTTGTATGCTGTGACAAATCAAGGGGATTCATCCCTTCTCCCCAAGGGGAATCCCCCCTCTCCTAGGCTAGGGAGGTGAGCCCGCTACATAAAACCCTCCTAAGGGGTCGAAGCAAGTGGGACCTCACGGGAGAGGCTCCCACTTTGGGGAAAAGGACACCTGTTTCCGCAAGGAAAACCCTGATGCCCTCCATGTGATGGCCTTTATGGAATTATTTAACACTCCAAATCAAGACAAGTTCCATAACTCGGAGAAAGAGAAAATGGACTTATACCATTACAAAACAGAAATAGATCCTATCTCTATAAGTCAGAAATTCTGAATAACTCTGCTAGTACACTTAAAGAGGAGGACAATGCACAGAGAGAGAGAGAAAGAGAGAGAGCGAGAGAGACGCAAGTAGGGGAAGGCCCTTATATGGAGAACATTTGAGGATGCCAGAGTCAACGTAGGCCA
This sequence comes from Ambystoma mexicanum, assembly GCF_040938575.1. Classification (NCBI taxonomy): domain Eukaryota; kingdom Metazoa; phylum Chordata; class Amphibia; order Caudata; family Ambystomatidae; genus Ambystoma; species Ambystoma mexicanum. The sequence goes on along the minus strand of NC_090934.1, from coordinate 560,079,835 downwards.
CAAAGCCCATGAGCTACAGAATTGCTTCAGAGAGGAGCAAGAGATGCTGAAGGAACAGTGTGTGTCTAAGCAGAAGCCGGGAAGACCGGAACGGAGAGCTTGGTGGTGGCATGACCATGCTGTCAATTTGGTACACAGGCTGTCCCCTCAACTCCTTCTCTCCTCATATATCTGACGTCTCTAAGAAGTCACACTACCAGCTGCACCTCCTCAGAGGTATTCTTCCCTTCCTCTCCTTCCCCCAGAAGCTCACTGTCTCCCGAGCCCTGGTTCTCTCAAGGCTGGATTACTGTAACAGCCTCTATCTTAATCTGCCTGCCTCCACTCTCCGCCCTCTGCAACTTATCCAGAACAGAACTGCGAGACTTGTCCTTGGCCTCAAGCCCAGGGACCGTATCTCTCCAGGACTGAAATCTCTTCACTGGCTCCCAGTGGCTGCGAGGATTAAGTTCAAAACCCTCTGCATTGTCCACAAGGCCTTCTGGGGCCTGGGGCCTAAATACCTTCAACTCTCTCTTCCTAAATATCTTCCTTCACGAGCCCTTCGCTCATCCGTCTCCAACTCCCTCATGGTCAGCCGCTTCTCGAAGCAACGAGCTGGGGGTAGATCTCTCTCCGCAGCAGGGGCCTCCCTCTGGAACAGCCTTCCTGCCTCCCTGAAACTTGAGGAGAACCATCTCCGGTTCCGGAAGCAGCTCAAAACCTTCCTCTTCGCTTCTGCCTTCTCTCTCCCTCTCCCCTGCTAAACCTGCTTAACTCCCCACTGAAATTCTGCACTAAACCTGCATCTTGGCCACTCTCAGCAACCTCGGTCCAGGGCCCAGCCACTCTCCACTTGCACTGACTCCCTGGCTCCCCCTGCACTGTGGGACTGTCACTGTATCCCTACAGCCCCCTTCCTAGCACTTGCTCTGCACTTACCTCGCACTTGCCACCAGCTGGCCCTTTTATTTATTATTTATTATTTTATTACGCTACTTACCGTGTACTGCACTTTCCCCCTGCTCCTCCCCCCCTGCACTTTCTCCTTTTCCCCTTACCTCTGCACTTGCCCGATCTGAATGACACCTGGCCTAGTAGGATCGTTTGTCTGTCTTCCCCTTGTTTCCCTCCCTCCCTGCCTCGTCGCGCCTTGAAACACTTGTGTATAGGCGCGTTACAAATACCATATCATATCATATCATATCATAACTATGCTGATACCACCGCACAGAGGAACCGACTCACGGGCCGAGTACCAGTAACGATACTGAGACACTGGGAAGGAGAAGGGAAGGCACCGAAGCGAATGCCACAGAGACCAAACACCGAAACGAAGAGAAAGAACAACAAAGGCCCCACACACCCGCGCGTGCCGGAGATGTTCCCCCTCGAGACTGAAGGTAAAGGGGAGAACGGGAATACCAGGAAGGGAAAAGGGACTCATAATATGATTGGAGATACTCGTTCCAGTACAAATGAGGAGACTCTGAAAATCTCATTAATGAAATGGCACCGTATTAATGTGATAAAAAGAAGCCGAGATTCTACTGTAAGGGTGCAGACTCAAACACAGGTGGCATGTTTGTTGGCATACACTTTAATTGTATGAGAAAATAAACAGAAAACATACCTCTCCGTAACTCTAAGAAGGGTTTCCCTACCTCAACTAAAATACTAAGAATTCAGTCAGGATGTCTGAGTTTTGTCAGATGTTTTGTCCACCGTCCTGTGTCAAAACCCTGTTTCTATGGCCTACACTTTAACTAAGCTGAAGAGGTAGTGGATCCCTTTGATCCAGAGGAATGACTCCCTTCTTCTGGACTATGGACCACAGTTCCAATTGTAGGTAGGACTTTGTCCTGAGGGAATGGCTTCCTTCCTCAGGTCTCGTCTCTTTTCAAGATACACAACAAAGTTCCAGGTTGAAATGTCAAACAAACAGCAACGTTCTCAGTTCATATCAAAAGGGTAAAGTTGCATCTTAAATATCATAATTACTTATTGCCCATAGTTACTTGTCATTACTGGGTTGCTGGAGAATGCATCCTTTCTCCAGGTATCTTGTAAACTCGATTTCCAAGAGAATGACACCCTTCTCCAGGTTTCAGGCTCTTGGTATTTTCCTTCACACACAGCCAGGGGCGATTACTCCCTTTCCCTGGTCTCTCTCTTCACTTGGCTTTGTGTTTTCACAATGTCAGGGAAATTACTCCCTTCCACTGGACTGCCTTAGCTCTGCTCTCAGACTTTCTTGGATTTTATTTTCACAGTTTATAACGCCAGGGGGAATGACTCCCTTCCACTGGCCCTTATCAGGCTTCTTGTTACAGTACACAACCGTAGGGGGAATGTCTTCCTTCCCCTGACCCTTCTCAGGCTTCCCGTAACAGTTCACGACCGTAGGGGAATGCCTCTTTTCCCCTGGCCAGTATCAGACTTTGGCATACCTGGTTTACTTTCCTGGCAAGTACTGCCACGAAGAAGATGACTGACAAGAACTTCTTCTAATTTTTGGCAGCCTGGTTCACTCTGCTGCCAGGTACTGCTGTGTACTTATGCAGTTTTCAACAGCTTCCTTGTGCCCTTGCCAAACTTCCCAGCAACCAAGAAACCTTTAGGATTCTTGCTGTCTTCCTCTGGTTGGTCTGGGGCTTTCTGAGCTTTTGCTTTGGTCTTCCCCTGGCTTCTCAGGCTTTCTTGCGGACTGCAGTGTTCCCACAGCTGGCCTCTTCCTTCCGCATGCACGTTATGGCTTGCATGCACCAACCAAGTTCATCTTGTATCCGGTCCTTCTCCTGGCTAGGTTTCCATCCTGTTCCTAAAGAGGGACATCTCGATTCCCTCCTTCCTTGCGCTCTCAATGACTTATTCCTGGTGCTCTGCGGAACCACTTCCTTGCTCGTGATTCCACCAGGGAGGGTTTCTCAGGTTCCCACTGCTCTCTGCACTCCGCTAGCTTTCAAGGTTTACCCGTCTTTCTGGTAGGCGTACCGGTCTACAGCCCCAACCTGCATTGCACAGCTTTCCTGCTCATTGCTCCTCGAGGGAGGCCCTCTACGTATGAGATCCTCCAGCTGAGTACGAGGGCGACTATCGGGTAGTGGCCTCACCTCCCTGGTCTCATGGGGTGGGGCTCCCACTCGGGAAGAAGTGATGACATCCAAGGAATCATCACACTACACAGAGGGAGAGAAACGAAACAGGGACATTGCTACCTTGCAAAAAAGGGACCATAACTCAGAGTCTAGGAAGCACAAATTGGAACACAATAGAGAGAAATAATTGTGCTCCAGAGACCCAAGGGGTCCCTAGGATAGACTGTTTACAACGAAGTCCTGAAAAGGAAAAGTTGAATCACATCTGTATAGAAATCCAAAGTCCCAGAGGAAAAGACACTACATCAGCAATCTCAGAATCCTATAGGAAAGAGAAAAGGTTTCCGATCAGAACCAAGCAACCATTCATAAAAGGAGATAGAAATACTATCCACCCCATCAGGGAGTTATAACAACGAAGACAAGGGATCACGAGAGACTATTTGAGAATTGCCTACTAATCAGGAAAAGAGAAAGAAGAGAAGACAAGTGCAGCCGCACAACCAACAGGAGACGGGAGTCATTCTCCTGACCTTGGTTGATTATCAAAGTGGTAGGGTCAGTTAGGTTATCTTTGGACAGTGGGCTGTTTTCTTTGGACATTTATCCATGACTGAGGAGCACCTTAGTTTGTAAAATAGGTAGGGAATCTCCATAGTGATAGGGAAAGAGGGGCATTCTTTTATTCTTTAATAAAAACATGTTACAAATGTCCTCAGAGTGTTTGCGTCCTTCTTCTGATCCGCCACAATATGTGCATGTGAGTGTTTATATCTGAGCGTGATTGAATGAGAAAGGAATGGATGTATGAATGCATATTTGAATGAGAGAAATGGATGCATGAATGAATGTCTATGAATTCATGCACTTGTGCAGGAGACCGGGCCTGCCTCTGATTGTGCACAGGGAAAGGAGGGGTATCCCTCCTTTTCCGGCGCAGAATCAGAGGAAGGCTCTGTGATTCTCTATATGGAATGGAAGGGGTCCCCCTCCCTTCCCTGTGAACAATCAGAGGAGGTAGACCCTGGGATGGAGGGGGAGTGAAACTGCCATGTCATGTCCTGGAATACATACCTCACTCTCACTGTGAGGTAGAAGGGGTCACCATCACAATGATGGTTAGTGGGGTAGGCTAAGACGTGATATTGCATGTTTTAATTGGCATCAAGAATAAGGCAAACATGAATAATGTTTGCTTTACTCTTGATGCCCATTTTGTTATTACGTGGCAAGAATGGCCTACACGGGTGGGCCAGTCTGGATATACAGTGGCATGATTTAATGGGCATCAAGAGAAAAGCAAACATAATAAGTGTTATTATGTGGCTAGACTGGCCTACTTTGGTGCAACTAGTCTGAATATATTTTCATAGGAGTATGTTCGAATATGGAGATACAGGTATAGATTGGCAGAGCCAGCATGGACATCTTTTCTTATAGTATCTTTACTGTCATTATGCACAAAGCAGGCTGGAGTATGTTCTGACATGGGCATGCTGGCAGATATTGGTGCAGCCATATGTATGGGCACAACCAGCAGATGATGTTGATACTGGTATATATATATATTTCCGAGGCTTGTGGATCTGCTTAGAATCACATGCTTTCATAGGCCAACATCTGGTGGTTGGTATGGAGTATTACATTACTTGTTTTCGAAATTGAAAAGGGCCGGCGATGGGGCCTGTATGTAATACTGTCCCTATGGTGACATGTACTGTACCCATGGTCCTTCACACGTCAAGGTCCTCAGATCGCTATATTTCTGACAGCAGGTTGTATGAAGTGTGTAGTAAAAGGATAAAAGGTGTGAGGAGATGTATATTGTCTATGTACCTTCTACTCCCAATGAGGGGAGGAAGGGTGGGTGCATGTGAGTCTAAGCAGATACAAGCACCAGAAAGATGATTACAGGTATCTAATGTTTGTCTTCTGAGGCTTGTGGATCTGCTTAGTATCACATGCTTTGCATAGGCTAGCGAGCAGGAGAAGGAGGTGGGCAAACAAATGTCTGTCACACCTGGGAGCCACTCCTTGCTTGTGCATCCACACAGTAATGCTGAGTGAAAGTATGAACTGTACTCTACAGATAGCATCTAAAGGAACATTTGCAATCAAGGCCAATATGCCACCTGTAATATGTGTAGAGTGTGCTCTAGGTGTAAATGGGAGTTCTTTGTAGGATAACTTGTAACATTGCTGTATGAATGTTACTATCCATTTAGAATTGGCTGCCTTTGACACAGGGTCCCCTTCTCTTTTGGCAGCTAAGGAAACAAAAAACTAGTCCGTTTTTCTGATTGGTTTAGGTTTGTTGAGGTATTACATGACTGCTCTCCTAACATCTAGTGTATGGAGAGCTCATTCACCAGAGTTTTGTGGGTCTTGAAAAAAACACTGGCAGTTAATAGATTGACTGATATGGAATTTGGAAATTAACTTTGACACAAAATGTGGTTGTGTTCTTAGGACCACCATGTTCTTATAAAACAATGTTTAAATCCCATCCTGGGAGTGGATTTGCAATAGGGGATATCATGTGAATCTAAGCAGATACAAGCATCAGAAAGACGATTACAGGTATGTAATGTTTGTCATGTATATGAATCATAAAATGCACTGTTCATGACTTGAATATATTGAAAATATTGGATTTCTTCATGAGTTACCCAACAAAAGCAACTGCAAACAGTGTTTATAACCCTATTTTCCAAAAAAGGCGTGCTGTATAATGCAAAATTTTAACCCATTATTTTAAAAAACATTCTCGGGGGTTGGAGGGAGCCCACCAGCACATCCATTGGTTGGTTCAGGCTTCCCCATATTTGGGGGAAACATTTACGACCATCCAATAAAAAAAATCACCAGCCACCACTGATCCCTTATATACATTGTGGATCATGGATTATGGATTATGAATCACTACTTTTCAAAAAACCATTGCAGGAAGTTTATCCAAACAAAGTAGGGAGCTCCTGTCCTGCATTTGGAGCTGTAAGAGAGCTTTTGAAGTGGGAAAAAGACACTGGATGGAGTATACCGTCGAGGGCTGTCACCATGACCAGAATGGAATAAAGATGAGTATACTATTTTGTTATTCTTGCCGTCAACCTTTTTGCTGTGTCTCTTTTTTGTTTTTGGGAATAATGTGACAATGGATCAATAGAATGCAGTGTTTTAAAATGTCAAGAAATGCTATCATATTCATGGGAAATACTGATTGCAACCAATCTGGACCTTGAATTGTCGTTCTACATATTATATAAACAATACTAAAGAATTTTCAATCTCATAAGCGGTTTGAATTGGTTTCCAGTATTTGTACTGCAGAAATGTCACCACAGATTTGTTTTCTGTGCTTTTCTTTACCACATCTTTTGCCCAAAAATGCAGGATGGGAGGTTTGGATGAGACAATCTGGGAGGCTATCTCCCCTGCATTTTGGGGCACAACAAAAAACCAATAAGAAAATGAAGTAAAAAAATATGGAGATGATGTTTCACATGGAACCGTCTGAATTATTATTATGTCAATAAAATCGCTTGATTGCATTATAGGTCCAAGATCTGTAGTGAAATGTAACCTGCTACGTGGTGTGCATGTGTTGATTAAGACATATTGCATCATACTGTTCTGCAGACGAAAAACAAAGAAATATACATGTGTTTTATATACTATGTAATATTTAATATATTACATTTTGATTATTGTTATATCACAATTTTACAAACATACATGCCCATTCGTAGTTCCTCATAAAACTTCTCTCAGGCAACTTGAAGGCTTTAATCATAGAATAATTTTGTAATGTACAGTCTTCCGTTCAACTCGCTTTTTCTTAGGTTCATTTCCAATCAAATTCCCTTTTGCTGGTCCACACTGGACTGACTCAGGTAATCACTTATTTTAGTTCTGTTCGTATTTTGATTTTGTTCAGAGTTGCAGCTCATGTGGCTGTTTATCTTGGCCACTGTATGTGTGTGTCGACCTGAACCCAAAAACGCATTTGTCAAAACGGCCGACAGTCCAGGTCTACATCATCCCATTGATTTTGGTCCATTCAAAAATGTCCTGCTCACAGACAATGTCTGAGTTTATGAGCAAGTATCTGTCGCCAACACAGAAATGTTTCTGGCAGGCTGCACACTTGAAGCACTCAAGGTGGTATACCTTGTCCTTCACCCGCATTGTCATCTCGTAAGCCCGGATCCGCTTATCACAAGAGGCACACAGGCCATCCTGACCAAAAAGCCTAGGAGAAAGAAAAAGACAGTAAACACAATGGAGGACAATTCAGACGCCGCTGTGTCATTTATTCCCATGGCTTCACCCAAGATGAATGTAGTGTTCACACAAAGAATGCACACTTATAAACAAACCATAGACGATGGGAAAACTAAATGCATATCTCTGTTCACCATGTGTGATTAACCTATTCAGCTCTATATGCACAATGAGACACGGTACATCTAGACTCTGGACTCCCAGCAAAAGAGTTCCCAGGTAGTCACACCCCCATAGATTCAAAAAACAAAATATGGAATATGCTGCCCAATATAATTAGCCATCTGGTTGAGAAGCTCAGGACATGTCAAAATGAGCTTTAATAAGGAGCCCTTTGAGGGTGCTGGACTGGAAGACACAGGGCTCTGCCTCCTTTCCTACAGGAGACATGCAGGATTTTGTTTTTGGAAGTCATGATTTAATAATGTTTCAGCAGACTTGGTTAGAAAATCGTCTTCGTCTTGATGGCTTTCTAATTTTACAATTGGCCATTAAATGAACGAGCGGCCCTGCAGTTGGGGGCTTGTTAATTGTAAGGTCTAGGCATTGTCTTGTACGTTAAATATAATTTTGAGGTTACACTATGTCTCTGTATCCGTCTCTTCTTTCTGGTATGCCATAGTATCCATTTTGGTACTGTGAAATGCACAATTTCCTTCAACTACCTGAAGAAGTGCAATCACAGGCCACATATTTCTCTCACTTCTCACTACTAATATATGTGATGAATCTGATGGTGTCATCTCCTTTCCAGCAGTGACCTCTCCCCATGTGGCCAGGGGATGGCAGCTGCTACCTGATCCTGACCCTTGGGGTGGCTATATGCGGAGGATCACATGAGGGAGGAAACCCTCAGGGGAGTGACACAACATCATCGAACGAGACATGGTATCCCCCTTTTTCCTTTAGGGATACCCTATCCATTCCCCATAACTTAATGACATATTGTCATAACTCCTCTCACCCACCTATGAAGGTTATTGAGAATACTTTCCCATACTCTGTATACAAGTCATCAGTGGGAGAACCAACACACACCACAGAGCCAATGAGTCCACCGAAGGGAAGCATTTCGGCAACCCCCTCGAGGGCAAACAAACTCCTCCCACGCGGCCCTGCCTTCCCCCTCGTGCTGTGACCGACGCCATCCACGAGGCCCCGCTGATTTGTGCTGAGCATTCCATTGGGTAAGGCTCCACCACACTGCACACACATTGGCCGCCTCGGATATAGTATCATTTTGGCTAATTTGAGCATAGGAATCTCTTCCTGACCCTCATTGCCTGACTCCAGGATGCCGAGCGCAGCGCTGCGCCAAAGCGAGGCTGTTGCCTTGTTGCTACGTAACTAGCCCAATTATCTTCAGCCAACATCCGCCGGCAGGCGGAAATGCCGGCGGCCCCACTAAGGCCCACATAAGGCCCCTGTTTACCCCTGTTTGCACCGAGTGTGCCGGTGCCGCCCCTTATTATCAAAGTAATCCAGCTTCTCGCCACCTTCCCTAACGGGTCTTCATCATGGGCGTCCGAAACTCTGTGGAACACTATCAGACCGTAAGACTTTTATATGTAGAGTTTCCATTGAACACGTGTACACGGATGTATATTTCTTATTGAACCGATCACTCAAATGTACGTGCATGTAATAATATAGACCTTATTTCTTGAGTTATATTACCGTCTTTCCAACTTGTTCCCTACTATATATTGCTCTGGTCAAAATAGCGCATAATTCCTGCCTGTTTCACTGTTTAGGTCGCAGCAACTGCACTTTTGCTTATCAGGCTGACAACTTGTGTCTGACGTTTAGTGTGTACAGACTTCACTCGTGTGCTAACATTAATGCCTGCTCACTGCATTTTGAATCTGCCCCTCTTGCCAAATCATAAACTTAGGCTTTTGCACATTTTGCAATGTTATCATTGGTAATAGCCCATTGCTTTTAGAAACTGCCTTATTTGTTTATTTTCGAATCTAGGCGTCTGTACATTTGTGCCTTAACTACTCCTAATACATATCGGAACTGTCCTATTTGCTAAATTCGATGCTAGGCTTTGCATATCTGTGCCCTCCATTTGTTTTTACTGCACATAGGATTTGCCTACTTTCTAATATTCTAGTATACAATTCATCAAATTGCATAGGAGGTATAGCTGCCTATACTACTTGGAACAGCTAGTAGTTTTGTATAGTTCTCTAGCCCCTAGGTATACTATCCCCAGAATAATGTTATAACTAAATGATATTTACGATAATACTTACCTACTACTGAGCAGCATACTACTCTTGCCCCTACTGGACTACCCTACTAGCGAATGACGCTGGCTACCTGATAGCAAGTAGTCGCACTCCATACAAAGGCAACACTTATAGCTGACCCATCTCATCCTCACATTGTATACTACAGTCATACATTATGTACCCTACACTGTCTAACTTAGTCTACCTGGGTGCCCTACTTACGCTAATGGTACTCTACACTATGGCTACACTAACGGGGATAGCAGATACATTGGACAATTATACCCTGCCTCCTAAACTTCCTTTGCACAAGTCCAACTCACCGTCCCAAACGACCCCTTGCAACACTGTGCTCAGAAACTCCAGTCTCCGGGCACGACTACCCAGAATATTTGACCCACTTATCAGATACGAGGTCAACTTTAACCTCCAAAGTAAAGCATCTCACAAATACGCATCTAGCCCTAATACTAACAGTAGTAACAACAAGCCCCACACAAAAAGAATTAGTACCCACTGTTCAGTAGTTCCAGACAGTACTACCCTACCTCCTCCAGATAAGCCTACACCTAACCTCAAAAGAGCTTTAATAAACGCTAGATCTTTAGTTGCCCATGCTACAGGAATAGCCGAAGTCTAACAGAAGACTACGACTTTATAGCTGTCACAGAATCTTGGCTTCATGAGCAGCAGGCCCTGCGCTGACCTTAGGCATACCAAATGAATACACTATCCTTAGAGTGGATGGATGTGAAGCTTGAGGCGGAGGACTAGCTATCATTGCCAAAGCTAATCTCTGCATGAGAATATCCTCCTTGCATACTTTCAAATCATGTGAAGCTATGTCAATTAAAATACCCACAGCCAACTCTCAAACGCTGAACATCCATCTTATATACAGACCCCCTGGTCCCATTAATACCTTTATGGAAGATCTTTCCACGATTTTCTCAGAAAATCTAAAGGATACCTCCCAAACATTATTGTTAGGAGATCTTAACATAGGCTTTAATAACACCCACGACCAACAAGCCACTGCAGCGGCCAACACCCTGACAGAACTCGGCTTCACCCAAAGACTGAATGAACCAATTCATAACAAAGGGAGAATTCTCGATTGTGTTGCAGATCATAACTGTAATGTCTCTATCTCTGCCATTTCTCCCCAAATATGGACGGACCATTATCTGATATCTTTTATACTAGCAACTAAAAGACCTACTTCATAGCCACCTTGCGCCCACCTATACTTACTAGAAACAAGAAAAATATCACAATAGACAAACTACTCCATTGCATCTTGCCCAAGCGTATCTCCCTACCTAACAATATGGATCCTAGCTTCTTAGTTGAAGAAAATAATAAAGTCATGAACAAAACTCTTGATAATATTGCCCTGTTAAAACTTATAAACAGCAAACCCAAAAGCCACCTAAACAATTGGTTTACTCTTCATCTAAAAAATGTAACGCTAGACAAAATAAAATGCGAAACCGCCTTAAACTTCATCCCACCGCAGAAAACAAATCAAAGCTAATTTATATATCTTCCCAATACAAGAAGGATATCCTCTTGGCCAAACAAGAAACTTACAACAATAGAATTACGCAAGCAAATTCTAGCATGAAGGAGCTCTTCAGTATCTTAAAAGAATTAGAAAATCCTACCACATTCCGAGACAACTGTGTCAAAGACAAAACATGGTGCTCCGATATCCAGCAAGCGCTAGCCAACAAGGTTTTGAACCTTGAAAACAAAATAGCACTAAAGAAAGAGTCACTAACGGATACAACCCCATCCAACAAAACAACACCATTGAAAATTAAACCTATCACCCAATTTCACTTCTCCAAAGTCTCCATTATAGAGGCCGAGAAAGTTATATTGGGTCTCAAACCATCTAACTGCAAGGGCGACCAATGCCCAGCACAACCGATAAAGGACGCCGCTAGGGATCTAGCACCGTTCATCACCAAACTCATCAATGCTTTCTTTACATCCGGCACGATACCGAGCAACCTTAAGGAATCATGGGTACTCCCACTCCTTAAGAAGCAAACGCTCGACCCCGCAATACTGACCAACTACAGGCTGATCACCACTGTGCCATTCCTGATGAAGATTTTATACAAGGTTGCTTACATCCAAATCCTATTAGGCTCTCGACAATCTGGTTTCCGACCATTACATGGCACAGAAACAGCACTCATTGATCTTTAAGCCCAAATAGACAACTTAAGAGACAATGGAAAACCCACATTACTCCTCCTCCTTGACCTGTCGGCGGCATTCGACCTAGTGGATCACAACGTTTTATGTAGCCACTTGGACTCAGCTGCTCATTTCTCTAGTCACGTAATAGCGTGGATACAATCTTTCCTCAGCGACCGAACCATGAGGGTCTTCTCGCCATCTGCAGCTGTGGACCCTACCCCTATCACTTGCGGGGTGCCCCAGGGCTCCTGTGTTTCTCCAACCCTGTATAATATCTTCACCAAGCCCCTGTTTGATGATCTGGACCATCTTGTTATCACCTACACTAATTATGCAGACGATACCCAGATCCTCCCACCTCTTACGGGGGACTACAGCAAGGATTTAGCATCAGTGAATATAATTTACAGAATCGTTCAGGCATCGATGGCCACTCACGGCCTCTGTATGAAAAATGATAAAATAGAGCTTCTCATCCTGGGAACCTCTTCTCTTCTCACCAGACTTGGCACAGAATACTCATCTTTCATCATCGATGGGAACCTTATTAAGGTTGCCAAGGAAGTAAAAACCTTAGGCTTTTACTTAGACTCCACCCTAACATTAACTAAACAGGTAAACACCCTAGCCTCCTCTACAGCATATACATGCAAATTAATTAGAGCTGGCAAACAATTCCTCTCACCCAACAGTTGCATGATCCTAGCCAGAGCCCTCATTATATCCAAGCTAGATTACTGCAATGCCCTATATATTGGAGCAAGAAAACTCATTATCAACAAAATACAGATACTCCAAAACAATGCCCTTAGAGCCGCACTTAGCATCTCTAAGAAAGAACATATTTCTGAAACAAGAAGGAAGTACAAGTGGCTATCCACACATGGGAAAATCAGACTAAAAACAGTATCCCTCATCCATAAATGCCTAAACAATAAAGCACCACAATATCTAATAGAAAGATTTGCTAGAAAAACATCTATTAGACCTATGAGACTAGTGAATTCCAACTGCCTTCAGGTGCCTCGCTTGAAAACTATCCACCATTGGGGGCACCATTTTCCCAGTCAAAGCAGCCCAATTGTGGAACTCACTACCTACCACACTTAGAATGGACCTTTACCAAACCTTTACCAAATTTAGGCAAAATCTGATCACATGGCTCCTAGAGAATGATGTTAAATGAACCTGCAGAATACGACCATGGTTGTAAATAATTGTACATTTTCCTGTATATAGACTGTCTGAACATTCTCCACTATTGTATACTCTCTAGCACTGTGAGTTTTTTTTCTGATACTTTGTAACCTATGTAACCTATGTACCAAGCTGTATGACTTCCTACTTCTGCATGCGCCCTGATACCTTTGGTTCTGGCACGCATAATAAATATCAAGCAAACAAACAAACAAACAAACAAAAGTACATAAAACATATGAGAAAGAACGAGAGACCCAATAATTACAGAACGGAATAAATATAAGAGACTGTCAAGTTTATAAGTGTCTGTAATTTACCTATGAGAAAATCGCACGTGTATTCATACGAGAAAAGCCCTGACAAGAGAGTATACCAGGCAGATTCAAGTTGCAAGTTTATTCATATGAGAAAAGCCTGACAGAATATTATATCAGGCATATTAAAATTGCAAGTGTATTCATATAAGAATGCTCTGGCAGAGAGTATACCAGGCAAGGTCAAGTTGCAAGTAAGATTATACAAGAAAGTTCTGACAAGAGAGTATACCAGGCAAGGTCAAGTTGGACAGTGCATAAAGTATATCACATGAGGCTGTCCTGATAAGGATACATCAGGAATAGACAAAGACTGTATTTAAATATATTAACGATGAGAAGAAACCTGACAGGAGAGTACACCAGGTATCCTACCAAGATTAAGACTAACAGCGAAGTAGTTTTGCATACCAGTTGTGTTGTTAATGAACCATCCTCTGTAACTGTGAACTTTATCCTTCTGGAACTTTTGTGTTTGAATTATGCATTTCCTTTTTGAACATTTGCATAATACTCAAGGCAAAAAACATTTCCCTTTGCACATCTTGACATCGGACAGACCCTTAGTTTTGTTTTCCATTGGGAAATATCTCTCAGAGTAGGGATAGAGAGGCATTTTTCAACCCCATTTTGTTTCAATAAAGGTTTATGGCCAAAACCATAGGTTCCCTGTGTCTTATTCCTGGTTCCTCACATATAACTAGACAACTTTAAATGACCCATGTCCTTAAAACCCTCTGGCTGACAGGTTAACAAAGAGGTTTAAAGAATTTAAAGAATTTAAAGAATTTCTACCAAGGTTGGCCCAGGACTTTTCAAAATTATAAATGCTTCCCACAAAGGGGCATTTGCCCATTACAATACACTCATTTTTGGGGGAAAAACTAAATTTCAGGAAAAGAAATATACCTAAAAATGGCAAAGCAGGTGAAAAACCACCACAGCGATAAAGTGGCATTGGAGGTGAACATGGGCGTAATTGTAGGGGGGACAAGGGTGTGTGTCTCCCCCAACATTTGTGGCACACCATTTTGTCCCACTCATTTGTCTGGGGCCGCTTTCATTTAGATAGCATGTCCCCGCCACCCTTTTCAGCAAAATTACTCCACTGGAAGTGAATTTCGTTCTGCTGGCAGTAATTTCACTCACACCTAAACACTTAGAAATCAGAGACCATCCACTGATGTGCTACCTAGGTTCAAATATACATACCAACAAAATGGAAAGAATAACATTTATCTAATAAAATATTTGGGACCTTGTAGTGGCTTTTACAAATTGATTATAATTATGTGGTTCACAAATGTTTCTGTTTGAGTTTGGAGGTTAAAAGCTTAAACATCTGTGCTCCAGTCAATAATTGTGTTATTTCAAAATTCAGTTCTGTGTAAGAACCTTACCACAGTGTTCTTTTTTGCTTTGCTTTTAAAGCCAGGATAATTTTAAAAAGCTTTAACCGCAATCCTGCGTAGGCGTGTTGCTAGCTCTGGAAAAGATAAGGGACTAAGCTAATGTCGGGACTGGCAGAATTCAGGGCTAGTTATAGCCTTTTGGTTGTAGTCCCTGAGCTTCTATCCGGGGCTACAACCGAAAGACCCGGGGCTATAGCCCCCTCAGCCCCCATCCTAGTAACGCCTCTGCATATCACCATGTTGAACCGCGGGGCTTACTACGTGACATGGGCAAGGAAAGGCACCATCGGTGAAGATCAGCCACCTTTCCGGTTAGTATAGCACCATACTTGAAGGGGTAGCTGCTCCTCGTTTGTGCTGCCTTATTCTCCTTACACAGGAAGCCCTGCCGTCCAATAGGGCTGCCTCAGTGCAGCAGCTGAAAGCATTCTTACAGGTACATGTGAACATCTACGGTGCTTCAGAACAGACAGTGTAATTTGTTATCAGAACACCAGACTTATTTTTACATATACGATAGTCTTGCATTGCGCAGTTCACATCTAGAAAAGGAACTGAAGGACTTTTTGGTGTTATGTATATATATTGGTTCTTTCTGAATGCAGGGATAATGGAAGCATTAACTGGCACTTCACAATTAATTGACAACCTGCAACCTACACAAAAGTGAATGGGAAGAGGGCATCATATTTACTATTTCTTTTCGAACTGTTTGCCGTTTTCTTTGCCCTTGTAACAGCTTTACACAATTGAAGTAGATCACTCTATACAGTTTAACTAAGGAGCATCCAAGGCCCAGGTGTTTGGGAGATCACTTTTGGCAAAACAGCAAGTGAGGGAATATACTCTAGAGGTGTTCTTGAAATAGAAATAGTTGTGGCTGTTGAAGGCAGCTGGCCCTTTCAGCTGTCGGTGTATTCAGTTTCTACGTTGTCTGAGTTGATACGTTGCACCACTCTTCTGGACAAGCGCTAGAAAGGGGTCTATTGTGTGTATCCCATCCACTGAAGGGGGCTTCTAGTCAATACTGGCATGGGGACATTGCAGAGAATGCGCTGGGGTTCCAACTTCCCATTACACAGTTAGGCCAGTGGAACCTGCGTCCAGGACATAATCCTTTAAGGTTAAGAGGGAGTCATTTCTGGTGTTAATGCACGCAACCAGGCCCCGGATACAGACCCATTGGGAGCTAGGTAGTAGTAATGGCATGTTCTCTGGCTCCAGCTGGGATAGAAGTAGCCGATCACCTATTACACCGTCTGCCTGTTGCAGCTTCTGCACTATCAAGGGAGATGAGCATGGAAGGGGTGTGCGTTGCAATTTCGAATCCCATGTTTCTGCAAAGCACTGCTGTCCCTATTCATGGCAGTTTGCTTTGTTATGGTGTCCCAGAAAATCTCCAGACTACTGGTATTTAGGGGCCAGCAACCTGTGACGTTCAAGTTGTTTTAGACTATGACTAACGTGACCACTCAGCATTGACTATTCTGGCTGGGGATGATGGGGGTTGAGTCCAAAAGATTTGAAGAACTGACCTTGGAAGTGCCTGGCCACAGAGACATCGGTGGTGGTTAATGTCCATTAGTCTGCCTTTCTTACCATTCCCCTTATTCAATTTGGATTAAACCTTTGTCGTTTCTGTTCGGGGTGAACCTGGAAAACCTCTCTGATGGATGTCTTGCTTCTGACTCAGATAGTATTCGAGTTTGTGATTGAAGAAGAGGTGGCCTTGGATGGCACAATACTCAGCTGCAAGTGAGTTAAGGTTTACTTTTGTGGGAAATGGAGGAATCCAGGAAACAGATTTGCATACTGAGTCCTAAACGTAGTATTCATGTGTCCACCCAGCAATCCTACTCCTTGGTGTCTGGTGTCTTCTGGCAGATCATAACAGGTTAAAAGTGTGTGGGTATCTGACGTGCAACAATGGGTGTGAGTAGGTTAAGAGTTAGTTGGAGTTGTGCTGAGCCAAGTTGGAATACGCTCCTGATGTTAGACTTAAGGGATATGCTGGAGTAAAGGGTGATAACTAAAGGATTTGGCCTTAGGCTTGGTGGGACTCCCTTCATTTATATTTCAGAGCGCTAGGATATGGTTAAAAGGTTGTGGTGAAGGTGATGATTAGGGAATTCATATAAGAGGATCTGTTGTAAGATACTGGAAAGAATTCCAACCCTCAAGGGTGCCTTAGCCACTATTTCTGCCAGTCAATATCCTGACATGCAGAATACTAGAGAGAGAGTTGGGTTCTGTCAGGTTGTTAGTAGTCAGATAACCCATCCCAGTTCCTTTATGGAGCCAGGCAGGGCAACTGGCTCCATAAAGGAACTGAAGAATGTATTTGAGACATGGAAACTTGGGGAAATCCAGAGAGTGCAATTCTAGTTGTCCTGAATTGAAGCATCACTAGAGGACAAGAGGGCGATAAAATGATTTACCTGAGGTAGTCTCTCCGGCAGAGCTTGCGTCCCAGCTTGTAGTACAACCTACGCCCGACCTCACCCAGGCGGCACCCACACAGGTCACAGCTGAGGCAGTCCTCATGCCAGTACTGGTCGATGGCCTTCAGGAAGTACCGGTCACCGATGCTCTGCTGGCATCCCCCACACGTTAGCAAAGATGGGGGGATCTGGAGCACTTCATCCACTGGCTCCCTGAAGAGAAAGATGGAGTGTTAGTCACAGGATAATCTCACTAAGAAGTGGTACTGTTACAGTATATGATAATACAAAAAGTGCAGCCCGTAGTAGGAATTTATTAAAATACCCACATACCCTATGTTTTTCTTAAAATGTTACTGTGCTTGCGAGGGACACTGTGATTGTACATTTCTGAAGGCACCTTTCTCCTTAGACCCACACCTTAATGGATGCAGCAAAGGACATGGCTGTTCCCTTGCAGTAAACTGCGCTCACAACAACACAAAACTTCTGATATACATCTTATAAGGACCTCCAGTGATAAAAGGTTTAGAAACCAAGGTTAATATAAATACAAACAAAACGGTACATTATTTATTCTCAAAGAATCTCCATATTTCGGAAGCATTGCTTTTATCGAGTGTTGACCACAGCAATGGTCGCCTTCTCCTTCTTGGTATGGAAATATGGGTTCTCTCTTTCCAAAGTCACACCATCTGAAGGATGCCTACTGAAGCACTTTGTAGACCAGAGAGCAAACAGAAGAACTGAAAGGAAAAATACCTTGGAAGAAATCAGGCGAATCTGACCTTAATTAACAATCTGAAAAGCCATAGAGGGGAGAAGTGGGTGATGGACCAACTGCAACGGGAGGGAAGCTAAAGGCCCACTAAAGCACTATCTCCTTTCACCGGCTGCTGTAAGTAGCAAAACAAATTCATGTGACAGGGAGAAGGCTTGATTTTAGACCAGAACCATAACAGAATATACATTAGCTTCTCAGCTATTTTGGAATAGTCTGCTATACTTTGGGCATCCACAGCCAACTTCGATGTTTATAGAATTTGTCATCTATGGTTTGTTTCTAAAGAAGATGTTCTGTGTTGCCCATGCAGTGCCAGAGAGGCCATCCAAAACCCCTGTAACCTTTGGTAAGTATTGGATTCCCTGCACTTGACCTCCCATGTAGCACTGCAGACACCGCCTACTTCTTCATTTTGATTAGCCCCACACTCTGCACCGTTCTGACAATACTGATGCCACTCGACACATTGGTGATCCTGATGTTTGGCGCTCCACTGATAACCTCACACTGCTTTGTTGATCCCAGCATGGTAGACAGCCTGCCAGGGCCCCAGAGCCACGAGATTCCTGAAAGGGAATGCGGGGGTTGCTGCAGGGAACCATTCCAACAATGCATCTGTGCCCTGATTGGAGTGGTATCATGTCTATAACAGAGGAATCCCCTATCCCGTTACAATCTGCACATTACATTACAGTTTGTATACAAGTTGAACAAAAAAGAATGTCCTAACTCAGACATTAGGCATTCGGCGATTGTAGGTACCAAGGGCTTGGAAAGCACGATAGTTTAAGACTGCCCAGGACTGGAATCTCAAAGTTCCTCAGAAGCTAGCAGGCCAACGTCATTTAGCTGCTGAGGCAGAGGCAGGATCTCTAACAGCAAACAACAGTGCAGACTCCTCGCCCCTCCCCCCCACCTCCATCCCCCTCTCTGATGGACAGGGAGCATGGTGAACTATCCTGCCCAAGGAATTACCTGCAGACTAGAGAACGGGCTGTGCCTCTTTGGATGAGGCTGTAAAAATCCATAGGGCGCTGCAGAAAGACGCCAATACAGAAATCAACATTGAACAACCATAGCAGAGCTCAGAGAAAGGCAGGACTTCTGCATAACCTCAAAATGGCTACCGGACATTTTATACGTTCTGTATAATCTTCTGCACAGGTGGGAGGGAGTACAGCCAATACAAACGCATGTTACAAACAGACACAACAGTTAATGAATCACAAAGCGGAAGAGTGAATAGAAAAATGGGAATAGCCCATATAAGAGGCTGAGACAGAGGTAACGAGGAGAGCTGACAAGGAAGCAGAAGAGCTGACAATTTTTGATGAACAGCAGGTGGGGAGCCAGGATATACCTTCAGGAGTCAGCATCCTCCAGGAAGACTACAGACATCTAGAAGTCCGTGGGGCAGCTATACCCCCAGATGTGGAGGAGCATGGAGAAAGACCTCAAGACCTGGACCACTTTTTATACTGCACCGTGAGACTAACCTGATGTAAAAGACATCACACTGACCCTGCCTGAGAAGGCCATTGTAAACCTTAGAATAGAAGGATAAAGGTAACGTGTGTATTAGGAATAGATCTATACCATATTCAAGGAAAACACTTTAGTTGCAGGGATGTTACAGTGAGCAATACATTGTCATCTGTGATGTCATCATTGTAGTCATAGGCTGTGCAACAGGGGTTGCGAAGTTATGGTGCCTTTAACTGAATTTCAGGGGGTTTGTTGTGTAAAGTTCTCACTTAACGTCCCTGAAACTAAAGTTTTTTCCTTGAATTTCAAAGGGTTTGTTACAATGTATTGCTCGCCTTAATAGCCCTGCAACTAACGTTTTGTCCTTGAATTTCAAGGGTTTTGTTATTCCATAGCTTTTTAGAACACTACTCGACGACTAGCCATGGTCTTCAGCCATGGTCTGTGGGCACAGCCTTTGGTCGTGCCCAATGACCATTTTAAAACACTACCAGACCACTAGTCATGGCCTTTGGCCATGGCTGGTGGGCACGGCCACTTTTTTTTTTAAAACACTTACAACCCATCGCTAAAAGACGTTCCTAAATCACAAACTGATTTTGACCTGTTTTGACAGTGGTATTGTTATGCATAAAAGATTGCAGTCTTTGAGAACTTACAATGTTTTTAGGCAATGTGCAGTGAGATTAAATGATTTGCCATGGACAACACACTTTGGTTAAGCAGCGTGCTCCAAGCCCCTTGTTTTATGGTCGGTCTCTTGGTGACTGTTGTGATACATTGCACAACCCCAACTAACCGCATTTAAGCAGCACGGAAAAGGGGAAAACATGGCCGGCTGCAACAATAACATATGCAAAGGTACTTTTGCCCCCATAGTGAAAATCAAAAGCTGCCACCTGGTAATCAGTAAGTGAACATATATCTTAAAGGGAAATATACAAATGAAGTTAATTTGACCTTCCCCTTAGAAGAAAGTGCGCAAAACAAAATAGGATTGAACTTTAAAAAAAAGGAATGAACACCAAAAAAATACACTGAGGGAGGAAATGTTCCAATACATATGCTGCCTAAGTATTAAAGGTGCTCACCTTTTAAACCCAGCAATCTGTTGTGTAATGTTCCCTGGAAAAGAATACAAATACAAAAAAGTGCTTGTGGTCTTGTGTACCCATTCAATTATGTACTTTACCTTGCAATGTAATTAATTTACCAATTATGTGCCTTAGGAAATTTCATTTGATACTTCGATTGGTATACAACCATGATGCACCTGATTTGCTTTGCTGGTGTTTTATGTGCATTCACTTATGGAGCTTTCATGCATATGTGATTTATCAACTCAGCCTCAGAAGAAGAGCAGTTGCTCGAAACATGTGTCAGGCTGATTCGGAGTTCTATGGGAGTATGACTCACCTTAACTATTGGGCGACTATATATTTCTGAAAATCCTCTGCAGCAGAGTACAATGGGAAAAATGCAGCTATAATTTTGGGAGAAGGGGCACCTCCTACCCCGTCAAATATTTAAAAAACTACTGGACGGAATAACCCGAGGCCCCTGCCGGAAATCGAGTCAACGCTTCGTGCCCAAGTTGTTTCTTATTTGGTTATTTGGGGTTTTGCCCTGCGCGGCACAGGAAGTTTGACTTTTTCTCTATGGGAAAATGAATGGGAGTAGGCATAAAACAGCATTTTGCTTTCTTAATAATGTAATTGTTTGATCAAATGTTTACCACAAATTCCAGGCTGGCGGAGGGGGGAGGTGGGAGGCTGTGACAAACCTTTTCTTTACAAAATATCAACAAAATCCATTAAGCAAGTCAAAAGTTATTAGCAATTCAATTTTCTGGCTTCCAATGGATCATGCTACTCACCTTAAGTATAGTGTGGCAATCGCTGCACTAGAATATTTATGGAAAGAGAGAGAGGGAGAGAGCAAAGTACAAGGGAGAGGGCACATGAGAGTAGAGATCCCTTTGGAGCGACAGTAAAGTGAACCTCGACCCTCACACTGAATTGGGGCACTTGAAACCCCAAGAAACAGTGTACCTGACACTATCTGTCTGGTGTTGAGTGCAAACAGCTAGACGGGTGGCATACCAATGTGAAAAGGACCTGTGGCCAAGAAGTGCCTGCCGCTGTATCCCTTAAACTGAGCTGAGTAAAGTTGCACCTGGGATATATAACCTTGAAACTGAGTTCGTACCAAGAAGGGGCTGGGCGCAACGTTATACCTTAGAAACCTGGTGAAGACCAGTGTCTCCACAAAAGGAATATCCTTGACACTTTATGGTTATCGAATCTTGACATTGTTGAGGCCCTCCCCAACCAGACTAACCTTGTTTTGTTCAAGATAAACCTCTAGAACCCATAGTGATTTATACCAGCCCTTTTTCTACTGGAGCCAAGAAGCAGCTGGGTGCTTTTTCCCTCAGATGGTGCTATACCTTGGAGCACATGGGTGAGACCGGCATCCTCGTGATGAGGGGAATCCTGCCACCTTATTGTTTAACCCATCCTATCACTTTGTGTAGGCAAGACCCAGAGTATTCTTGTTCTGTCTCAGATAAAACTCTAGTCTGTGCCCACCCCTTCCTTACTCCTTGTGAGACACATACAAGGTAGAATACAGCTACGATTCTGGTCAATTCCCCACAGTGACCAATTTGATTAGCAAAGGAGCCATTATAAAAAGGTGTCAGATTCCCATTAATGAACTGCACACTATCACTGCCTTTAAACATTAAGCATACTGCATCAACTAGATACTGCAGCTATTTTTAGTTGCCATGTTTGTTGTTGAAGGGCAATTATTAGAGGTTGCAGCACTGACAGTGAATCATCCACGTCTGAAATCCTGTTACCAGTTTAGTATTTGTATTTGGGTTTAAATAGTGCATACCTAGCTAGGAAGCAACCATGTACTGTACAGGTAATTTGGGGTTAACAGTGACCTGTGAGGTGACTGTGTGCAAGTCCTGGCTAATATGTGTGACCTCCATCCCCACTGATTCGATCCTGGCCTGTAGCAATCCTCTGGTTTCCTTGATCCCATTCAAGATATCAATGGAAGAGGCTTTGCCCCCATCTTCTCTGAATTTGGGCTAAGGCCGAAGTCAATCCTGACCCACATCCGGATAAGATTGGGGTGAACCCTCTTCCATTGATTTCTGAAATGTGATCAAGGAAACTAGAAGAAACTGAGTATTAATGAGTGGAGAGAGGGAATGCACCACTGTGTCGAAATAGGCGATATAATATATAGGGAAAGAGGCTGCCCCCAAAAACATCATAAAATATGGGAGAAGTTGCTGAACGTGAAATGAAATCCCGAACAGGCACATCTGAGCAGGATGGGACACTGGGAATGGGGGGATAGCGAGCCAAGATGGAGAAGTCTGGCAAAGTGTGTCAGTGGGAGGAAGAGGGGCTCTTGAGTAACAGTGGGAAGGGCTCTTGGATATCTGGGCCACATTGAGTGTTGTTTTGTGGTTTGCTATATATTTTGCAGCTCAACAACCAAATAAAGTGTTTATTTAAAAAAAAAGGAAACCAGAAGATCGCTACAGGCCAAAATGTGTCGATCCAAGGTTGTGGCAATCCCTGCGCTTGCTTGTGCTTGCTGATGGCATGCGTCTTCCAAGTCTCCAATCTGTGGGCATCAACTATGTTCCGCCATGTATGGATAGCTCCCTTGCAAACACCATAGCAATAATCTTCTTACCTGTACCTCATTTATTTCCTGTTGCAAGGGGGGGGGCACCAGTCAGACACACTGACCCGTTCACCGGATTTCACAGATCCATGTGTCCTGCATTGACTTGCAAATTTATTGGGACTGTCTCTGCGGGCAGAGGCACAAAGGGCCAGTGGCATCACCTTCCACCTTTGTAGCCATACTGCCTGGCTTCTGCTAGTGTCTTCCTTAGTTCTGATCGCTAAGCAGGCTGTATTGGTGTTGGGCCTCATGGTTAGAGGTCTAGGGAGGTGTCTCACAGGCCTCTCTGGCCAGGCGTTGCCTGTCCAAGGTCTACCCTACCATAAATGCTGACAACTCAATACCTGCTTCGCACTATGAGATCGCCGCTGCTACCACTGTCCTACCTCAGCAGCATGCTGGTCAAGTTTCCCCTCCAATGCACCAAATTTGCATCCCAGCAGGGAATACCATCCTTGCTGATCTCCATTGCCAGTGCTTTCTTGTTCCCTTCATGGATGCCTAGACCATGTAGGGATAACATGTCCAGATCAGAGCTGTCCTAGTCAAATTTCTTGATACTCTCCTCCCAGATTAACCCCCCTTCAGCACACCTTCCTCTACCACTGTACCAAACCTACCCCAGGACCAGCACAGAGTCCCACCTCCTCCAGGATGTCCCAATTCTTTTTTGTTTTGAACCGTTAACTCACCAGCCTCAGCTGTCCTGTCAGGTTCCGATGCAGCCTCTGCCCTCCTTCACAGTACGGTGAGATGCAGTAGCTCGTCACGTTCAATACTTGTCAAAGTACTTGGGATGTTGGCCATTATAAAAGCAACTGTGTACGAGCCGGTCCTCTTCCCTGCCTGGCATTCAATATCCTATCAGTGGGTCCATACTGTGTAGGGCCCCTCCCACTGTGTTCAAGACTGCAGTGCTTTCCACCCACCCTTACCGCTGATTACCGAGAGCTGCAGTCACTGCTGTGCGGAACCCAGGTCACATACTCCAGGGGCAGCACAGAACTCAGCGTTCCTCATCTTGTCCAGCTCCAAGCAACGCTTCCTGGAGGGGGACACACAGCCCTTCCTGCATGTGTGGCACTGATCTGGGTCACCTAACATCTTCCGTACCATGGGAGGTTGTTATGGTTTCACACAAAACTTAGTCCCGTGATGGAAGTGACTTGTTTCTTCATAGACACTTTATTAAATAATTTACATAAAGCAGTTGCTTCACTGCTAGAAGAGTCTCTTAATAGTCTTGTGGCAGACTTTGCGTGCATGCGCTTTGGTGTCTCATGAGATTACAGCGGCTGTGAAATCTCGTGAGACTGCATTGTCAAATACCTCCTTTTGTGGAACAGCTTGGTACTACTCCATCACAAAGTCCTTGTGCTTTGTCAGTCTGCGCCTCTCATGTTGGGGATGATATTCACTCTGTGATCGCCTTGATGATACGAGCTGCGCTTTTCTTTCTCTGGCCGGTAGTGATATGTCACCTTGGATCTGCAAGTCTCTCACGTCCTTCGTGATGTCTCCTGTGCCGCTCACCTCCTGAATCTCCACCCAACTGGTCTCTTACCCAACACTCTCCTGTTGCTTGTAGGCTTCTCGGTCCTGTGGTGCTAGTTCTATCATGGACGACTCTCTTGACTCAGGGAACCGCCTTCTCAACACAGAAACTCTTTCTAGATTCCACCTTTTACCATCTCGGGTGCACACATGATTAGTGCCTTTTTGCACTACTTCCATGGGCTGACTGTACCTGGATCCTGTTACTTGACCCTTGTGTGGTAATTTTATTTTACCTATGTTGCCTTCATTCACCTGTGTTCTCTGAGCTGCTCTGCGGGTGCCACTCCATACTTTTTTCTGGTCTTTGCTCCTGACTCACTTTGGATAACCACGGGGGTTCCAATGTGGAGGCGGCCCATCTTCCTCTCAACATGTGAAAGGGAGACACATTAGTGGTTGCATTTGGAATGAGGCGGTGGGCAGCTATCGCTTCCTTAATGGTTTTGTATGGGTCCATTCCTGAGGCCGGAGCCAGTTGTGGGGCACCTTTAATGAACCTGTTAGTCTGTTCCCCTAATCCGTTGGCCTGGTGGTGACGGAGACTTGCTTTTATTTGCTTGATATTATGGTTTTGCAAAAATGTCTCTATTTGTTTAGATACTAGCCGTTGTCCACCACTATTTCTTTTGGTAGGCCTTCCCTCTGAAAGAACACTTCTATGACCATAGCTGTGGTGATATTGGGCACAAATTCTGTCCCTACCCACTTTGATAGGCAGTCTATCATTGCCACTCCATATCGTTGGTCAACCGACATTGCATCAAGAGGTCCAATGAAATTGATGCCTATCTTGTGCCACACCCCTTCAGGTATTTCTCCGGGGATCTGATGTCTTCGTCCATGCACAGCCACCAGTACTGCTCTTGCACTCTTTGTCTGATCATATTACTGCCTAAATGTCCAAAGTGTGCCCTGCAGAGAATCACTTTTAAAATTTCTAGGGGAGGTCTCACTTTATCCCCTCTCATTAACAACCTATCAGCCTCATAATTGCCCTCACTTACTTTCCAGTATGGCCTCAATCCTTCTGCGATGGTCCTTTCACTGGGCCACCCATTTTGAGCCCATTCAGTAACTCTTCCCAGGGTTGCATCTTTGGCTGACTCTTACATCAAATGATTTTCGCTCATTTCCAGGAATTCTCTGCTTCTGAAATAACTCACCAATGCCACCACACATTCATCTTTGAGAAACATGGTTTCCGATTCTCTGTGTTCTGGTAGATGCAGTCTACTTGTGCATTCTTCCAACCTGCCATATGTATTATTTCATAGGTATACTCCTGCAGTTAGGCTGCTATGCACACTAGACTTGAAGTGGGCGTGTTTGTGCTTCCATGGTGTAACGTGAATCAGTGCTTTATAGTGCATGACCAAATGAAACTTTGTGCCCCACACGTAAGTCCTGAAATACTCCACTGCCCGGGCACATGCTAGCATTTCTTTTTCCACAGTGAAATAGCTCTTCTCTGTGTCAGACAGTGCTTTGGATCCAAACGCAACCACATGTTCCATGTCACCTTTCTTTTAGGTCATTGTGGCTCCTAACCCATATGCCCTGGCATCAGTGGTTATATACGTTTCCCATGATGGGTTGAAAGGTTTCAGACACAGGCCATTTAGAATTCTCTTTTTTAATTCCTCAAATGCTTCTTTTTGCTTCTGTCACCATTCATATTTTGCCCCTTTCCTCAGGAGTTCTCTCAATGGAGCCATAGTTTTTGAAAACTGGGGCACACATTTTGTGTAGTACTCAACCAGTCCTAGAAAGGATTTTACTTCATCCTTTGAGGTCAGGCTGGGGCTTTAACTATGGCTCGCAGGAGATTCTTCTTGGGACTGATACCATCCTTCAATATTTTGTACCCCAGATATTCTACTTCACTTACTTTGATCTTGCACTTTTTGTATCTCAGGCGTACTCCTGCATCCTGAAGTTTCACAAGTACTTTCCTCAGGACCACATTGTGAGTCTCTGCATCTTCCTCATAGATAAGGATGTCATCCTTAAAGTATGACACGTTCCCTATGTTGCGCAGCAGGAAGTCCATCATCATTTATTTATTTATGGGTCACTTGTTAGGTGCTTATACATGAAGCAAATACTATTCCAAAGCGCCCACAGGGCAAGAGGGAGGAGACAATGAATAATAGACAATGTAATTACAGCAACAATAATTAATTAAATACAAATAAAAGATGCAATGGGGAGGGGAGGACGAACCTACTATGCCTTGTGAGTCTTCAGACCATGCAAGAGCAGAGGGGAGAGGGTGTGGGATAGGTGATGCTTAGGAGAGCAGCAGGTGAAGTGCTATGAAGTGTAAGTGCAACTTCCAGTAGCGGAGGGTGAGTTGAGGCAAGTGCAGAGGATGGACAGTAGCTAGGAAGATAAGATGTGGGAGGTTGGGCCCTTGAGGATTCATAAGAGTCCTGCACATCAATCAAGCTATTGTGAGATTGGCAGGGCAGAGAGCAAGGGAAGGAAGAGGCGAAGAGGAATGCTGAAGCGGCTGATGACAACCCGAAGGGAATGCAGGTGAATTGTTAGGTGCCAAACAGGGTGATGAAAGCTGTTAGAATTCATGAGAGTCTCGGGAGGATAGCTCAAGGGCAACGTGCTCATCTTGGAAGCAAGACTACATTGAGCACCACAGGTTCGATCCCCGGGTCCACGCTTAGAAACCTCTGGGTATAAAGCACGTTATGAATAACCTATTATATCATGAACCCTTGTGCAGGCTTATCTGGTGGTAAGCGTCTCTCATATCTAGTTTTGAAAAGAACTTGACCTCTTTCATCATGAGTATTAGTTAATTTATGCAGGGTAGCAGATAACTGTCCGTTATTACTTCCATGTTCAGACTGCACAGGTGAAAGCATACCCTGATGTCGTTCGGCTGCTGTTTCTTTATGAGTACCACCGGGCACAACCATTCGGAGGACTCCACCATCTCAATGGTTCCTTCTTTAACTATTTTACTAGTTTGGCCTGCAGAGCACTTCTTGCAGTTGTGGGCACGGTCTCACCTTGTGCTTGACTGGGACTGCATTTGGTCTCAGCCGGATCTTTTGGACATAGTTCTTAATTTTCCCTGGCACTTCGGAAAACAAGGTGGGGAATTCATCTCTCGACACTGACGCTGCTACTGTTCTGATTGAGAGCACCTGATCATCTGTGCTGGGATCCAGCCCAATGTTCAGCTTGTGCCGGTCATCCCACCCCAATACTGCTGGCCCTTCTTCAGAAAAATAAACCCTGGTCGTAGTACGTCTGCCTTTGAATTCAATGCCTGCATGGATGCATCCCAAAAGTGTCACTGAGGCTCCCCCAAATACAGTGGGTCTGTGTTTTTTCCTTCTTACTTCTACTTTGTGCTGTCCCATGATGTCCTTGTATGTTTAAATGTGCAGGGAGGTTAAATCTGACCCTGAGTCAGCAATCACCTGAGGTTTCGTTGTTGTCCACCTTTGTCATACAATGTGGCTTTTCCCTTCTTACCCTTGAACTGCTCACCATGATGACTGTAGGCCTATCTTCCTCGCAAGCATTGTCTTCACTCATGTTCACATCACCCTCTATGTAAGCAGCTTTCTTTCCCTGTCATATGCATGCTATCACGATATGACCATATCTCCTGCAGTTTCAGCATTCTTTGCTGCTTGCGAGACAGTCTTTGTCATTCGCTGAGTGGTGTGTACTGGTACATCTTTGACATTGTACAGGTTCTCTCTTCCCACCCTTTTCCACATTGAACTCGTGTCTGGGTTTGTCTCTTTGCCCTTTCCATTGCACCACATGTACATTGGTGGCCTGTGCAGTTCCCCCTTTTTCTTTGTGCTTACACAAGGTCTCTTCCACTACTCTGGCTATCTGGACAGCTTTTTCCAATTGTAACTCCTTTTCCAGTATAAATGTGTGCACTGTTCTGCAGTTGGTATGCACAATCAACATGTCACATATCATGTTCTCAGTATTCTTTCCAAAGCAGCACAGTTCTGTCATCTCTTGTATTCTGGTGACATAGTTGTCTACTGTCTCTGCGCTCTCCTGTTTCCTAGTGTAAAACTTCAATCAGTGCAGCACAGTATTATAATTTGAAAATCTCTTTACAATACTGCGGATGGCCTCTTTAAAGACGTCATCATCGTCCCCATCAACCGGTTTAGGCTTCAAGCCAGCGAATATCCTTTGGCCATCAACCCCCATTGCATTGAGGAACATGGCCTTCTTTCTTTTCTGCTGGGTAGTCCATGGCACCCACCAATCCAAGTATGCAGTAAAGAATGGTTCCCATTGTGGCCATGGAATCACAGGCCTACCTGGAGACTGCAGAAATGCCAGGTGAGGGGTTGCACCTTGCACCCTGGAGATGAAGGGTACTCTCCTTGATCCTTGTTGCCAATTACGTTATGGCTTCACACAAAACATAACACAGTGATGAAAGTGACTTGATTATTCGCAGACACTTGTTTCAGTCATTTACATAAAGCAGTTGCCTCACTGCTAGGAGAGTCTCTTAATGGTCTTGTGGAAGACTTATTTAGGACACTGGTTGTGTCAGGCCTAGGCCTCACAACCTGGAGGAGCGCCGGGGAGCGTTTGCTTCCTCCACTGCTCACGCCGTCTGTGTTCTCCGCTAACCGGGGTGCAGACATGAGCATTGGATTCTCGCGAGAATACGGTGGCCGCCGTAATCTCGCAAGACTGCGACTTCACAGAGGCCTACAAGCCCTTCCCTGGGACCAATTTCGTAAATGGTGCAGACGTACACACATGAAAAATGTGTTATTTGTGTGCGGGCACCCACCTTGAGGGCATTTTGTAAACTAAACAAAAAGCAAAGTTCCTGTCTTTAGCACCTCGACTAGTGCGAAAGATATTCCCAGTACTTTAAGTGGGGTAAGAAATTGAGGGGGGGCTCCTTTGGGGGGCGTGACTTGCCTAGTGGGCGTGGCCCAAAATCTGAAGGCGTGGCCTAAAGAAGAGCATGTAAAAATGATCATAGGTGGTCTCGTCCAGCAGGGTCGGACTGGGACAAGAAATAAGCCCGGACACCCAAATAAAACTGGCCCACCCCTCGCCTCAAAAAAGTGGCCCACACCTCGCCTCAAAAAAGAGGCCCAACCTGTGCCTCTTAAAAAGTAGCCCTCAAACCATCTACTGTGAATCGTGTCAATTCAAAATGCTACTTATGGAGAGGTCATGTGTCTGTTACATTACAACACAACTCATAAACTAACATAACTTTGCATACAGTTCTGTGACAGGGTCCACAGCTCTGAGGCGCAGGCCTGAACAAAGTACACTACAAAAAATATGGTTGTGATTTCACTAATGTGATATACATTTCATACAAGAATAGATCACCATATGTATCATTAATATCTGTGTGCATAGATACATATTGGCAAATTACTGTGAATGCAAGCAGACGTCCAAGGTCAAATGATAATATGTTATTGTATAGCACTTACGTTAAGCTCTTTTTTTATAGAACAAATATGCACACAATATCACTCAAGCTGTGTTGGTACTCATTTATCGACCTCAGAAGGATGAAAGGCTGAGATGGTTCGAAGCTGCAACCTGCGGATCACACACTCATCGCAGCAGCGAGCGCTCAGCCCACTGAGCTATCATATCGGCTATAGTAAAATGAGCAATTATTCTGTATAGCAATTATTTTGTAATTATTCTGTATATCAAGCAAATGGCCACAACTACAAGGATGTGAAAAGCATGCACTTCAAGTAGGAACGGTACTAAATGATGAGGCTGTGATGGCAAACAGTTTAAACGTAGCTTTACAGACAAAAGCAGAGAAATAAAATCTGCTGTGAAATTTAGCAAGGTAATCCAATGTAGTGGCCAGAGTGGGGTAGACTAAGACATAGAAGCACAGGCTTTCATCCACCCTAATAGCGCAAGTGATGGTTATGGTACCTGCAGGTGGGCGTGGACCGTGGAGGGGAAGACCATGCACCCACGGGTGCCCACTTGTTCAGCTCAATCTGTGATGCTGGACACATCACGATTAAAGTCCATCCAGCCTCAGCCTGGGAATGCCAAGACGTGTCTCACACTCACACTGCTCTACCGAAACAAGGCCTTTCCAGGGTAGCAATAATGCACTCCCAGATATTAAAGCTACGCTTTGATAAAGGCTTGCATGGTCTCTTTCCTGGCACGCCTACATCAATGAAATAGCCCAATGACAGAAGGGCAGCGAAAAGTTTCAGTTTTGGCACCTTGACGCCTCCTTTCATACATGGCCATAGTTAGGCAAGCTGCTTCCCAGTGAGTTCTAAAAGTACACACGTTGTTATTCTCTGCCCATTTAATTCACAAACTTGTGGCAAGCAGAGGAAAGCTGTTGGAATGCCGTCCCTCCTGCCACCACAAAGCTAAACTTAATTCTCAACCCCGTGACCAGGCCCTTTACAAATCACATGCCCGACCAGGGCCTCTAGAGAGGCGTTGTACCACCCAGCCTGCCTCGTCCAGCAGCAGCACTTTTAGGTGAACCATGTAAGCCCAAGGCAGTCGATGATCATTAACACCGACACCAGTTATGCAGAACGAGGCTGACACTAAATGGTCATTGTCAACATAACATTTTTTTAAAACATGCACGGTGCATCGACATGGCGTTCAGCAACACAGGTGCCAACCTTTGATGTTCGCTAAGGGAGCAGACATTCCTACACAGAGAGGAGCGAAGAGCCATACCCATGCCCATCTCGAAACAACACATTTTAATACAACCCATTTTGCATTAGGCATTTGAAAAAAGCCATAGGCTTTATACAGGAAGGTCTAAACATGAAACATTGCAGCAACTTACCTAACCTTCTGAGCTGTATTTAGACACAGAGGTCCTGGCCCACGCTGCCGACGAAAGCAGCTCACTGCTGCAGGCAGAGAGCAGAGTCTGTAACAAATCACTGGGAGGGAGCAGGTTGGGCTGAGGCAGCCCTGGCCCCGCCCAACCCTACCGCTCCCTCCTCCAGTGTTTTGAAACACTGACTGCTGCTGGCGCCATGGGGTCTCGGGCCACGGCAGTTGGCCGCCGGCCCGCCGCATTTATCAAAGAAAGGTAACACTTCAGTGTTACCTTTCTCTGCATCTGCAGCGGGCCGGCGGCGATGGGGCTGCAATTGCAAAGGATCTGTAAGTTACGTACTTACAGATCCTTTGCAACTTGCGTCTGTCCGGCGGCGAGGCGGAGGCCCTGGGGGCCGGTTCCTGAAGTGTGAAGGGACAGTGAAGCCCATACCTGGGCCGGAGACCGGCCCAGCGTGGGCTTCAGGAACCAGCCCCCAGGTCTCCTCCATGATTTTATATCGGCCACGGGCCGATTGGCCGACGGCTCGATCCGACCTTGTCGTCCAGGGACGCGGAGTACGCGGGTGCTCCGGAGCCCGGGCACCCCCGGCAGAAGGGGCTGAGCCCACGCCCCTCCGGGCCGGAGAGAAGAGACGCAGTATGGATGGCCCTTTGTTCCATCTGTACTGTGTCTCTCTGGCTTCCGGTATAAAAGCTGGGTAAAAAACGATGTTTAAAAATTGAGGGACGGATGCAAAGCAAGAGGCTCTTGTTTTGCATCTGTCCCTCAATTTGTAAAAATCTTTTGGTTTGGGTATACTTCTACATCTGTGCACCCGGGTGCACGGATGTAATGGAGGCACAGATACAAAGCAAGTCTGTCCCTAAATTTCTAAAAATCTTTTTGGGTTGGGTGTATTTGTACAACTCTGCACCCTTCTTGGCAAGAGGGGTGCACGGATGTAGAGGCACACCCAACCCAAAACGATTTTTAGAAGTGGAGGCACAGGTGCAAAGCAAGTCTGTCCCTCAATTTCTAAAAATCGTTTTGGGTTGGGTGTATTTGTACATCTGTGCACCCCTCTTGTAAAGAGGGGTGCAGGGATGTAGAAAATCTTTTTGGGTTGGGTGTATTTGTACACGATTTTTAGAAATGGAGGCACAGATGCAAAGCAAGTCTGTCCCTCAATTTCTAAAA
Organism: Ambystoma mexicanum; assembly: GCF_040938575.1. Lineage (NCBI taxonomy): Eukaryota > Metazoa > Chordata > Amphibia > Caudata > Ambystomatidae > Ambystoma > Ambystoma mexicanum. The sequence goes on along the minus strand of NC_090934.1, from coordinate 560,047,081 downwards.
ATCTTTTTGGGGTGGATGTCTTTGTACATCTGTGCACCCCTCTTCGCAACAGGGCTTCTACAATTATAATACTATGCTTTTGTTGAGGCAATGCTAGTTCATCTTAGTGGGGCTGCTATCCTTTTGTTGAGGCAATACGTATTCATCTGAGTGGGGCTGCTATACGTTTGATGGGACAACATCAGCACTTCTCAGTTGAGCTGCTACACACTTATTGACAAGGCCCCCAGCACTTCTCAGCAGCAGATTTATTTACTTTAATTGGTTATTTATAATGCACGTAATACCCAGAGGTTTCTAAGCGCGGCCAGAGGGATCGAACCTGTGTTGCGTGGACTGAGGGATCGAACCTGTGTTGCTCCGTGTCGTCTTACTTCCAGGGCGAGCACGTTGCTCCTGAGCTATCCTCCCGAGACTCTGAAGATCTGAAGTACATTTAATGATACAGAACCAGAACTATTAACCAAGTCTAACATCATCTTCATCACCATCATAATAACTCAACACTGTTGTGGTTATACAAGAGCTAATATATTTAAATGAATGGAATTACTCAGAATGTAGCAGCACTATTCAATAACCCAAAGTGCTTAAGCATAGTTAATGTGAAAATACTACACTTCTCACCGTTGGGACAGTACTGCCACTTCTCACAGAAGCTTCTACACCTTTTATGGGGCAGCACTGATCCAGCCTACTAGACAGCTTCACTTTTAATGGCACTTCTCAATAGGGCTGCTATACTGCAATAGGAAATGACCAACACTACCCCGCAAGGAATTGCATACTATTGATGCCACCAAAGCAGCACTTCCACCTACCACAGCTGCTTTATTTTTAATGGCACAGTGTGTGTACTTCTCAGCCACTCTGCTTTACATTTAAACAGACCGAATTGTCATTTCTCAGCAGGACTGCAACACTATACCATTGTGTTCTGTATGTTGAGTGCTTCTTCACCACCATTGTGGGTTCATGGCACTCTCCCAGTGTCTAAATAGTAGATCTGGCTACATTCAATTGGCAACAGGCATGTCCCGAGCTGCCTGCTGTCCATAAACTGCCGCTCAGGATGTTGGAAGCCGTGATGGGGCAAGGGATAGAAGGCTCGAGCCTGTAGGATAGCAGAATCAGCAGGGTCTTAAAACCTACTCATTCTGGAGTGAGGGGCTATGGGGCAAAATGAGCCTGATCCCACATACAGGGGGTTGTTACCCTTTATCTCTCCTGAATGAAAGAATGAGCTCTCTCAGACACAAGTTATCACCCCTGCACACACAATGAATGAATATGGAATGGATCTATAGATCGAGAAAACTGGAGTGAGAATTCAGTGTTTTAACAGAAATATAATTGTCTTCCCAGATGGGAGACTGTCTCGATTAATATACATGGGGTCACTTAGATGACCAAGAGTGAAACTGTACGTTCAGTTGTGAGATTATTACCAGCAACGGGTATACTATGCTCCAAGGAGTGAGGTGCCCACTCAATATATCACACTGTTAAAAGGTGTGAGACCCATCCTGAATGCTTGCCCAAAGAGCCTTGGCCAGAGTTTAACACTGAAGAAGTAAGCTTGTGATCCGGGTCTGCAGCCCACACACACGCATGGGATTCCCATGCACCCACTTGCGAGATTTGCACCAAATTAGTGAGATTGTGCTCTAAGGTAGGAGACACACGCACAGTCTTTGTTCTGAGGTTTGACACACTCACAGGATGGGATGGGATGGCATTTCGTTCTCCCAGCCTAGTTGTGTTTCTCTGCCTTTTGAAGGCTACTACAACCTGGATGATTAAAGAGCGGTGGAGTAGGGGCAGTGTTGGGGCAGTGTTGGCCTACTGGAATGCAAGTGGGAGGTTTAAACCTCCTTCTTACTTGACTTTAGTATATTCAGTACATGCTAGCCAATGTTTCCCCTGTTCAGCCCCCCCCCACCCCCTCGCACCAAGTTGGCGACTACGTGCAAATGCGGTCATATAACCACTGGTGATGTCACTTCCAATATTTGGGTACCCCCCGGGAAATTCATAAGTCGGCTCGCCTGGTCTCGTCAACATACTGCAATACTGCTGGTACAACCAAAACGTTTGTTCCTGGGCAAATCATTTAATTGCACTGTTGAGGGTGAGGCTTTTTAAAAATAGAGAGTGTTGACTGCTTTTAATATAAAACACAAGCAGTCCTTGCATTCGGGGAGGGGGGCTAACCAACAACTTTTTTCTCAGGGGGCTCGACATAAAAAAGTTTGTATACCACTGCCATTGCCCAATGCGGCCAGGCATGGTTGCAGAGCCCAGCGCCTTAACGTGGGTGTGCTGCCGACAGGGTAAGGTGACAGGTGGAAGATGTTGGCTACAAAAGCGCACTACCGGGGGCTCTCATATCCCCCAACAAACAAACAGAAAAGTTTACAAACAAATGGTTCTGTCTTTAAATGCACTGGGGTGTCCTCTGGAGTGAAAGCCGCGATGCCTGCTCGCAGGGGGTGTTGTGTAAGAAATAAGAGACGGTTATGACCGTGTGAGGAAGAGAGGGTGGGAGCAGGGGAGGAGCAGGGAAGAGGTGGTCTGAGTTCTGCTATAATGGCCCCTAAAATAACTTCCCAGGCCCTCCCTCCTTCCCTTCCTTCCCTTCCTTCCTTCCTTCCTTCCTTCCTTCCTTCCTTCCTTCCTTCCTTCCTTCCTTCCTTCCTTCCTTCCTTCCTTCCTTCCTTCCTTCCTTCCTTCCTTCCTTCCTTCCTTCCTTCCTTCCTTCCTTCCTTCCTTCCTTCCTTCCTTCCTTCCTTCCTTCCTTCCTTCCTTCCTTCCTTCCTTCCTTCCTTCCTTCCTTCCTTCCTTCCTTCCTTCCTTCCTTCCTTCCTTCCTTCCTTCCTTCCTTCCTTCCTTCCTTCCTTCCTTCCTTCCTTCCTTCCTTCCTTCCTTCCTTCCTTCCTTCCTTCCTTCCTTCCTTCCTTCTCTCCCTCCACTCCTGTTGTGCCTGTTACTCTCAGCCCTACTGTAAATGGCAGGCACAACAGGGAGTGGAGACAAAGGGGTGTTAATGGTGGTTGGGGACGCTGAACTGTGACTAACAAAAGTGCCAGCCAGCCACAGCTTCGCGCAAACTCCTTTGAGCGAAGCTGTGACTGCCCTGCACTTCTGTTAGTCACAGCTGCCTGCCTTGATGACGGCGGACTCATCTCCTGTCGCGGCTGCGGCCGTGGTGGGACAATGACCCGCCATCAAGTGGTGGGACCGGAGGGTGCCCCTCTTATGCTCAGGTATAACGTTTCCCTAATTACCATAGGGTCTGTAGCATATCTACTGCAGTGGCAGGGAGGCCAGCTTGCCCCCATGACAGAGCTCCACAGAGCAGAAAACTCGGACATTTAAGAACAGCCCAGGACTTTTCCCTCAGCTGCTGCCTCATCAGGAGGGCACGGCCGTTGGGAGAAAGTGTTTTGGCCCCCCATTTTCTGCTGTCCTGAGTGGCTAGGTTTTCACACTCAGGAGGGCCCTGCTATTGGGCAACAGTTTAAAATGATTGCTGCAGCCGCCCCTATCCCATTTTGCGCCTTTGTTGGAGAGACTGGCTCACCTTCAGTGCCACCATGAGCATCGTACACCCCATTTGGGCGTGGCCAGTTTGGTGCGAGCTGGATTGGCGCAGACTTTATGCTGCAAGACCCATTTTGGCGCACCCAGTTCGGTGCCAGCATATTTGTGTGGAATAATACCATATTAGTTTAAAGCATTGGTCAGTTGCGAACCCAGGCCTGCAGGAATGACAGACAGAAGCCTTAACCACAAGGCCATAGAAATCATACAATTTCATGTGCACAAGTTATATATAGTAACCCAAGTCACGCTGGGTGATTTGCTTGCCTTTTTCTGAAACATAAGGTAGGTTGATATATATATATCGTGTGCTTTAAACACATTACGACTCAGGCGGTAAGGGGTTTTACGGCGGCGTAAACAGCGCCGACCCTTACCGCCTGAGTACGAGGTCCCTTAGCGCCATGGAGGTTTTAACACCTGCTTTTAGCAGGTGTTAAAATCCATGGCGCTAAGGGACCATGGAGTTAATTACGCCACCGTAATTTACGGTGGCGTAATTAACGCCTTCCCCACTCCCATTATGCCCTATGGGGCAAAATGGGAATGGGGAAGGGTAAATGGGAAAATGGGGATTTACCACCCCGCCAAGGTTGGAATGGGGCGGTAAATCCGCCAACCACCATGGCGTAAACATAGTTTACGCCATGGTGGTAAAGTCACGGCCCAGGCGGTAACTTACCGCCTGGGTCGTAATGAGGCCCAATAAGATATCTATGGCCTTGTGGTTATATCATCGGTCTTGCAGTCCAGCTGGCCCGGGTTCAAGGTAACAGTAATGCTTCATGTTTTCATTTGATTAAAATAATGACACTGTCGCGCCCAACTGGTCACGCCAAACTGGGTGTGCCAAAACGGTACTTGCAGCCAAACGTCTGCACCAAATCAGCCGGCCTGGCAGCGCCATAATGTCCTGCTCCGCCATGACCAGGATAAAATGCAGATGACAAAGGGCACATTCACAGCCTCTCAATTACTGATGTAAAACATGTCATGTATTTAGTTAGACAGGCCTTTCTGAGGCAGAAGTGTTCAGTCAATTGGCAAAGTCTTGCGGCCTTTCCAAATGACATAGACCGCTGTCCCCTCCAATCACCTGCCAGATCTGTGTCTGCTAACAACATCATTAAAGTGATGCGCATAAAAGGGGTTGCTTGCATGTGGGTAGTCAAATGTTCTCAACATCTTGCCTAACAGCAATCTGTAAGTTTGTGACAAATAATCTCTATCCCAATGTGACTTCACTACACAATTTCTTTTAGTGTGTTTCTTAAAGTGCCAATGGTACAGTTTTGTAAAACAGGATTTTTTTAGACTTGTATTATTTTTGTTCTGGCCTTGTAGTTTTTCACTCAAGGTGTGTAAACAAAACAGAATTGGGTTCCTTGTCTTAATATGTTTCTATAAGGATTTACCTATTTTCAGGATTCTTTACTATGTGATGTGTGTATTTTGCAAGTAATCACTATAACACAGTGTTTCTTTTTGTTGTTCTTGAACCCCAAAACTTTAATATTTGCACCAAGTAAACCTTGGAAAGTATGTTGTCAAGTGCCAAAATTGCAGTGTGGGTTAAAATCCTGGCTTCACTGCTTAACCAAAGTGGGCGAGCTGGGGCAGATGATTAAACAGTTATTTTATTTTATTTATTGGGTATTTATAATGCGCCTATACAGCAAATGTTGTTTCAAGGCGCAACAAGACAAAAGGGGTGTGGAATAGGGAAGAGGAAGAACAAAACGGCCCTACTAGGCCTTGTGTCATTTGGATCGTGCAATTGCAGTAACAAGAAGGGCAGGGGAGTGAGGAAGAAGCGGAAAGGCTGGTCAAAGCGGAATGTGCTAATGCTAAGGAGGGAAAAGAAGACAGATAGGAGTAGCAAGCACCCAATTGCTGGGGAGGAGTGGAAGGGGGGAGCGGAAGAGGGGGAGAGGACCCCTGGGCTAGACGAGTGCTAAGGGAAGGCCAGGTGGAAAATGGCCAGAGGAATGCAGAGAGTGCAGGGAAGGAAGGTCCATGTGCTAACTGCAAAGCAAGGGGATGGATGGGTTCAATATGGGGGCAGGCCCAGCGAGGCTAGTGCGGGGGGAGGGGCGCGGGTGGGCAAGTGCAGGCCAGGGGGGTCAGAGGAGACCAAGTGTTGGGGTAGACTAGTCAGGGAGGGCCTGGTGCCTTGCATGAATCAGAAGAAACTAGGTAGCCAGTCAAAATGAGGGGGGGAGGGACATTAACAGGAGGATGGGAGAGGGAAGGAGGAAGAGAAAAGGAGGGTCTTGAGAAGCTTCCGGAACTTCAGGAGATCCGGCTCCAGTCTGAGAGTGGTAGGGAGGCCATTCCAGAGGAGGCACCTGTGGAAGAGAGAGATCTATCCCCCTCCCCCAGTCTCTGCTTGGAAAGGCGTCTGATCTGCAGAGAGTTGGAGCTCGAAGACCAAAGGGCTCTAGCATGGAGTTATTTAGGGAGAGAGAGTTGGTGGTAACGGGGCCCCAGAAAGACTTGTGGATGATGCAGAGGGCCTTGAACTTGATCCTCGCATTAACCGGGAGCCAGTGGAGAGATTTCTGGGGTGGAGAGATGCGGACCCTGGGCTTGAGGCCAAGGCAAAGCTTTGCATTACTATTCTAGATTCGTTGAAGGAGGCGTAAGGGAGGATTTAGGCAGATTGAGGAAGAGGCTGTTGCAGCCTAGAGAGGACCAAAGCTCTGGAGACTTTGAGTTTCTGAGGGAAGGTGAGGATAGGGAGAATGCCTCTTCGGAGGTGCAAATGGAAGTGGGTCTTCTTGGCTAGGTCCATGATGTGAGGAGAGAAGGAGCGAGAGGAGTAAATGATGACACCAGGGTTTTTTGCCTTGCAGTAGGGGGGAGGAGTGAGGGCCCATGGAGGGCAGCCAGAGAGTAGGAGGGAAGGAGGGAGCTGGGGTCCCAATGAGAAGGATCTCAGTCTTACTGGCAGTAAGACAGAGATCGTTAGCAGCACACCATGCCTGAGTAGCAGTCAGACAGTCGGAAATGAGAGAGGAAGAAGAGGAAGCTGTGGAGGGAAGCTTGAAGGAGAGCTGCGTGTCATCTGCATAACACTGGAAGTGAGGAGAGACGGCAGAGATCAAATGGGGTAGAGGGGCAAGATAGATGTTGAGGAACCATGGCGAGAGAATAGAGCCCTGAGGGATGCTGCAAGTGGAGAGTGTGATGGAGGAGATAAAAGGGCCCAGTTGAACGTGAGATGGTCATTCCAGTGCCAGGTCTGTGATGCCAAGGGTATCACAGAGCCGTTTTTTTAAGGGTGGCATGATTGACCGTATCAAAGGCATAGGAAAGGTCAAGAAGGATGAGAACAGAAGGAGAGTTGGAATCGAGATTTGAGAGTAAGTCTTCACAGGTGTTCAGGAGTGCCGTTTCCGTGCCTCTGGATGCTCTGAAGCCAGACTGGTAGTCGTGGAGACAACCAACAGATTCAGTGTGGTAGATCAGCTGGGAGATGACAAGCTTCTCCAAGAGTTTGCCCAGGAAAGGGGGTAATGGAGATATGGTGGTAGTTGATCAGACAGGAGGGGTCGGCAGAAGGCTTTTTGAGGAGAGGGTGCACAAAGAAGTGCTTGAGGAGCAGCAGGAAAGAGCCAGTGGCAAAGGAGTGATTGCAGAAATCAGCCAAGGCTGGAGCAAGGGGGGCAATATTGTCCTTGATAGTTCTGGAGGGGCAGGGGACCACCTGTCTGGAAGAGACTTTCATAGAGAGTCACTAGAAGTGATAAAGTTCACACTACTCAGAAAAAATCTCCCTTACAGTGGGGGTAGATTTAATGATTTTCGGGATAGAATCTTTGTGGTCCTCTGTTTGTGGCCCTTGCGACTGCCACTTCGAATTTGGTCATTCTTGCACTGGCTCTCCCTCAATCCCATAACACTGCAATTGACAGGAAATTTAGACAGTATACATACAGTCTCAACCACCAGTCAGTGCATCAGAGATTCTACAATAGCAGACTGACTGCGGCAGAGCCAACATTAATTTCCTTCCCTGTTGCTGCCAGTTGCTTGAACGATCGAGAGTACTGCCTACTGGCGAAGTAGTGAAACTCTTTTATATGTCCTGTTATATTGATTGGTATTGCTTTAAACACCTTCTGCTCTTATCACAATTTCTTGCAGCTTAATGATCTACAAGAGGTGGTATAGGGGACCAATGTAGACTCAGGGGGAGCAGGGCACGTTGCGTTGTTGCAATGCTGATATCTGCAGGTCTGAAAAGATCAAGCTTTCCATGGAGTGGAAGTTGTAGATATTTTGTGAGTTGTCTGGAGCAGTCGTAAATGTAAATTGTGTCTGTGGAGTCTCTCAGGAGTAGTGTTTAAGGAGTGCAGGGAGATGTGTTGGTCTACCATGCAGTTAATATGGTGTATAGGGAATTTTAGTGTAGAAGCATATCTTCAAGTGGTATGCATTCCATTGTGAAAGCTGTGTTGGTTTGGTGCTTGAGTTGTTTGACGACATGTGTGGTCTGTTAGGTGTGAAGTAGAACTATTTTGCGGTAGTTATTGTTACCATGTCTTTCCCATCAAACACCCAAAAACTATGGACAAACTTTTTTGCTTTGGAAACATCACAGTTGGTCACAATGATGTGTTTAAATCCATTAAAACATTCTTTCTTTATCTGTTATGCCTTATTATGCCATAACATAGGATATTAGGCGAAGTGATGCTACTACAGGTGACACTGTGTCATGGCACACATTCAGAAACCAAAGTTTCAGTTTGGTTGCCCGGGGCTTCCTTTCTGACTGCCCATTGACACCTCAAAGGCACTCCAACTGTAGTGTGACTCAATCTTACAAGGGATTATAGTAAAATGCAGCTGGACATGGACCATAAACTAGCAACAGACAATGACACAATTTAAAACATTAGTCTTACCCTGCCCTTGAACTTTCAGTGTAGCTGCATTCTTGGCAAAACACATGCCAAACAATGCCAGGAAGCCCTTTCATCTCACAAATCTCAGAACTCCTTAAGTGTTACAGGTTATTGCTTGATGTGTAACTGTTGTGTACATGATGCATACCTTTGTCAAATGATTTTAACAAGCAGATTGGTTTTTCACATTCAAGACCCTCTGCATCATCCTCAAGGCTTTCTGGTGCCAGGGACCTCACTAGATCCAACTCTCTCTCCCTAAATGCCACCCTGCTAGAGTTCTTCAGTCTTCTAGCTCTAACTCTCGGCAGGTTAGACACATCTCGAAGCAGAGAATGGGGATAGATCTCTTACTTCGGCAGGAACCTCCCTCTAGAACGGCCTCCCTGCCCCTCTCTGTCTTGAGCCGGATCTTCTTAAATTCCATAAGCTTCTCAAGACCATCCTTTTCTCCTCCTCCTTCCGTCTCCCTCTCCCCTGCTAGTTTCAAATCCTCTATGTCTGGTTGCCTGTATCCCTCATGAGCCCTACTGAGCCAGGCCCTCCTTCGAGCAGTTTCCCCCTCACACCTTTTACCAGCACTTGCCCTCGGGCACCCTTACCCGACTGGTCTACTGAGTCTGATTCACCCCCCTCCCTCGCACTAGTTGACCCCCCCCTCGATCCTCTGTCTTGGGCCTCCCTTAGCACTTGTCTAGCCCCTTGGCCCCCCTGCACTTCTCCCTCTTCCACTCTCCCTGCACTTGCTGTTACTGCACTTGTACAATCCAAATATCACAAGGCCTAGTAGGACTGTAACAGCCGCCTTATCTTGTGACACATGGAAACACTTTTTGGACAGATGTTCAATAAATAAATAAATAAAAGCTCTTCTGGTGGTGCCTAAGCCTTAAGGCTATTAAGACGTATTGATAGTTTAAGGAGTTAGCACGTTTTCCAATTTCATGCATCAAATAATTAACTATTCTTGGCTTTTAGACTCCTAACAAAGAAAAAGGTATGTTTAAACAATGTTTGCATGTGCTTTTGTGGACATATGTGTATGTGTGTGCGTGTCTGGGCCAAAGGTGAAGTTTGTGGGCACTGCGAGTGACATGGTGCAGGGCTGGGGTCGACAGACAGCAGAATATGATGTGGGCTCTAGCAGCATGAAGATGTGTTTTACAGGGGCAATGATGGCCTGTATTGTGAAGACCAGTCTCATTACCACAAAAGGCATGAAAGGGGGACAGACCTGGTTTGGTTATAACTTGCTTGAAAGTCGGGCAAAGCTGGCATATATTGTGGAGAGAGTCCTCTTGATTTTATTTTGGGGACAACCAGCATCAACACCTATTACAAGATACTCCGGAGTGCTGTTTATGGCATCTGTTGAAGAGTTTTGTGTGTCAACTGCAGAGCGGTGTATAAATTATACATCGTAAGACAATTTTTCTGAAATGTGTGGTTGTAAAATACATGATTTTAACACATTCTTTTTAAAAATCTGTAAGGAGAAACACTGGACAAAACCTTGCTGGTTTAGTTCACATACACTCAGTCGGTTCATTTCAGGAGAATCATCCATAGCCATCTAGTTTACAAATTCACCAGCTGTAACGAGTCTAGACTGTAGTGGTTCTGTCAGAGTGGGCCATGGAAGCCCAGTAAAGTGGCTAGTTAGGTCTTGCCACCTTCTTTGACCACACATTGGGGGAACCCCATAAAGAAAGTACTTCGCCCATAGTTCGGCCCCACTCCTGCCACGCTGGATAATCCGCTGCATAGGGTGACTGCTAGGGTAATTAGGGAAGCGATTGCTGTGGTAGATGTAGAAAAGTCAAAATTGTGCCCCTCAGGTTTTGCACCATTGTTTTTAGATGGCGCAAAACCAGGGGCACATGTACAATTGTTTGTTTGTTTGTTTGGTGCATCAGCTGCATTCTCTTTTTGAAAAATGCACCACATGTAAACCTGAAAAAAGATGGAAAGGTGATGGTAGCATCCGCATGGGGGATAGGTATTAGTTAACTGCTAACAGAGAACATGTTTATATTTTACATGCATTTGTAATTAAAGAAAAACTTAAAAGACCTTTCAAGCAGAGTGATGTACATTGTTGGACTGATATTCATGTGTAGGCAGAGGCAGGACCGGGCACATTACCTGTCAATCAGCAATATCACACACCTTTCAGTCTCACCCAATTGCTGCTCTGCATTCCATGTTCACCCGCCCCGGAAGTGCTCCTCTTTAACACTTAGATCAGCCTATTCTGAGCCGGCACAAAGCCAGTTGGCGCTTGGGCTAGAGAGTAGGTGGATATCCAGTCACTCTGCGATCCTTATTCCACTGGATCTGGGAACGTGGGATGCGAGGAGGCCTGAGTTTGCAGAGGAGGGAGGACAATCAGGCACGGGAGGAGGAGGGAGCACTTTGAGGAAGAAGGGTGAGGTGCATGTTTTCAAAAACGGCCTGCTTGTTGCTAGAGGGGCTGTGTGTGCTTGGTGTTGGGGAGGGCAAGAGTGATACGATAGTTGGTGGTTGGTACGTGCGTGGTGGGTGGCCCTGCCTACCGTTATGAGTGGGCAGGGGAATACTCTGGAGACACCGGCTGCAGGCGGTGGTGTGGGGGTGCAAGATGGCATACGTCCTGGGCCTGGGAAGAGTGATACATTGAGCGGTAAGGGGACCCATGGGTCTACAGGGGGTGGTGGTGGTGCAACTGACAAGGGGTCCCTTAAGAATACAGGGGGGAAAGGTGGGAAGAAGAATGTCAAGAGTGATGGTGGGAAAGGGACGTTGGGTACAGGTGGTGGTCACCAGTCTCTGGCGGAGGGTTTGGCAGGTTTTGGTGTTGATGCTGGGAGGAGTGTTGATGTTGGGAGTAGGAAGTCGGGGTCTCTTGGGGATGACAGTGGGGCAACGCTTCGGAGGAGATCCCCTGTGGATCGGAGGGTGGAGGGCAGTGGGGGTTCTGGTGGTGGACAGCAGTATGTGACTAGGAGTGAGGCTGTGGTTGAATCCATGGAGGCAGAGTCAGGTTGGCAGGTGGTCATAAAGTCGGCGAAGCCCGATCAAAATCTTAGTGGTGTTAGCCCTTTTGTGGGATCTGAGTGGGTCCGGAAAGGAATTGGTGCTGTGCAGTCTGTTCAAGTAATTAGTGCGGGGCATTTGTTAAGGGTGTGGGTGAGGTGACCAGGAACAAGGCCTTGGATTTTGGATGTCTTGGGAGACATCCTGTTACCGTGTCAGAACAGGGTGGTGCGGTATGTAAGGGAGTGATTTATGGGTACCTCTTTGTGTGCATGATAGGGATATGGTGAGTTCCTTGCAGGAGGTGGGGTTTTGGAGGTGTGGAGATTGGGGAGGAAAGATCCTGATGGCGGTGTAATTTCTACGACTGTGGCTATTCGGTTCAGGGGGAGTGAGGTGCCAGAGCATGTGTTTTTGGGGTTTCAGCATTTTCGGGTGAAGCCATATGTCCCAGACCCCCTTGGGTGCTATAAGTGTCAGGAGTATGGTCACGTAGCACGGTCTTGTAGGAGGGAGAGGAGGTGTGGGAAGTGTGGTGGGCCGCATGATATTAAGGAGTGTGTGTCAGGGTGTACACCAAAGTGTTGCAATTGGGGTGGGGATCATGTTGCTTCTTTTAGGGGTGTGTTGCACAGGTGGAGGCCTGTAAGGTTGTGAGCACTAAGGTGAGTCAAAACATCAGTTATGCAGCAGCAGTTCAGAAGGTACGGGAGGAGCAGGTGATGGTGGTGGGTAGTCCTGCTGCAGTGGTGAAGCAGGTGGAGGTAGGGGAGGTTCAGTCTTTGGGGTTTGAGGGAGTGATTGGAGGGGGTGTTACTATCAGAATGGCGGATTTGTTATGTTTTATTATCACAACTATTAATATGACAGCTGGTTGTCAATTGAAATCGGACAGGTTACAGGCGGTGGTGAAGGCAGCAAAGACGTATTTAAGGATCGGAAATCTCACAAATAAGGATGTACATAAGATGATGAGTGGTGGTGATGTTCCCTGTGAGGGTTCAGGGGTCTGAGGTTGTGGCAGTGGAATGCGAGGAGTCTGTTGGCGAATGGGCAGGAGTTGAAGAAACAGTAGGTGAAAGTGGGTGATGTTGACATCGTAGGTGTTCAGGAGACATGGTTAAGAGAGGGTATTAATTTTCGTTTTCCGGGATATGTGTTGTTTAGGAAAGATAGAGTGGCGGGTCGTGGGGGAGGGGTATGCATTTTGGTGAAGATTAGTACTCAATGTTCTGTCCTTGAGTTTGGGGGGGGGTTGGCTTGCTCTTTTCAGGCGGATGAGGAGTTTTGGGTGGCCAAGTTGTCGAATGATGTATCCATCTGCACGGCTGAGTTAATGGCTATTAATATGGCGGTGCTTCGAATTATAGGGAAACAGTTAGCTAGGGTGATGGTGTTTGTGGATTCGATGAGTGTGTTCTTGGCTATCAAGGAGGGGAACTGTGATAGGAGGGATATAGTTGTGCTCGTTAGACAGAGATTAGAGGAGTGTGTTGCAGGGGGTACCGTGGTGGAGTTGGCTTTGGCTCCCAGTCATTGTGGGGTCTTGGGTAATGAGTTGGTGGATCGGGCTGCGTTTGGAGCCACGTTGCGGGGACAGGTGGGCGTGAAAGTCCCATTGAGTGTGGCTGAAATACAGGTGATGGTGCATGGAAAAATTAAGGATATGTGGCAGGATCAATGGGATATGAGTTCAAAGGGACAGCAGTTGTATGCAGTGTGCAGGGAAGTGCAGGTTCGAGCGTTTGAGGGGGGGTAGAGTTGACACGAAGAGAGGAAACTATTTTGAATCGCCTTAGGGTGGGTCATGCAGGGTTGGCGGGATGGAAGTGTTTGATGGGTAGAGTTACATCAGCGGTGTGTGAGGCTTGCGGGTGCCCAGAGACTGTGCCTCATTATATGTTGGATTGTGTGAGGTTTGAAGTGCAGCGGGAATTATTCAGAGTCCGGATGAGTGGCATTGGGGAAGTTGTACAGGGGTTATCTGATCTGTTCAGTTGGAAAAGAGGGGTGGTGAATGAACAGTGTAGGTTCCTGCTTCAGTTTGTGCGGGAGACTGGGAAGTGGGATGAGATCTAAAGGAGGTCGCTGGCTGATTGGTGCTCTTTTTGGCGAACATCATCTTAATAGATGTAAATTGCCAGCTTCAGATTTCTGGAGTCATCCTAACATCAAGAAGAAGAAGTACTCCGAGCAGTCTGTGCTGCAGTTTGCATGCAGCCTTGCCCTTTTCAAAATGCAGGGTGTTTTATACTATTTTGCGAGCTCCCGACACGTGCAGTGCAGACTGGAAGTGCACCACGCACTGGCCATGTTTATTCAATCCGGCCCCTGGCCATTATGCAACCGCGTGCCCCGGAAGGTTGGGAACGCCAGGACACCATGCATGCGTAGCTCCAAGCTGCTGCTGACCCCCAATGCTAAGCCCAGTGACACTGGAGATTTCAGGGTGTTCTCCAGCCTCCTGGGCTCCCAGTGCACCTCTATCTGCTCGTTTGGTCTTCCTGGGAGTGTAGTTCCCTGTTTTGTTTCGCACGGTATGCATACTTGCCAACATGACCAATTCAAATCTGTAGGTGCTTCTCCAATCCGGTTTTATTTCTTTGCATTCTGGAACTTGTAGTTTCACTTTTCCCATTATAAAACTCAGACTACAAGTCCCGGAAGGCAAGGAAAAATCCAGGACTGGATAAGCACCTACAGATTGGAATGGGTCATGTTGGCAAGTATGGCTATGCAGTCTTTCAAGATGATAACCTGGCCTGCATGGGGCCAAGGCTGGGAGAGCAGTTTAGAACCTACATCCCCTATTCTTGGCATTAGGCCACACTCCTTCACATCATCTCTGTATGTGTGCGCCACACTATGACCTGCGAATGATACAGAACACTCAAGCTGACCCATATCAAGTGTGGGCCGCCAATCCAGTGGGAGTGGAGCCCTTGCACTCCCACTGAGAGCGTAAGAGGAGCAGAAAATCGGGGTACCCATAGAAAAAGAGGCCTATGGGGCAGAAGCCCAGTGTGAAATCTAGAGTTCTGTGTAGGCCAGGCGGCCACTGGCCAGCATAAAGTATGTAAAAAACTGGGTAGGTGAAACCAATCATACTTGGAATTGTGTGAGGGAATGGATCCCTGCTTCACAACCACCATACAGAGGTGGGAGGAAAGTGCCCGGCAAGTGAGCCGTTCTTGCTTTATAGCCAATAGTATTTTGTTTGTGAGGATGTGTAGGCCCAGGCTTAGGGGACAAGCAAAGCTACAAGGCCCAGAATGCCAACCTCAAACCACTGTGCACCAAAAGCTGCGTGAAAGTGTCGGACATCTCAGGGAACCACTTAGCGATCCTCAAAGTCTTGTTGCATGGCAGTCCCCTCTCTGTAGATTTTTCAGGCCTTGACTTGTCGCGCGCGAGGTACTCCATCTGTCCCATCCTCCAAGCCCACACACCCTGCCAATCTGCAACGTGTATCCTTGCCTTTATAAGGAGAGCGTGACATGTCAGTATTGCACAACAAGGCAAAATGGTGCGAGCTAAAAAGGAAAGGACGAATAGAAGATCTGAAATGCGACACCGGAAAGCACTGGAGCTCTGTCTGTGCCTATTCAGATATATAACATGTTAATGAGGGCTTTTAGGTGACGAAGTAGGCACAGGTTGGGCATTGTTCCATGCTTCATTTGCCTTTAAAATATTCTTACTCTGCCCTTATTTTGCATACAGACTGTTGCTGTGT
Source organism: Ambystoma mexicanum (assembly GCF_040938575.1). Taxonomy (NCBI): domain Eukaryota; kingdom Metazoa; phylum Chordata; class Amphibia; order Caudata; family Ambystomatidae; genus Ambystoma; species Ambystoma mexicanum. The sequence continues at coordinate 560,031,814 of NC_090934.1, read as the reverse complement.
GGCTACACAGTACAAGGTATGCCTCTGTGGTGCTTTGCTAGCTGGGAAATCTCCTCATAATTACACCCCTATGTTTCTGGGTGAGACATGCTCCTATGTGCGCATCATCACGCAGTCGACCATAATCTGCCTCTCCGTGCTTTCCCATGAGCATATAGACGATGATGGCCCAAAAAGCCCCCCCCCCCTTTACACCACATATATATGTGGGGAGGTATGGGATACACTAGTAGTATTGTGTGGCTGCGGGGGTCTCCCCACGCATATGCATGTGGTGTAAAGGGGGTTCACAATTCTGGCGGCCGTAGAGATCACATAGAACCGCATAGAGGACTGGATTTAGGAGATGGGCGCTTTGGTAACATAAGCCCGTGGCAGTTATGTCCTGCCAGTGTATGTCCCTACTTGAAACAGGGTGAAGTATACACTGTTTCCATGTGTCGCTGATGTGTGATACTTAACCATTTGCTTCTTTAGCATAGGAAGGAGGCTAATCTTCCATTTGCTTCTTTAGCATATGAAGGAGGCCAATCTTCCATTTGCTTCTTTAGCATAGGAAGGAGGCTAATCTTCCATTTGCTTCTTTAGCATAGGAAAGAGGCTAATCTTCCATTTGCTTTTGCTTTTTTAGCATATGAAGGAGGCCAATCTTCCATTTGCTTCTTTAGCATAGGAAGGAGGCTAATCTTCCATTTGCTTCTTTAGCATAGGAAAGAGGCTAATCTTCCATTTGCTTTTGCTTTTTTAGCATACTAAGGAGGCTAATCTTCCATTTGCTTCTTTAGCATATGAAGGAGGCCAATCTTCCATTTGCTTCTTTAGCAAAGGAAGGAGGCTAATCTTCCATTTGCTTCTTTAGCATAGGAAAGAGGCTAATCTTCCATTTGCTTTTGCTTTTTTAGCATATGAAGGAGGCCAATCTTCCATTTGCTTCTTTAGCATAGGAAGGAGGCCAATCTTCCATTTGCTTCTTTAGCATAGGAAGGAGGCCAATCTTCCATTTGCTTCTTTAGCATAGGAAGGAGGCTAATCTTCCATTTGCTTCTTTAGCATATGAAGGAGGCCAATCTTCCATTTGCTTCTTTAGCATATGAAGGAGGCCAATCTTCCATTTGCTTCTTTAGCATAGGAAGGAGGCTAATCTTCCATCTGCTTCTTTAGCTTAGGAAGGAGGCTAATCTTCCATTTGCTTTTGCTTTTTTAGCATATGAAAGAGGCTAATCTTCCATTTGCTTTTGCTTTTTTAGCATAGGAAGGAGGCTAATCTTCCATTTGCTTCTTTAGCATAGGAAGGAGGCTAATCTTCCATTTGCTTCTTTAGCATATGAAGGAGGCCAATCTTCCATTTGCTTCTTTAGCATATGAAGGAGGCCAATCTTCCATTTGCTTCTTTAGCATATGAAGGAGGCCAATCTTCCATTTGCTTCTTTAGCTTAGGAAAGAGGCTAATCTTCCATTTGCTTTTGCTTTTTTAGCATATGAAAGAGGCTAATCTTCCATTTGCTTTTGCTTTTTTAGCATAGGAAGGAGGCTAATCTTCCATCTGCTTCTTTAGCTTAGGAAGGAGGCTAATCTTCCATTTGCTTTTGCTTTTTTAGCCTAGGAAGGAGGCTAATCTTGGCGTTACAAAGCTTTGAATCTGTGACCTAGAGATGCCACACATCGCTGCAGCAGATCCCCCACCCACTGAGGTATGTTCCAGCCATTTCCCTGCAAGCTAAGCTATTATATGTTGTGGCATGTATCTACACACCACACTGATCTAGCGCTAAACGTATGTGGAAGTATGATTTCTTTCACTTTTTTTGCAGATATTACTCATGAGAAGATAGTGGCGATGACTGATTCTAACACCTGCACAGTTTCCTATCCTTGCATTTGACACTGAACTCACCAAGGCAAAGATTGTAAAAGGGGGTCCCCTTTCATCTTGAGATGTGAATGGTGGCAAGAGGGACGTGGTTGGGTTGTACCCATTTTTGAGGGTTGTATTCACTTGAGAATGGCAGCTGGCTGCCAGACATCAGGATGGTTGCCAGGAAGGCCTCCCCAAGGATGGGCGGGCTTGCAAGCTTTGATTGTATGGGTGGAGCATGAAGAAGGGTAAATGTATAAAAGTGAGAGCTGGAGGCAGTGCTTTAGGGCGGCGAGACCTGCGAGTGGGGGTGGCAGGGTACTGCAACCCTTCACATCTTGAGATCATTCCAGATAGCTTCATAAGGAAGGCGTCGGGGCTTCCCCCAAGCACCCCATGCCGTGCTCTAGGGCTGGAACTAGGAGTCAGTAGCATAACGGTGCAAACCCACGTTAGGCTCGTAGGCTACTTTTGGTAATTCCCAACTGGCTTTTAATACGACCCCAAGCAATAATTGTGCAATAGAAGCCATTGCAACTTCACCGGCAAAGGACACCTTCCGTTGGTATTCCGAAGACAGAGCATCGCAACCAAAAGCTCAGGCCTGGGCAGCTTAAATTAACCCTTAGTCCTAGTGCTAGTCCCCCTTGCATCAATACGCTATCTGCTTTAATATATCACTTAATGGTTCGTCTGCCCTCTCAGCTGAGAGGAAAGAGTGACATTAAATCCCTTCAGTGTAGGAGATTCGTACAAATGATTAGCTAAAATGATCTTCACCTCAAGGCGGGCGTGAAATAGCCAGGACCTAATAAGAAATGTTTGTGCGGCTTTGTTTTTGACGAAGTCCTCGTACATTTTGCATTGATTTGTCATACTTTTTACTATCTGGAGAGGAAATGGCGTAAGCCTTATTATATTATGAACACCAGGTCCTCAATTGGTGCTGTGTTGCTTTTGTTGAATTGTATTGATATACATTTTATTCAATATGTTCATGAATTGGTTAAAGGACCTCTTTAAAGATGTTCAAGAGTTGTATGATTGTATTAATGTATTATATTTTGGTTTGTATTTTCATTGTATTATTGTTGTTGCTAATGGAGTCTTTCTGATGAGCATGACCTAGATGCTTTTTAATCCATGTACTTTTCTGGAGTTCTTTGAAATCATTGTGCATATATGCATTCTGTATTGTGCTCCTTCTCCCTTCCAGAGTGAAACATACGTTTTTACCTACCATGTTGCCATCATTTTATGTTATATATTGTCAGGTTGGTTTACTACGTGCTTTGTAAATCAGATTTATTGAGCACATAGTACTCATGTAGCTGGAAGGGCAGCTGCGAAGGAAAGCATTGCACGTTCTTGTAATGGTGGGATGGTAGGATATGTAGCCTCCTAAATAAACTGTAAAATCAGGAAACCTAGTCTCAAGTCATGGCTTCCCCACTCAACGAAACAGTGTGATCCTGTGAAAATCACTTCACATCACTGTGCCTTATTTCGCATAGCTGCCAAAATTGGATCACGTAGAAGAGATTATTTTAATTGTTTTAATTTTATTGTAATTCGCTTATCTCACAAAGAACTTTATACATATAACAACGTAATACATAATAAAATATTTATAACGCATAAAATAAATTTCATTTAATCAATTGATCTCAATCATAAAACCTCATATCAATCAATCTTGACAATAAGACATCGTATCACCTGAATATTTACTTATACGAGCACATGATTCGGGGGTTTCTCTACTATTACCCAGATTCGAAATGGAGCAATATGTAGATTCACCAATCCCAGCTGTAGACACTAAAACCAAAGGTTCTCACTCTTAATTTCATTGCACTCGCCCACGAAAACCCCCAAGTTGCACACGTATGTATTGCCATCACATGCCTAGGGGTTTCCAATATATGTGACATTTTACAAATCCTGCACGATCTATTTTTAGCCGAAGGCCCAACCTAAGTCCAATAATTGAGAGGCACGGAAGTTAGTTTGTATGAAGTCTTAATATTAACCTTCTACCTCCAATGTCAGGGTATTCCAGTAAATATTTTTGGGGGCACGCGAATCTGTATGACAGCCTCCCTACCATCTTTTTAAGAAGTTCGTTTCTCCAAGTGTGAGACATTACGGTTCCAGTCCCATAGCAATCTTTTCTTGGTAAATGAGTGTTCAAGCTTGTGATAGTCCACCCCATCCTCGCCATTGCAAGCAGCAAGGGACCAGTTAATCATGTCAAAGAGACTCCTCTTTAGCAATGCAAAGTGAACCGACCCCTTTTGTTTTAGGTTCCTGCCCATGCCACCCAGTCAGAACACCCAAAACAGGGCATTTAGGTTGATTTAACGACTTTAAATAACGCTCTCCTCTACGATTCAAGGCTATAGTCTTCAACCGTGTCAAATCAAGTTCCAACCTCAAATGTTTCACAGGGACCGCCTCAGGTAAACGCACAAGTAATTTCCAAAAGCGACCCTCCAGAACATTGAGCCAGTCATCCTCGGACAATATAAATGCCCCCGGACCGTATAGTATGGCTTGGCAGAAGCACTGTACACAGAGATTTCTGATACCGGCCACCCACAATCCTGCACTCCTGGACTCCACAGAGATCACTTCAGCATGACATCCTGATGATCCCAATTCCACACCCAGGTAGGAATAACTGGAGTCATATTCTATAACTTCTTTTAAGTGTGAGCTTAAGGGGAGGAAGGATAGCTCAGGGGCAACGCGGTGCAACACAGGTTCGAATCCGGATCGCGCTTCGAAACCACTAAGCGCGTTATAAATGAACAATAAAATAAACAAATAAAAACTATGCAATGTACTAATTTGTGCATTCTTTAACAGGCTGCATGGTTGCACCATAAAGATGCTGAATCAGGCTAATCTGCCTCGTCTGTCACCCCTAGCAACATCATTTGTGAGCTGGGTCCTCTCCTCACAGGCAGCTGGTGGTACATCATTGGGTGGAAGGGCGGCATTGAGTGCAATGCTGAATTCTGGGTAGGTATGAGGTAGGAAAGGGTATGATTATGACCCTAAGAAACATCCTGCAAATGTAGGGCAATACAATGCTGATATGGTGGCACACATTTACTATGAATTAGTTATTGTTCCCTTTTAAAGTACGTAATAAAGTGCCTGTTCCATATTCGTTATGCTCTTCTTTTTAGTTGGGCACACAGCATTGGTTGTTAGTGAAATTTCAAAATCGCCCCCAACACTTCTAATCAAGCTATGCTCCAGAAAATTCAATACTATTGCCCATTTACATAGGGCACATTAGCAAGCTCAACCATTTCTACTGGTGCAAATTCTACTTGATAGCTGCAAACAGTTTCTACTGGATACGGTATAGAGGTGTTTGGACATTGGACTACTTACGGTATGCCTATAATACGTTTCAGCGTCTAAATGAAAATAAACAAATGATCGGTTATGTTCAGTGTGTGTGTTCTGCAATGCTATAAGCTATTGTATTCTACGGGGTCCATAACAGGTCAGTTGATGTGCAAAGAGCTGCATGACAATGATGGGATTGGTTAGAAACTATACGTCACCGGCCAATGACATTTTCCACCAGGCTGAGTGCTAGCCACATCTAGGGACCTTGTTTTATTGAACTGAAAAGGGAAACCTGCCACGCTTGTGACCTGAAGGTCACACGGCACACTCGTCTGCAGGCATTCGCCCCACTGAGCTATCACAGGAGTCCAGAAAAGCAAAATAACTCTGAGCGCCTTGAGAATTACGTTTGCGAGTTCTTCGTTAAAGCCACTGCTATTCACATTGTCCAGATGTAAATACTGAAATGTGGGGCGATTTCCACACCCTCATTCCACCACTATCCTGCAAACACTCACTATACTCACAGCCCACTAGTTGCCCCATTACTTTTCGACGTGTCCCAGTCTTTATGTATTCCGGTGAATTCTGCAATTCGAAAATAACCTGACTGCATGAGCCACTCACGCCTAACGTGGGAGAATAGGAAATCTGGGCCTTCCTGCACGGTGCAGGATTTGCAAACAGAGCGATTCTCTCACTACATGTGCATGTGACCCTGTTGCGCCTAACCAAGGTCCTCTTAAACGAGGCGGACCGCAAATGAATGACTACATTTCCCAAGGCAGCCCATGCACGCTTAGATCACGTATATTTCTAATGTTCTTTTTATAGTGCCACGTGTTGGCAGGGCAACTTCATAGCACTTTAAGCGCGGCTTTATGCGGAGTGCAGCGCTGAGGAATGGTTAATAAGCCCCGCCAGTGCTCCTCTCTTGGGCGTTGGAGATAGAATGAAGCCCATCCTATGCCACATCCCTTTCACAGGACCCTTTCGCTTACCTGAGCGGGACTGGAACATAAGGACAACGAGTGAGGAACTCGGTGCGCATGGGCAGAGAGTTAAAGGCGCTATCGGCAGGTGGACATGCAGTGTGACGAGCTTGAATCCCATGGACAAGCAGTGTGATGAGCCTGAATCCCATGGACATGCAGTGTGATGAGCTCGAATCCCATGGACAGGCAATGTGATGATGCCGAATCCCATGGACAGGCAGTGTGATGATCCCGAATCCCATGGACATGCAGTGTGATGTTCCTGAATTCCACGGACAGGTAGTGTGATGATCCCAAATCTCATGGACATGCAGTGTGATGGGCTTGAATTCCCATGGGCAGGCAGTGTGATGGTCTTGAATTCCACGGACAGGTAGTGTGGTGAGCCTGAATCCCATGGACATGCAGTGTGATGACCATGAATCCCATGGACAGTCAATGTGATGATCCCGAATCCCATGGACAGGCAGTGTGATGTTCTTGAATTCCACGGACTGGTAGTGTGATGATCCCGAATCCCATGGACAGGTAGTGTGGTGAGCCTGAATCCCATGGACATGCAGTGTGATGGGCTTGAATTCCCATGGACAGGCAGTGTGATGGTCTTGAATTCCACGGACAGGTAGTGTGATGATCCCGAATCCCATGGACAGGTAGTGTGGTGAGCCTGAATCCCATGGACATGCAGTGTGATGGGCTTGAATTCCCATGGACAGGCAGTGTGATGGTCTTGAATTCCACGGACAGGTAGTGTGATGATCCCGAATCCCATGGACAGGTAGTGTGGTGAGCCTGAATCCCATGGACATGCAGTGTGATGGGCTTGAATTCCCATGGACAGGCAGTGTGATGGTCTTGAATTCCACAGACAGTCAATGTGATGATCCCGAATCCCATGGACAGACAGTGTGATGATCCCGGATCCCATGGACAGACAGTGTGACATGCTGCTACTTGAAGGCAGTGCAGCTGGCATAGTGCTACGGAATAGGCTTTTCGAGAATACCCCCCTCCCCACGCGTTCGGTACTCGGGTCTGTACTCTCTGTGCTTTCATAGTAGCCTGTTTAGGGCGGCTTAGGGAAATGGAATTACTGTCATCAAGTCTAGAGCCGTCGTACATTACTTGCTGCGGAAATACAAAATATGACAAGATTCTTTTTAATAGGCTGTGGTAGAGCATTGCGCGTGGAGTCACTTTGTTGATAGGTGCTGTCATCGATATCCATTTGGGCTCATTTCCTTTAGCCAGATGGAACATGCGCTCAGTTTTTGCTGTGCTACATTTTAAACGGTCACCATTCGGCTAGTTTTGAGCTTGTGACATACTCTTCATGAAGGAGAGGTCGAAGTGTCCCTGACATTCCGAGATCCAGCAGGATGTGTGTGTTGTTCTCAAACATGAAACACCTGGAGGAATGAAGTAGCCTTGCTAAAGGAAGCAAATACAGATTAAATAGCAAGGGCGACCAAGCAGAGCCCAGGGGTACACCACATGAGCTGCTGTAGGTCCCAGGTTCTAAACTTCCCAGGACAGTCAAAGGAGTGCGACCATGAAGAGAAGACGTGATCCAGTTCAATGCACCGGTTTCTAATTCTTAAACGCAACAGTCGACCAAGAAAACTGTTATGATCGACTGCGTGCAAGGCCGCTGATGGGTCGAGTAACATCAGTGCAGTTGCCTAACTTCTGTCTGTCAGTAGTCTAATGTCACCAGCTATAGAAGTAATCGCTTGTTCTAACGTGAGGGGCTTGAGTCACATGGACAGACAGTGTAGGAAGCATGGTCTAGCAAGAGACTGATGTCAGAGAGCACATGTAGTGATACTTCTGCAGGGACTTGCACTGCCGGAGTTCACTAGCACTGGTGCTGGAGGAAGCTCAGCCTTCTAGAGCTCACAGCTCGGACTGGGCCTGTAGCGCTGACAGGGTACTTCCAGAGGAGTTTCACAACGCTGGGGTTCCATAGCCTTGACGGGGCACTGCTAAAGGAAGTTCACCCTGCTGGAGTCTTATAACACTGATTTGCACTGCAACAAGGAGTCCAAACTACTTGAAATGAACACCACTGAAAGTGTGCTGTTGTTGTCTTATAGCACTGGCAATGTTTTCCTGGAGGAAGACCATACTGCTGAAGTCTATAGCACTGTCAGGCAACCGCTGGTGAGAGCTCACACTGGTGGGTTCAGGTAGCCATGACAGAGTACTGCTGGGGGAGCTCACAAAGCTGGAGTACTGTGGCACATTCAGGATACTGTTCTCACATGACTCTGCCGGGGGAATATTTAGGAGCCATGGCCTGGTATCTGCGCATGGCATGCTGTAGGAAGCCCACAGTGGTGTAGAGGATAAAGCACTGCTGGCGCAGGCTCCCCCGGATGCAGCCCTATAGCCCCGGCAGTGGAGAAAGCTCACACTGCTACAGTCCTGAAGCACTAACTGGGCTCGGTTCTGTTGACTTCCTGTAGCACTGACAGTTTCTTTTCTGAGGGAAGCTCACACTGCTGGGTTCTTCTAGCTTCCAAGCATTAATCTATTCTTGTTACTTTGTAACAGTTGTTGGAGAGTGACAGCAATTCATCCTAAAATGGCTCCCTTCAGCTCACCAAAGGAGTCAATTTAAGGGCTTAGTTGATGTTGGGGTGGTCAGGAAAGGTCCCCATGGTTATGAGGGTTTCATGTTCCAGCACTGTATGACTAACTGGGGTTGGCGCCGAGCTGGCAGCCATGTTGCAATTTCATAGGTATCAAAGTGTAGTTAATTATGGATGGGATATGCTACTTTAGTGGTCCTGTTGGTCTAGAAATTGGTACATATCAGCTTGTATGCACGCAGAAAGATAAAATGTTAAATCCACCAAATGTAAAAATATACATATACAATTATATAAATACATTGGGGAATTCATGCAGGAACACAGAAGCTGGGACCCCTTTTGCAAAATGTACTTTGACTTTTAAACTAACCTTTCAGAAGGCAGTTGAATGAGTAACTTCAACCTTCGCGGTCAGTCCAGCTGTAGAAAATAGCCCTCAGTTTTTATGGTCTGATAAGTCTTGTAGATAGTAGCTGAAATATCCTGCTGCCTAACAGCGTGACAGAAGGAGTTTTGTTATTTATTTTGGTCAGTAGTAAAACACAGGGTAAGCCAATGCCTAAAGCTATTCAGGAGTTTCAATTGTGTGATGAAGTGGGAGTTTTGTAGATTGGAAAGTTTCAATGGAACGGTGACCTGAGGAATGAGATTGCATCACAAACAAAAGAGAAATCATACACCCAGCCTCCTCATACCGCAGGTAATATTCATGCAAGCCATGTGCAAATCAAGATTTAGGATTTAAATGGCTTAGGCCAGTTATTGCGAGAAATTAATTATGGTTTCAATGCCAATGTTTAATCATGTGTTGATGTCATGACCTACCATGCATGAATCATAAGAAGAGGTGTGTTATGAATATGATCTGAAGATAATTATTAAGATAAAAGTGGCCAATCAAAACATAGGAATTGGGAAAAGATGGGATTTCTTTCAATAGGGTTTTGTCCAATCATTTTTAGGGGGTGGATTGTAATAAAGTATTTGGGAGTGTTTTAACTGTTGCAAAACTGTAGCAAAGATGTGAAGTGATGTGGTTTGTTGAGACTTGGGTTAGTTTGGTCCTGCAATACCATCTAACTGCTCCCCAGAGAATTGTACAATAAACTTTCTTTAAGTACAACTGTGTACTCACTTCTTAAGTGGTGGACCTGTTTGGGTTAAGGTGATTAAAGGCCCATCCGCACATTGGTTAGGACAAAATGGGTGATGTGGGGATGGTGGGTTAAAGAGGCACATAGTCTAGAATACATAGTTACATATAGTTCATTGATATTCTCCAGGGTGCTATTGATTATTGTATCGTTTAAAAAAAAATAGTAAAATAAAGTATCCTGCCACTTCTTTGAGGTGCATTTCCATCCGCGGGATATCAAAGCGAGGCACTAAAACAAGTGTAGTTATGTTAGTGTTTTGTGGCATGCTAAGCACACACCCATTCGAATGGAAGTGCTTCCCCCTCTCAACGTGATCACCTCTCTCTAGGTGGCAGGTCACAGCCGGATCTTGTGTTGTTCAAATAATATGCAAAGCATTCTCAAGATAGCAGCTGTAATGTTCATCTAGATGTCTTTTGAGTCAGTATCAGTGAAGTGAAACTGACTTCTTCAAAGTATTTGTTCAGATGCAAAGAAAAGGGTGTGGCAGTGTTGGAGGGAAGCGTTGCTCATTGCATAGACTGGCCGTTTCAGAATACCTCGGGAATAGCAGAGAACGTGGGCTGCAGGGTGCTCAGCAAGGGGTCAGTTATGCTTGAGAAGGTTTTAGTAAAAACAGATGGGCTGTGAGGAATATAGAAGGTGATGGGACAAAGTGGGTGATGGCATGGAATGAATTAGATGGGCAGTGAGAGGGTGAAATGTGTGCAGAGTGAGTAAGGGTGTTCCCTGCGTGTGAAGTGAGAGTTGGTGAGAGAACAAGGACACAGAGTAGGGAAAAGAAGCAAAGAATGACAGAAGAGGTGACCCAGTGAGTGGGATTGGCATGAAATGACTGTGTGGGATACAGAGTGGGGAAAATAGCACAGCACAAAGTGGGCAAGGTGCGCAATGAGTGTGTGAAGGGATGAGGATGTGTGAAGGGTCCACATAGTTGATTAGGTCAAATGGATGATGTGGAGATAATGGGTTAGAGAGACAGGTGGTGGGGAAAGGAGTCACTGAATTGGCTAGGGAGCATAAGGTGGACGAAAAGAACCCAAACATGCCTTGGGGGATCATTTCGAAGAGTCCCTCAATAGAAGTTTTGACTTGAACCCCGCCCACAACTATTTTAGGTTTTACCCCCCCCACACCCTCAAAGTTTGGGTGTTCTTGCACGCTGGTGGTACATCTTATTTTGTGTTAGGTTACAATGTTATGTATGTTATACGTTTTGGTGTTGTATGCTATTGGCATTATATGTGGCTGTGGTATGAGGTGGTTTATATTGGATGATTATGAGTGGCTAAGGGGACAGAATCGGGTGGTATGACATGATTTCTGTTATGGGACGGTTTATAGGATATATACGTATTGTATATCTATTTCTATTTCTATGTGTTTATAGAGCGCCAAAGTCCTCAGGCATCAATGCGCTACATAGAAGACAGACAACATGACAAAAACTAAATTACAAAACACATGAGCTGGATTCTATCTAAGCAAACTGCCTGGTCTTCAGGAGTTTCCTGAAGGTAGAGTGGTTTTCCTCTTTCCTAAGTGACTCAGGGAGCTCATTCCAAGCCTCTGCCACCCAGACCAGGAAGGAACGACCGTTCCCCAAAACTCTTTTGAACCGGTTAACCTTGAGGCTACAGGCCTCTTTTGAGCCCAAACTCCTACTTGCTTTGTAAATCTTCATTTTCTCCTTTAGATATCGAGGGACAATCCAAAAAAGGCATTTGTGTGACAGCATCAACATCTTAAAGAGAATTCTGGCTGCCACTGGGAGCCGATGAAGCTCTCTACAGGCAACAGTTACTGAGTCTCTGCGTGCAATATTACAGGCTATGCGTACTGCTTCATCTTGAAGCTTCTGCAATTCGTAAATGCATTCCTTGCTAGTTCCCCCTAACAGGGAGTTGCAATAGTCGAGTCTGTTTGAGATTTACGAAGAACGAATCTAGCTGGGAAGCAACGGAGTGCTCTACAAAGGGGGCACCACCAGGGGGTTAACAGTGGCAGCAGAGAAGCTGGGGTGGGTAGGAGAAGCGGAGAAGGGATGGGATGGATTATTGTGCATGGTATGGTCTGATATGGTTTGCGGCATGATATCGTATGGTGTGGTACGGTTTGTATGGTATGTTATGATATGTATGGAATGCATGGTAGGTGCTTTTCCGTGGCATGGCAAAGCATGTATGGTGTGTGTTTATTCAATGTTATGTATTTTACAATTACATGTAGCGTGTAATTGTATGGTGTGTGCTCTGCTGCTGTATGGTATAATATGAATGGTACTGTATGGTATGTGTTTTGTTTTGGTATGTTGTAGTACGGTGTGGTATGGTATAGTATGGGATGTCTTTTACTCTGGAGTGGTATGGGGGTATGGTGATGTATGTATGTATGTATGTATGTAGTGTGTTTTCCTATGGAAGGAGTTTTGCTAGTATGTGGTGTGGGATTGTATGTATGGTAAATGTGGGTTTTGCTCTAGTATGGCATGTATTGTATTGTATTGGTATGGTCTCCTGGGGTGTGGTGGGGTATGTGATTTGCTAAGCTACGTTGTGTTTTGCACAGGTATGACGTTTTGTCTGTGCGTGTGTATATTGTATGGTATAGTAGGCGATGTGTTGTATGTGTTATTGGATGGAATTGTTGGTGTATTGTAATCATGGCGTTTGTTTTGCTGTGGTGTGGTATAGTGTAGCACTTATGGAATGTGCTTTGATGTGGTATCATGCTGTATTGTATGTTATCTATGGTGCTGTGTGCTAAGTATGGTGTTCGTGTTGCTGTTGCATGGTTTTCAATTTGCTAGTATCTGTGTTGTGCAA